>NC_064443.1:9090909-9393939 GCF_023343835.1 Lagopus muta | reverse complement strand
TTTTTTTCTTTAAAGGATGGGTGATATTGGAAGGAAGCTAAAGAGCTTTGTAACAACACTATTTGAAAGACAGAAATGAGAATGTGAAGGCAAGGGTTCTATCCATAGGATAGAACTGTTTTAGTTTGGGTTTTGGGGTTGTTCCCCCTGCTGTATACAAGCTTTCTGTTTCAATTTGATTAAGAAAAAAGCAAAAGCGTGATCAATTTTTTTCATAAGGGAAATTCCAATTTTCTTCTATTGGGTTGCGTGCACTTTAATATTGCTCATGTTTTAAAGGTTCAGATACAAGAAGAGATGGGCAAAGCATCTATGTCGGATTGAAAAGAGGGGAAAAAAAAAAAGTAAGACGTTAACATTTAAGCATAGCTTTCTGGTTATGGTGTAATTCACAGCAGAAAATTCAGCTGACGTATACATTATAAACAGTTGTAAAAACAGGCATTAGATATTTGCAATCTGTGGTGGACTGAGTTGAAGTCTGTGATGTTGGAGTTATCTGACGTGCTGAGTTAACTCCACAAATCAGAACTGCGTTCTGTTCTGCATTCAGTTGTTCTCCCTGCTGGGCAAGGTGATTAGTTCAGCAGTGAAGTTTTAAACTGGCCTTTTCTTTCTTCGGTTTCATCTAGCTGCAGTGTCACCAGCTGGTGCTTTTTACTTGAGTCAGGACGTGGCTAGGCTTCAGCAGAATACAGTGATGTGATTTTAATTTGTTATAATTATGCACAGTGCTTTACAATATGCGTGCTGCTTTTCCTTCTATTTCCCAGCATGTGGAAAATCAAATTTAAACAATGTTAGTTTTTAAGTTTAAATGTGACAATCTTTTTGAGTTTTCGTTAGTATGTCTAAATCTCTGGGTGTGTGATGTGATAATTCTCCCAAAGTGAACCTTAGCACAGGTACATTCTGGAACTTGTTGGGCCTATCTCTGTATTTGAAAATGACCATGTAAAAATGACTCCTGTGTCTTCCTAATGTTTCATATGCTGTGGACGTTTCTTGGGAGCATTTATTCAGATTTTTAATTCACCTGTTTTTAAACACGGGTATTTGTAATGGATTCTGTAGCTTTAGTCCTTGCTCTGGTGGGGAAAACTGTAAGAATTTAGTAGCATTAAAGAAGCTTGTTGAAAACTGCAGTACCTGTGGTGTGTATGCTATGTGAGAAGTGTTTTCTTCTAATATTTTCAGAAAAAATTTAATGTATGTATATTTATGTGTATATATATTCATATATGTGTATATAAATATATATTTTATATTATTTCATATAAATATTTATATAAAAGTATACACATACATCCCTGTATATAGGAAAAGCAATAAACATGAGTTTCCTTCACCCCTCTCTGATAGAGTCAGCTTTAGGTTTTGGTTTACATTCTGCTTTAATAGAGTTAGCTTCATTTTGTGTTAACTCCCCTCCCACCTCTCCTTTTAGCAACAGTATTGGGTTTTATCTATTGTTTAATCTGCCTGAAACTGAAATATTAAGATTTTGGTTGCTGAGCTCAGAAGGCATGAATAATATAATAAAACCTTTCACCACATCTAGCGAGTTTAGTGGGATTTGTGTGAGATGGCTGCATCACTAATAAGAAGAGGGAAGCACTCCTCAGAGGGCATAGGAGGTCTTACAGGTTGGGAGTGTTGGTTTTTGTTGTTACAGTTAGGGCTGAAATAGGAAAAGCAGATTTCTATAGCTGCTGATCATCCTTGGTACCACATGGTACCATTTGCAGCCATCAGAGCTCAGTGTTTAATCAGGAAGCTTTTATTTAATGATAAAAAGTCTATGAAGTATTGAAACTTTGTATGCGTAGTGTTGAAGTGCCTCTTTTTGATGCTTGTGAAGGCTTTTACCCCCCCCCCCCCCCCCCTCCCGTCTCCCCTCATCCAGTTACAATTAGGTCTGACTTCTCCCTGCTATATTTAAGAGCATATTAAATGTATTTCTCATGTACGTTGTGTGTGTGTGGAAATTCTATCTAGCTGGAGTTTGTAACACTCTGATAACAATCAGAATTCTGCAATAATAAAAAATGCATCAGTGCTGGAACAGGCAAGTATTGGGGCTTTTGAACCTTCAGAGGAATTTATC
This sequence comes from Lagopus muta, assembly GCF_023343835.1. Taxonomy (NCBI): domain Eukaryota; kingdom Metazoa; phylum Chordata; class Aves; order Galliformes; family Phasianidae; genus Lagopus; species Lagopus muta. The sequence goes on along the minus strand of NC_064443.1, from coordinate 9,391,832 downwards.
ATATTTTTATTCGTAAATACAGCAAGCTTTAGTTTCTGTGAAGCAGATGGCTGGATGAAAACAGGAGAAGTCCAAATCAGCCCAGGCAGGTGTTGAGCAAATGTCTCCAGTGAGCTTTCACCATGGTTGTGGTAAAGTTCTTTACTCTTTTTGGATTTAACTGTTGGGTGATTCGGTCACAAATATCCAGATATGTACCTGTTGCTTAGATCCAATCCCAGTCTTCCAAACAAACATTCGTTTACCTCTTGTGCATCCTGGGCTTGCTCAGGTACCTTTTCAGAGCTGGTTCCTCATTGTTTCTTTTTTAACTGCTAAAATTTCTGGACCAAACACTTGAGCTATTCTGTGTTATACCTTTAGAACTGCACTTACCAAAATGTAGAGGACTTTGTGTTTTGAAAGTATGAACGCCTTCAGTCTCATCAATTATTTTTAGTATTAAAAGTCAGCAGATGGAGCCAAAGGCTTGTAGAAAAATTTCTTGTCCTGATGTATATTAAACCACAAAGCCCACTACGTTTAATAATCCTTCTGCTGAAACATACAGCAGCACTACTAAACCTCACAGCAGCATCCCCTTTTCTGAACCGTGTTTCTGTGCAGAGGGAGAGTTCACTCCTTTGTATACTGGGAACCAAAAAAGCTTAAAAAGATAAGTGGGAAGCGGATTTTCTTTGTGGAGTTACGTCTGTGTAAGGTTTTCTGCAGCTTTGTTCACCAGTTGATCAGTGAAACTGTTATATTTTGTCAATATTTCTGCTTTTCCTCTGAGCACAGTAATTGGAACCTACTATTGAGGGTTAGGTTGGAATTCATTACAACATCATTTTCATTATTGCGCGGTTGGTGAAGTACTGGGGTTTCATGTTTTTCCTCTGAAGCAACTGAAATAAGCCTTTGCCTTAGATAACATGTCAGGCTTGATATTCTAATAGGCTAACCCAATGCTTTTGAAAAATATTAACATCCTTTTGGGGTTTTGAATAGTGTATTTGGGAAAGTAAGGGGTTGAGCTGTTTTCCAAACAGTATGTCATGTATCCCACTTGACTAAAATAAAAACCCAAAGCAGTAAGTGGCACCTGCCTTTTGCTGGAAAAGAACAGAAAGAAATCTGCTATAGTTATAAAATGATGTCCAAAGGATATGGCAAGAACAAGAAACAGTGAAACTGAGCTGTACTGTAGTGGCTCAGTACTGTTTTGCTTTTCAGAAAAGATGAAAAAAGGTTTTAGTGATGAGTGGCGGCAGTTTCATCAAACTACTAAGTTTCATTTTAAAAACTTGTACACTCAATCTGTACATATGAAAGAATATGGAAGGTATATATGCTACATAGATTACAGCATAAATAGTATATATTTAACTCTCTATATAAATATATATATATATATATACTATATATATATATATATATATAGTATAAATATTGCACGTACTTTCTCCTCTTTGCTTTGATGATCCTTGAAGTTAGGTCTCTAGTCCAGAGCAACCAGTAACTTTGGAAGCTTGGCTTACTGAGCAAGTTAAAAGGCTTTTCTTACTTTCTTATTCTCTCTTGTCCTCACCTGTGCTTAAATTATCCTTATCCCAGCCCTTCTGTTGAGACATAGTGATAAAGCTTCAGCCTGTTGTACCAGCAAGCCGGTGCTCAATTTTCTGACTGCTGCTGGTTATGGTAGGAATTTCTAACATAGAAGTTTTTGTTTTGAGTGCTGTGATCAGTTCCTAGTTTTGGATTCACTCCTAACTTACTGTGAGCCTTTCTAGTAAAACATTAGATGCCTTTACTTAGGGAGAACAGTCCCTTCCAATAAAATCATATCTTATTCAAGCCATATCATTTGTGAGAAAGAAGTCATTCAACTCCGGGATGCACCATATAGTGCTATGTTTTATCTTAGTCCAGTGTCCTAAAATTGCGAGTCACCAGATCTTCTTGCTCTGATGGGTATCTTTTATGTCCATATATACTGTGGAAGAATTTCAATGTGTTTTTGAAATAAAGGCCACATAAATTCATGACATAGGAAGACAGTGCGTATTGCTGTATTAAAGCGAGCCTTCTGGATATGCAGTCCAACGTTAGCATTGATTTGCGCTGAGATAAAGGCTGATATCCTCTGTGTCATGTTGCTGTCAAAGATAAGAGCAAATGCTGTTTTGATTTTTGAGAGAACGCTTTGGCTAATGAAGACCAGTTGGTAGATGTAGTGGCTGGTGAAGTGGGTCTGCTTAGCAGGGACACTGAAAGGCAGCAGAGACTTCCTGGTGTTACAGCGAGGTGTGTTTTCAGTTGAGAGTTCTTGCTTTTGTTGTCTTTGAAAATGCTTTTCTGATACCAGTTGTCTTGCCTATACTTTTAGCAGAGAGCAGACCTAATGTACACTTGTAATTTGTACTTTTTTCCAGAGGTGTTACCTTCATAGTGTATGTGAGGGAGTTGTTTTTAAGTATTTCTCAATCGTTTCAAATTGGGAAGGTACAACACGTAATGCATCAAGAGAGAAAGTGGTTATGAGGTTTTGCACCATTTAGGAAGCACTTAGTCCCAGAATTTTGGGTGATGGAAGCTTTGGAAGCTCATAACTACTGTGGAAAAAGCTGTGGAGGAGATCTGATCATAGAGGAATACTACGAAAATCTGGAACTTTCAAAGAATACTGTGTCAAAAAAAAATCTTAAAGAATATAGTGAATATGGAAGGGGAAAAAAAAAACTGGTTGGTAAGCTTGAGAAGCTTCCTTTGGACTGCATCCAGTCATCTCAAAGAACTTCTTCTGGTGTGCACTCTTGGACTACATGTAACTTCAGCTTTTCTTTTTAAATTAAAGGTTCCAGCTTTTTGCAGTATTACTAATGCTACTACTACTAATAAATAATAATAATATTTATTATTTACCCCAGCTCTGCAGACAGGGACATAGGAAGCCTTCCCCTGTTCTTGCAATGTTAACTCTGCGGCCTGGTTGCAGTACATCAAAGTACCATTGGCTGTGTCACTGAAGGCTTTCTCAGCAGGATGTGGAGCAAATGCAAAACCCAACGATGAAAGTGAAAAGTGGCCCAAGGAAAGAAATGTAGTAGAAGAAATATGCATGCATAGAGAAGAGAAAAAGCAAGAAAAGCTGGTTTTGATGTGCCCTAGGACTGTATAAAATGCTAAAAGGTTTATTTCCTCCGTAAGTGTAAATACCGTTACATGCTGATGTTAAGTCCCCTCTCTCATAGGCTTTAGTTCCTCCCTTAATTTAACCAAGCTTCTGTCTTCGGCAGTGATCTGCTGTCAGAAGTCCTTGTGTGCTGGCTCTTGTGGTGTTGTCTATTTCCTTGATATGTAAATTCGATGAGTAGTTATCCCTTGAGGATGAAAAAATACATATATAATAATAATAAAATCTTGACACAGTGATTCTATGAAACAATAAAAGCAGCAACAAAAGGAAAATCATTTTGTTTCTTTATCCCAAATAGTAAACAGGGCACTATTCCAGAGAGTCCCGCTGTACGTTGACCATGCCTTGGTGGCACTGCACATCTGCTTGTTACACCGTGCTGAGGTGTGAGATGTAAAATACAGAAATACTTATTTACCTGATGACAACTTGAAAGGCCTGGGTGAGTAGGAAGTGTGTTTGAAAGATAATAGTTTGGAGTTCTGTTGTTTGAATACATCTGGCAGCCTCTTGGCTGTCACTGTCAGAATATCCTAAGGGTGCTTTGCAGCATGTACCAGAATTACTTCTTTTATATCCAAACCTAGATTTTCTGAAGTTGAACAGCTTTCCTGTAGCAAGCTAACAAGTCCTTGAGAAGCAAAGAAGTCACAGCTTCATGTCTGTTGTAAAAGCTTGTTGTATCAGAGGTGAGGGACCCTTTTCAGGAGTTAATCAAAAAGATCTATGCAAACAAGCGAGGGGATTTTAGTCCTCAGTACAGAGCCTGACATTGTTTGGTGAACCTTCGTGATCTCGTAGGCTGTGGCGTGCTCTCGTGGGCCGGACCCCTTAATAAAAACGTGGGGCTCTGGATGCACAAATTCGTAGCAGCTGTCACAGCTGGGCTGTGGTGAAGTTTGGTCAAGACCCTTTGAACTTTTTATTTCACACTAATCCCATTTAGTGTGATCAGTATAGGGACCTCCAGCTCCTAGGCCTGTTAATTAGGTGTCAAGTGTTGGGCTGGCCGGTGTCAGGCTGTAAAATACCAACACAGGAGAGACTATCCGTAGGGAAGCCAAGTGTTTATTGTCTGAATGTGTAAGAGCCACGGTTCTGCAAAGTTGCCTTCTTAGCCTGAGACGTCCTCGGGGATCTCTAGTCTCTTGCTTCTCTCAGGTAAATGGAGGATTAAATAAACATTTTGCCAAAGATATGGCATGGTTGGGTGCTGTAAAAAATAAGTAAGAAAGATCCAGTTCTAATAATAGTTGTACAGTATAATATCCAATTCTAATAATTGGTTGTTAGGATATTCCTTTGCCTTCACTCTCTCTTTTTGCCTTTTTTCCCTGTTTATAAAAATGCTGAATTGCTCTGTAGCTCTTGGTTTTGAACACAGGAGTCTAGGATGGGGGTCCTTCCTTGTTTTGCGTAGGTACTTCTGAAATGAAGTTTCTTCCAAGACTTGACCAATGTTTACTTTAACTTGTGCTTTGTAGCATTCAGGGAATAAACAGGATAACTCAGATCTTCATTTCCCCACCTCAAAGAATCTCGGGGGTTTTTTCAACTCCCCCATCCTTTGCTCTCCATCATTCAAGGAAGGGTAAATATGTAGAATGATATTTCAGCTTTCATACATTTTTGGGTTCCTTTATTTCAGTCTTCCTGTGACAGAAAGTACTGGGGAGTTGTGAGTAGTTTGTTTCATCTCCTTTGAAGAAAAACTTAAATTTATAATCCCAGATCAGACCTTTCCTATAACTCATGCAACTCATCCTGTTAAATGTTTTAATATATAGCACCACTATTTCATTAAACAACATCTAGGAATAATTAGTTCAGCAACGATGCCTAGGAACAAAAGCCCTTCATTTCGTTTAACTTTATAAGTTGGTCTCTTTTGATCTGCAAGAACACATCTGGGGCCTTTAAGAAAGCAGAAAGAAAAATATTAAATGTTTAGTAAGGCCGTTGGTAGAGATTTCAAAGTACAGTAACCCTTTGGTACCAGGATGTAGCTCAGAGGTGCAAAAAAGTGTGAACTTATTTTGTAAGTGCGTGGCACCTCCACATGGTTTGGTGTTGGTTTTGCTAGGAAAGCACCACTGTGTTTTGGCTTTATTTCCACTGTCATAAGATAAGATGGTCACTTCATCTCCTCCGTGCCATTTTTCCCTTATTTCTGCCCTGTCCCCTTTCTTACCCCAGCTGCATATGGATGAGTTCATCAAGATCACTACTGGAAACCTGACTTTTGTTTTTGCCAGGTATCTGTGCTTTAGGATTCGATTTTGCTGTGCCAAACTTTGCACTGCTTTCTTCCTTTAATAGCTTAGAATTGTTTGCTGAGGTGGCAGGGATAAATTATTTGTTCTTTACAGGAGACTCAAATGCTCAGATTTTGAAAATATGCAATATGTGATATAAGTTTACTCCTCTAATGTCAATCACTGTTACTGTCTTGGATTAGAAACTGATTTGCAGTCCAGCTCTTTAAAATTTACCACCTAAAATACCTTCCTCAAGGACAAGCATAAAGATTCTGTATACCAATTGTTTTTAATTTCACAAACTAAAAAGCATTTTTTGCAAAACCTGCTTTTACGAATAGTAAATTAATTCCTTTTCTTCTTCACATAGCAGAGGTAGCCTTTGTTTTGATAGTAATTGGTACAAGGAATTCACTGGGAGTGGTACCATGTTGTTTGATTTGTTAGGTGTGCGTTCTTGTGTTGCTCGTCTGTGGGTGCATTGCACTCGAGTGCTGTTGTTTCCATTCCAAGTAGTTCAGTGGAAAATGCACTAGCTCCATGATTTGTGCTAATATTTGCCACAATTAATGGAGCCAACCAGATCTCTTTGTAATTATTCATCACTTTTGTTTCGTTTTGTGTAAATCACCTCTATAAGCAAACTTATTTTAGAGGATGGACAGGATAATTTTGCTCACAAAAAATGACTTTGTTCTACTTTTTTCACTTAACCTGTCAAAACAGAAGTGAAAAGACCTGAAAATATTATTTTTCATTACGGGTTTTATTTTTAAATTCAGCTTTATGTTCACTTTGTGTTTGTTTTCTTTAGTGAGCCTTTAACTCCAAGGTTGTGACCTAATAATGACCTCCTCTTTCCACTCGCAATTGCTTTTGACCTACTCCATTAAGTAGAAAGAAATAACCTAACAGAAGGGTAACCAGATCACTGCTACCACACCAAGGAAACAGGCAGGCTTTGGGATGCTCTTCTTTAATCTCTCTATCCACAGAGACTTCATTTTAATTTGCAAAATTGAACCCAGATCGAGAGCAGTAAAGCCTGAATACGGTAAATATTCATGCCTCAGTGATCTAGAGTGGCTCCATTACATTTCAGAGATTGGGAGAATTACCTTTTGGATTATGTATATTCATGGGCTGATTTTTATTTGAGATATAATATTACTCACATTGGGCTACATGTCACACATTCTACCAAAACCAGCCTTCTCACAAAGCTCCCAATGTTCCTTACATGTAAAAGTTTTACTTCTTTAGCCTATAGTTTCCCCCTTTTATGCTTTTCAAAGTCTGGCAGTAAACAAATTTCTTTTAAAGAAGAAGGGAAAAAATCCCAGTAGAAGTTCTTCTATAAAACCTTCAACCCTGTGTTTACTGTGATATATTCTTTTGCATGTGACTTTGAAGTCTTCAGATAAAAGTATTATTATTGTTCTAAACCAAAATCTATTTGGAGGAGAAAAAAGAATTCGGTTCATTTTGTTGGAAGAAAATTCCAGACAGCCTTTTTTTTAACCTATCATTTTGTACTGTTCTTGAGTTCTTGAGTTTTTTTCTTTGAAAAATATTTATTGAAATATATTTTGATAAGTTGCAGAAATTTTAATTGGTATGCAAATTTTAAGCGTATTCCATGCTACGGTTTTACTATGGGTCTGATGTTTGTTGTGTAGATACTTAATGGCTAAATTCAATAGCACTGTGTATACTTCAAATTGCATACCTTGCTATCTGAGTGACGGCCTGCACGCGCAGTACTGCTTACAGTTAAGGTTACTGGACATCTTCATGTTCCTTTTTTTGTTACAACCTTTGAGAGATCTTGGTCTTCTTTAGGTGAGAGGATGGATGTTAGACATCTACTGCTGCTTCCTTTGCCTCATCTGTGAAGCATGGGGATCGCTTCCCTGCCTGAAGTCCAGAGCATCCCGTATGGCTGTTAGGATGCTCTTTTGGCTGAAAATGCTATGAAATGCTAAATACTCTGAAAAATCAACCTTTTGCTTTCAAAAAGTGCACACTGTGGTTTTTCTTGAGAATTAAGACCATGACAAATGATGTGGTGAAATTTTCTATTTACAGGAGAGAGGCAATGCCATGTTATATCACAAGGGTGAGATGCTGACTGAACTTTAGTAAACAAATATTGCAGGAAGATGGAATGCATACAGCACTGTATGGATTTGATGGTTTACAGCAAGTAACAAATTCAGGGCAGTCCAGGCAGAAGAAAAGAAATGGGGGAGTTTCTTACTCAGTGAGCTTCGTTCAGCCTGTGCAGTGGATAGATCAGGCTCTGAAAAAGTTTGAGATTATATGCTCAAAAGCTACAGGAGAATGCCTACGCACAAAAGGTCACTTAACATCGTGTGCCAAATCTTAATCTTGACACTTGCTAATTTTTGATTTGTGATTGTCTGAATTAATATAACATGCACATAATTTAATTTAAAAATGTAACATTAAAGCAGAGCAGCGTGAGAGTATGATCATTGACCCGCATCTTTATTTACTGAGCGCATGGACATATTTTAGATGCTGTGAAAGGAATTAAGCTAAGGAGATTTTTCCCATCCCCTTTTATACTGCTTTATTCCTGTACTGCAGTGCAGGCTACTCAAGCAGTGGAGTTATTTTAACAGGAGGAGGAGTATATTAAATAAAATCTGATAGCATGTGTGTGGCATTACATAAGTACCACAGCGATCATTCAGTGGTGCACTTAAAACTTCAGTTAAGAATTTAGGTAAAAGAACCATTGCATGTGAAATATATAGCATGTGGAAGAAAAAGATGTTTCTTTCTTGGAGCCAAAGTGAGGCTATGGACAAAAAGTAGGTTCTAGACATATTGCAGACCTTTCAGAAAGATGTTACTGAGTCACAGCATCTTGGTGACATCTGCATGTCTTGGAATTATTTCCTATCGAGGCTGCTGCTGTTTGCAGTTGGTCCAAGCTGCCGTGGGGATGTTGACTTGGAAGAGATGGCTTTCCACAGCCTGATCATGGGGCAGTGTCTGTTACTGTCGTTCAGTGATGTGCTACTGACAACTCTTGATACCTGTCTTACGCTATTCTGGAGTCCTGGCTGAAGATCTGTGGATCTCTGGATGCTCATTAGTTTGTGACATGAACCCCAAAGACTCAGAACATTAAGAAAATATATCATCGTTTTTTAAAACAGTGATTTGGGTGGACGATGTGCATGGAGTGGTGCAAGGGCCTTGAATCGTGATTTTTTTTTTTTTTTGAATGCTTGTTGTTGCTCTCCTGTACTCACAGCCCAGGGATCCTTTTGGTGCTTCTCAAGCAGGAGTGGTTTGCCTTACCTAAAACACTGCACACCCATCTGTAGGACTCTGCTTGTGGATGGTCATCCTTTGGTGGGGGTCCCTTGTTGTGATATGGACACATGTCACATACTCCTTTTATGAACACCGCTTTTTAATCCTGTCTTTTCTCTGCTAGAATATGAATGCTAATTATTGCAACTTTGCACTTTTTCATCAGTATTTCAGGGAAGTATGGATTGCTGTATCTTTTGTATCAGAAAGATGCACTTGCAGCACTGGGAGGCAGCAGGATGACTAGGTTCTTATCTGAAGAAGCTATGAGCAATGGCATATGGCTGATAATGCAAGTTGGATAAATAAAGGAAAAGAAGCTCTGATATATTGCAGAAAAGTCATTAGCAGACTTTTTCTGTATCTTGTTTTCTATTAGTCTACTGAACTGCTTTGAAAATCTTAGTGGGCTTTTGCTTTGGTCTTCAAGTAACAGATTCTTTTACATTGAATGTGTTTGTTTATCTCAAGGGCTGGACTTTGGGCAGTCTTTCTGTTTTGCTTTTTTTTTTGTTTAAACTGCATTTGAACACATGAGCTTCTTCTCCCTCATCCTTTTTATAGTCCTTTATGTGACGTTTTAAGAACGTTAATGTGATTATACAAATTTAAAATAACAACGAAAATGAAAGGTAAACTAAATTCACCAAATATAAGATTTCTACATGTGGCTTTTGATTTGAGTGATGAGATGTAATCGATTCCATGTTTACCTACATTGTTTGTATCCAGTAAGGTCTATCACTGTGGAGTTATGCTCAATATTGTTCATTATGTGCTTGGAAAACACAAAGTTGGTGATGCAGAACTGCTGTGACCACAGTGTGACCACTTTTTCCTGGCTTCTTTGGAGAGCTTTTATATTCCAGCTAGTAAAGATTTTAGTTCAGCCAATAAACTTTTCGTCTACTCTACTTTGATCTAAGTTCCTGCAATTAGTTTCCCAATTACTCTTTTTCTTCCTTCTGTTCTACAGTCTTCTCTTAATGCTGCTTATTTTGGTGATGTTGGGAAGCCAAATATTTGTGCCCTTCATATTGGGTTGGCAGACTTTGTAGAAAAAGGAAATTTTCATTTCTACTGAGACGCTGCATCCAAGACAAAGATGTGAAGAAGTGGAGACTTTCAGTATTGTCTAGATGGTAAATAATTTTATGGTTAATAAGGTTAACTCTTCTAGACTGTTCTGAGTAGTCTAACCTAAATGAGGTCCTCAAAGTTGTGTGGCATACTGAGAATGAAGCCCAGATCTGCTGAGTTTTATCCTTAAATCGTTAATTTGGAATTCTCTTCATTGCTGCTCATCTGTTTTGGACTCTGACTTTAGGAATAGAAAATAAAGCAATGTGCAAGGATTAAAAGATGGATTGCTGAGGGGCACGCCGTGGTTGAGGGCTGATTTGAGAATAGTTACAGCTGAGTAAGACATAATAATGGCTTGAATGCTGAGAATTGCACAGTAGCATTTGGCGTAAAGCTTTTCTTAGTACCAATTCCACAGCTGTCAAAAGGGAAGAGAGCAGAAAAGAAAATGATACTGAGAGTGGAGATCTGCTACCAATTCTGTTCTGTGCTCATTCACCATAAAATCTATTATATATTGACAGAAAACACTACAGAAATGATCTCTGGAACAGACCATTCCCATAGAGAGTTCAGTTCTTGGATCTGAATTTTGAGGTTTCAGCCTTTCACAAATGATGTGTGTAACTTTTCTGTGCTGAAGGCTGTTATCCAAGTACTTGGTGTTTATTTAGGAGGAAAGTATTTTTTTTTATTGCCAAAAATACCATTTCAGTATTGAAAGCTTGCTATCTAATGTAGGAACTTCAGGCAGAGTGGTTACCTATCCAACATCCATTAGTAGGAATGCAGCAGGTGGCAACATAGGCAAATTATCAGAAGAAAAACATTTGGTTTCACACAGACCAGAGAAATTCTTGAAAAATGGTTTACAGAAGTGAAAGAGAAGCCAAAATGAAGCCTTGTTAAACTAAATTGCTTCAGTCCGATTGATTAGAGCCAAGACTGATCTTTAAAAGCTGATTTCATTTTTATGCTGAAGAACTCCTTTAAATAAGGAATAGCATAGCAAGCTTATTAGATTTTGGTATAGACAGATATTTTAATAATTTCAATCAGTGGACAATACTGTACTTTTCATATAAAGAATCATTACAGATGGAATCCCAGATTTTAGTGGCAGGTGATGCAAACCTGATTTATAAACACAGACATTTGCAGGAAAACTCTCTTCCTTTTTTCTTTGTCTAGAATTGAATGGGCTGTGCAGTCTTAGATTTTTGTAGTACTGATTATTTTGATGTGATACTTTATGACATGTAATGGTGCTCAGTGTTGTACAAGCACTGAGGAAAATAACTTTTTTCTGAACACTTGATGGTTTTTAACCAAGTAAAAAAAAAAAGTGACTGAAAAGGATTTTGTGGAAGGAATGAGAAGGCAGTGAGGCAGATATGTGGCTAGATACACTATTGCTGTGTTTTTGCTGGTGTAGATGATTAAGGGGAGAATACATTAAGTAAGCTATTCTGAGGTGAGAGTAGATAGTGTGTACGTGTGGCAGCAGAGATGGAGCAAATGTCAACCTAATTGCAGCCATGATAATTCTAGAGTTCGATGGGCAGAAACACTCAAAATACGTTAAGAGCCTCAAAGTCTTGGTATTTTCAAATAATTGATAGAGGCATATTCTCAGCCTGTTTACTTCCTAAGTTCTGAATTTTGGATTCTTCCAGAAGGGCAACCTCCTTAGAAGTGGGAACGGTGTAACATGTGGCTTTATGCCTGTGATGTGCTTGTGTGCAATTCTATTTCATTTTCTTTCTTTCATCCACAGGTGACAAAGAAAGTCAAGTCTATGCAGATGTTCCATACTCCTGTGACGTACGCCATGCAGGGTGACAGAGTAGGCATCTGTGTGACCCAGTTTGATCCCAAACTACTGGAACGAGGCCTGATCTGTACCCCAGAATCACTTCACACCATCCATGCTGCAATAATTTCTCTGAAGAAAATCCAGTATTTTCGAGGAGCGCTTCAGACAAAGGCTAAGTTTCATATCACAGTCGGTCATGAAACAGTCATGGGAAGAGTGATGTTTTTCAGTCCGGCTCCTGCTGACTTCAATGAAGATATTCAAGAAAATGCTTTTGATTTTGATAAAGACTATCTTTATCAAGAGGAGTATTTGTCCAAGGACTCAAAGCCTTCAGAGGAGAATAAAGAAAATGGCCAATCAGAAGTCCAGCTGCCAAAACAACAGTGGGCTCTGCTAGAGTTTGAAAAACCCGTCACTTGCCCTAAGCTGTGCCTTGTGATCGGCTCCAAGCTGGATACGGATATTCATGCAAATACCTGCAGGCTGGCGTTCCATGGGGTGCTGCTCCAAGGCACGGAAGACAAGAACTATGCAGAGACTTTTCTTCCAAAGCTGAAAGTATACAAGCAAAAGCACAAAGAAGGACAAGTGGAGAGGGTAAGCTGTCCTTTCAGTGCTGTTCATTGGAGAGGGGAATCTTTGTTCTGTCTGAAAACATATGTTGACGTACTGTGGAATTTTCATTGTTATAGTTGAGATTATACCATTTTCTTACATTTATATACCTAGTGTATTAGGTATTTCCTGTTTGCAAAGAGTTGGAGATGGTTCCTCAAGGCTGACAAGTTTATTTAGGTCAGTACAGCACCAAGTAATTTGATAGTGTTTTTTCATTGATCCTTCTGATGGTCTAGCCTTCGTGTTCTTCCTGCAAACTTGCCTTGTTTGTATGCCTTCCTAAGTGGGTCAGCTTGTTGTTCTTGTCCCACTTGACAAAGCCTCCACTTTTCCACTGATTTTTTTTTTTTAACACAGTTAGCAGTACATTGAAAATATATGTGCTACATGTAAATACATCTGCCTATAAATAACTTAATTGCTTACCCTTAGATGAAAGTAACTGATGAAGATTTTAGCAAATGTTTACTTGATTAGTTAGTATTCCAGGTGTTTTATTAACTTCTGGGTAAGAAACTATTAATTTTTATTTTCCTAATCCAAATCCGATTACTTGAGCAAAACGCTTGGCAATCTTCTCACTGCTTCTTTTCAAAATTCCATTGAAACAGTTTTGAGTATTGAATAAGGTCCCTCCTTACTTTGCTAAAGGAGACTAAACAATTGTCAGCGTAGCTTATCACGTTTGCAATTTATAGTGCAGACGTCTTTGAATACTTTTATGTTTGTTTTACTAATATAACAGTAAAAATAAATTATGTTCCTTCTCGGGGCATGATTTTGTATTAGTGAGGTTCCTTTTTCTAAATGCTTCACTATATTAATTAAATAGGCTATGTATGTTTCCCTCCCTTTCTCTCAGAGGAATCTGTGTTTTCGCTTTTTCAAGCAAAGTTACTCCTTTGTGTTTCCACTGCTGATTTCAGAGGCCATTCTTTTCAAATGAGCAAGAAGACTTCATTGTCAAAATTCCAAAACCATTTCTTTTTGGATGCTCATCTTGTCACTAGAAAGGAAGCAGAAGAGGCAATCTGTAACTTTCTAGAATCTTTTCTTTGTTAAGATGGGTTGTAAGAGATGCCAGAATCAGTAGTCACTCTTTGTGTTAGGTGTATTGTGTTTCCCCTGCTCGAAATGGTTGGCTGCCTTTCTCTTTGGCAGATACTGAACTAGAACACCAAATTGCAGGTAGTCTTTCCTCTGAGCTGCAGAGAAGAAAGACCAAATGTAAATGTCTGGATCTCAATTCTACTTATTATTCTGATTGCTCTAATCTGAACTCATGAAACATTTCCCTTCATCTCTGCTAAAAATGTACTTGCTTGTGCCCAGACCATGCTGCCAATATCCGGAGAGACCTGGCTTACCAAGTGCTGTTGTTTCTCTGTGGCTGTTGGGAATATGAATGGGAACAAAAGTTGGTGTGACCCATGGAGGCACATGCTGTTTGGTTCTTGTTTAACTGAAATGAACCAGTCCCGGCTTCTTTCTTTAGTTTTGCTCCTAAGTGAGGCACTTGTATAAGGGAGTGCAAAACTTGTGGAGTGCTGTGAGGTTATGAATTTACTGGCTTGGCACACATAGCCTTGGTGATGTGCTTTCAGTGGCTTTCTTTTTTTGCGTAATCTTCAAATCCTTTATTGGTTTACTTCTGCTATTGATTTTAGTGTGTAAATAGTAGAATAACATTAATCAGATTATTCATATGTGAATTTCATTGATAAAATAACCAGTGAATGTAGGTTGAATATTTTGCCAGCACAGTAATTTACTGAGTATAGTGAACGATCCCATTACCTTCCCTTGCCCTTTAAAGTAAAGAGTTACAGAGGTTACCTTATCCTTTCCTTAGGTGTTGCATGGTATTCCCTGCCTATGGGCCCCTGTCAGTCTGTCTGAATACTGACAGATGCTGTGTTTGGGTAGCTGCCACCAAGCCGTCTGTCTGTCTGTGGGTTGGGTTTGTTCTCAGGTTCTGGCTCCTGTTCCACTGCTCAGCTTGGAGGTGTTTCCCCCTCTTGCACAACAGGGCAGAAGAGCAAAACTGGTGCTGGAAATTCAGGGGTGTGCAGGGATTGGGGAGGGCTGGTGGGGAGAGGGCTGTGCCGGTTACCAAGGCGTGCTGGGGAGGTACTGAGGGCACTTGTTGTGGTAGCTCCTCTGATGTCTGTGCTTTCGTGGAGCAGAGCAGTGGGAACAATTGGGTGGTACAGTGACTTTTTTAGTACACAAAGTCACTAGCTAATAGAAAATCTGAATCAGCTGGGCCCACCCTGCTGCTGAATGGCTGCTGGATGGCTGGAGATTAGGATCGCTGAATTTAGGGTGTCTATTCTTGGCACTGATGCAGGAAAATTTCATTCTCTCTGTTGAGCAAGGAAGCCTTCCTCCCCACACACCTTCCCTGGGGAGGCATTAAAAACGTAAAACTAAAAATTCCACATTACCTTCATGAGAAGTGAGAACTCCTCCTCCGGAGAATGCTGCTGGGGAAAAAGGTGCTGTGAGAGAAGGGAGCGGGCAGCGCCTCCCAGCCGCTCCGTGGGGTCTGCAGCCCCCTGCTCACTGCTGGGATTGGAGCCAGCTGATTGACCCAGGAGAAATCAGGGAGCTGTGGTTGGCCTTTCTGTTCTTGCTCTGATTCGTTGGGTGCTTCCATGGCTGTGGGGGCAGACACCTGCTGCATGGGCAGCTTTGCAGAACTTTGGCTGACAAATGTATTTTAAACAGGAAAAAGTGCTAGGCTGGCAACAGATGGCTTGTAGTTACAGTATAACACGGGGCTGAGACTGCTGTTGCAAGCAGCAGCATTGCTGTCCTCAAGGACAGTGATGCGAGAGTCTTGGCAAAAATAATTAGCAGATGATGTGCTGAGAAAGTTTGTGCCTTGGAATGGTGGTTGTGGGGTGGGCTTGGGGAACTGCAGCGGCCAGCACCCCCCAGAGGCAGATAAGGAGTTAATGAGGATTAACAGCAACTGCTGGCCCTGGTTGGGTGCTCAGTTCTGCAGGGGAAGGAGGCTTCGATTCATCCTAACCGAGTCTGAAATACCTCCCTCTCTGAACTTTGCTTCTGTGTGGCATCACAGCTTAATTCCAGTGTGAGTCATGGAGCTGTTACTCAGTTCCTGGGATAAACCCCCCCTTCATGTTTATCATGTTATTTGCTCTTTGGCTTCCCTGGATATGCAGGTTGAATGCAGTGAGCTTCAACTGAAAAGTGAACTTCAGAATTGCATCGTGCTTTCCTGTGTGACTCAGAAATTCTGCCTGTTTTGAGAAGTGTTTGCACAAGCAGGATTTATCTTAGGATGTCTCTTGCAGGGTCTTATTGTGGAGGATGCTCGTAAATCTGTAGCTCTGTGCAAGAAACAAAAGGAGAAGGAAAACTGCCTTGTTTGTAGAGCACAAACTGCACTTTTAAGCCTGGTAAAGGAAAGTAAAAGCTTACCTCAGCTGTGATTGTTTCCCATTTTGAGCATAACCATGTTTTTCTCTGGGAATGGTCTTGTCCTTCCTAAAGATAATTTTTCTATATTATCTGACATTAAGAAGAATGAATTCTGTGTATTTAAAAAATTTCATGTGCTTTTCCTCGTTATCTGCCTTGCTTTCAGGCTTTGCTTACTTGAAGGTAATAGAGTTGTTTCTTCAGCAATTTCCTTTTATGTGTCACTGCCATGGGCCATCCTGGTTTTTATTCACATCTGTGGTGTTCCCAAATTTCATGCTTGCTGGATAGTGACTTTACTGAACTTACTCTCGCGGGCTGCACAGATCTCTTATTGCTTCATAACAAGATGCTGCTAATTGTCTGAATACTGGTGTGATCTAAGCATCTGTCCTCAGGGAGAAAAGTATTGTTGCAGAAGTGGGATGTGAAAGCAGGGTAAGTTACTGAGATTTTTATCAGGGTGACAGAACATCTGAATGGAAGATAAAAAAGATTATCTTTTAATAGCGTTGGCATCTCTCCTCTTCTTACAGTAGAATAACAAGAGCTGTGTCAGAGAACACTCATATAGTGAGTGGTCCCCTGGAAGGTTTCATTGGCACCACTTAGCAGATATTCTGGCCTTTGTGAAGAATGGGTGAGACTGGAGATGAGTACTGGTGAGCAGCTGCAGGAAACATTTGAATTTGTTGACTACTAGCAATGACCCAGGCTATTTATCAAGTTGGTATTCCCAAGCAGACATCTTGAAATGGAGCAGTTGTGAAAGTGGCATTTTTAAACTTTGCTTTAAAAGTTAGCAGCAGTATTTTCTCTAATTCTGTATGGTTTTTTGTGAGTGCAAATACCAACATAAAATTTACAAAGTACGTGTCAAGTTGATAGTAGCTCAGCCACAAACTTTGAATTGTGGAGGAAGAAAAATAAACTCGACCATGGATGAAGGGGGAATATCCAGTGTGGATTGCTGAGGGAATGAAGCCACATGCTGGGGAGAATGACTTTGCTCTGAGGAAAGTAAAGCAGAGTATCCATCTCTGGGAATATTCCCAAGAAGGAGGTCATGTGAGAGCAAATGGTAGTGCTTTTTTTCACCAAGTACTTTGCAATTATCAGTAATAGCAGAACGTTTCACAAAGTTGTGCCCACACCTTGCACGTAAAGTCTTTGTCACAGAAATACAGTTCCTTGCATTTTTTGTTGCATGGTTTCAGTGCTGCTCAGATTGAAGGAAAGTACATTTTGTCTGCTCAGGTGCTTTGATTCTTTATATCCAGCTTATTTCTAGACAAAGGCCGTTTCTTTCGTTTACTAGGGCTAATGCTTCAGCTGCTATTTACTTACAGCGGTGCTGTAGTTCCAGCAGGATAGTGAGTAAAACACTCCAGCAGCCAGGCAATGGTACTTTGTAAAGAGTGAATCTGGGTGTCTGATCTATCTGTGCCATCCACAGCGTAGCAAAGACCAAATTGAACAGTGGAAATGAATTGAGCACTGCTTGCAGGCAGTGAGCTGGGCTAGCTACAGAACCTCTGTGACTCCAACCGGGAGAAATAGTGGATGCCACTCCATCTACTGTAAACATGCAGACGCCACAATTAATATTTTTCCTGCTTTGAAGTCTGAACATGAGTTTGTTTGGTTCTGCTTGGCTGCTGATGGTATGCTAAATACAGTAATAATACAGAGATGAAGGCAATCAGGTGAATGAAAGTGCACAGCACATTCACTAGTTAAAACGCACTGTAAAATAGGTATATAAAAGATGCATTTATTTATTGGCTTGTGTTCTGGTTTTGAGTAAGAGATTTTCTGAAGCTGAGTGGGGGAAGGGAGGACTGTATGCTCTTTAAACAGAGGTACCATCTCCATTAAACAGCACCAAGTGTTGATATTAGATTGACAAGTGTGTAGATTAATAGAGTTTAATAAATTTGTCATAAGAGTACCATTTAAGTCATAGAATCTGCTTGCTTACTCATACATACCCTTGTTATTTTGTTCACTCACCAAAGAAAGAATGGCATGCTCCACATGACTGGCTAGTATAATTTTGCAAGGTTTGAGTAACACCTATGCTTGTTATTTATATTATTAAATTTAAAATACAGACATGCTTTTGGGTCTTGCAAGTGTATGGACAGCTGGTCTTGATTTTTCTGAGGTTGTGTAAGAGTCACCTGTGGGGGAATCGGTTTGTCAGCAAGGCAACCAATGCACCATTTTATTTATTGGATACGAAAATAAATTTAGAGTGTTACTTAGGTTGCGAAATCACTTGAAAGCACTTAAAAGTTAGGAAATACCAGATTTACAGTTGCCTATGCAACATTAATTCTGTTCCCCTGTGTCTCTGCACTGTGTTCTTAATAAGGCGGGGGTTTTTCTATGTGGTCATGTGAAGACTGTATAGTGGGCCATATCAAAGAGGGACATGAGTAAGACTGTACGGACATCTGGCATTTCTTAACTTAAGTGCCCAATTCTGCAACTTAAATAACTTAAGCTTTATATAAATGTGATTTCCTAGGCATTTTTAAAAGTAAAAAGGTAAAGTGAAACTAAAACCATGTATTCCTGAACTGTAACAATCCCTCTACTGTATGCCTTCATTAGGACTGGAGGTAGTCAGCAGCGTAGCACAGATTCGTATGGCTTACTGCTGCAGGCTGGTAGCCAGACATCAGGAGGAAGCCTCTCCAAGCATGGTGACAGATGCTGGGCTTGGGCAGAGGGCTCGTATGCAGGCTGGGGAGCATCAGGAGAGCAGACAGACTTGGGACACGTGTACATCGGTGTGGTGTCTTTGCAGGGGTACGTCTGCCATCTCCCTTGCCTCTGGTTGCTCTGGGCAGGCTTTTGCTGTCCTGTCCCACTTCATTTCCAGTGAGGAGTTTGTAAGCCTCTGTTCTTCGCTCTTGTTGACCTTCCCAAGTCATATCTAGGCAGTTTCCTTTACAAACAATTCAAATTACTATCATCATGCCTGTTGATCTGCTGCTGTGCACTGGAGTCATACATTGTCCAAAGTTAACTTTGCTGTGTCTGATATTTCTTTTTGACTGTTTAAGACCACAGAACTTTACTAAATAAGTGAAGAAAGCTGTGTGAGGGTCTTCAGTTGTTATTGTGAGTCTTTCTGGTTGATCAGAAGCATGGCCCAGGAGACTTCTTTGGCCTTCCTGCAAGCCACAGTCAGGACTTCTGCACAACAGCTCACCCCTTTCCTGCTTGGTCTGCGAGCATCACAGGTTTTCAGTCTTCTTATAACTTCCAGACAGAACTGTTTTCTCTGGGGCTGGAAGTCCTGAGCAGTGTAGACCTCTTCTTCCCTTCCCTGATGATGTTGTCTTTTCTTACATAAAGGAAACAGTGCAGGTTGTTGTGAACGTTAAAATCATGCTGTCAACTGTTTTCTTCTCTTGGTGAAAAGAATGTGTTCTTAACTAGGCCATGTTGGGAATTCTACCTGTCAGAAATCTAAATAGAGTTGAATGAAATTTGCACTGTGAAGGTGTACGTAAGCATATTAGTGCTCTGTTTCTACCTGTGCATGCCTGGAGACTCGAACTGGTACGCACAGAGCTTTTAAAGCTCAGTCAGGCCTTGTTTACATGGCTCAATAGTGAAGAATCCTTTTTACTACTGTGCTGCTTTTAACCAGGTTACAGTTGATGGGAAAATGTTTGGGGAGAAGCAAAGGTGGTGTTTTTTTGTTTGTTTGTTTTTGTTCTTGCTTTTTGGCTCTTAGAAATTCTCAGAGAAAGAAAGGCAAAGAAAGGAAGGTACCTCTTGCATCCAATAAACACTGGCTTTGGAGAGAAGGGGCAAACATCTGAAAGCCAAAGCTAATGGCCCTGTGGTGGGTTCCTGCTCTGTTAAAGCAACAGTAATGAGACATGAAGTGCTGAAGGAGATGAACTTCTCTTCTCATGCATCCTGGACTCATGTTCAAAGGCAGAAGTTTGGTTTGTTTGCTTGGAAGATGATGAGAAGAAGGTCTTCAGAGGGAGCCCTGTGCACAACTGCAGGCCTGTGGTGCAGGAGGGAATTGCAGAAAGAAAAGCCTCTAATTCTTTCACACTGATGTAAGCTCTTGAGGAAACAACGTAACTGACCAAATCTTTGTTTGTGCCACGTCCTTCACCTAGGTCTTGGTAAAGAACTAAAAGCAAGAGCAGCCTGTGGAGAATTAAAAAAGCTGCAAACTCAGTCGTCAGTGAAATCCTGTCAGTTCTTTTCAGCTTTGCCCTTTTGCGGCCTCATGTGCAGCTGTTCCCTAAATGCACAAACCCGCGTTTTAAAGAGGGAGAGCAGGAATTTGCAGCCTCCAAAGCATTCCCGTGTCTGTGCAGAAATGGAAAGTGTTCTGAAAGTGTTCTAGAAACTAATGAGCTGTTACTGATCATGATGAAGATGTCTCAAGTGTACTTCTAAAGAACAAACTGTAATACTACCTGGTATTTTTGGATTTAATCTTATATTCTTTGTTCTTTGTCCTTCCCTCCTTTCTGCTTTGGTTTCAATGGATAATGTTTTCAATTTACTAAGTTTCATCAGCCCTGTTTTTATTACTTTTAAATAATTTTCTTTTGCTATCTGATTGAAGGCAGTATAATCTTTTCTGATTTAACTTAAGCTTATTCTTGTTCCATCTTTTTCTAGCTATTTCTATATGTTTATATTATATGAATAATATTTTACTTTTTCTGACTCAATCTTCATTTCCCAGTTCGCTTTGGCACAGGTCTGTTCCCTTTGCAGCTGTGTACATTGGTTCCGATCCCCATATTTTTTCTCAGTTGTATTAAGACATGGAGTTACTCACACACAAAACATGGATTGTTTGAGAGGGTGTTGATGACAGTATGACAGTAGTTTTTTGTTGGTTTTTTAAATGGTGGTTTAACAGGGTAGGCAGTATAGCTTGCCATCCTTGCTCAAAGGGAAATCCCATGGTTATTTGTCCTTACTGTTATGCTGTGGTTCACGCTGTGCTGGCAGATGTAACGTTAACTGCAGTTTTGCAGGCAATATGCTGCAGTGTAAGTACTGCTTGGCTGGGGAGTGTGAGGAGGTGCTTTATTTTTTCGGTGAACTTCTTGGTATTAGCAAAAGTGTTACATGCCAGAGATGCACATACTTCACCTATGGTTATAAAGTGCTATTTACTTTTCTCTAGCAAACACAAAAGCCAAGTGGGAAGGGATATTTCATAAACTCAGTGCTATTGTGTCCTCTGGTCTAAGCCATAAAACAAGAGTAACAGAGACGTTCCCTTTGAACTTGAAATCCCTCTCTAAGCTGCTGATCTAACCTAAGGGAGAGGGGGAGACTGCACCAGCCAGAAAATGTTCTCTTCTGGGTATTTCTCTTCCCCCCTACCCCTTTTCTTTTTCTAAAGTCCTTAAGTGAGTTTGATGCTGCACCTCTGCCCATAAATTTATAAAAATATTATCGTAATGTAGGTCAGTGAACTGAAACGCCACTGTACACCACAGGGGATTAAAGTCAGAGAGGCAGCCCTCTCCCACTCCCACTAGGTCATATGACAATATAAACAAGAAATGCAAGGAGCCTTCAGCTTTTTCTTGCCCTAATCCTTTGTTTATGCAGCACTTAAACTGACTTTCGGGGTCGTCTCTGTCTGGCATTAAAGCCCTAAAGCTTTTTGAAGTTTCCCTGAAGTTAATAAAATTAGTCTGCCCTCATTGCTAGGCCCCTTGCTGCTGCTTCGGAGCAGACTGCGTATCCCTTACTGTCTTTGCGGCGCTTGGCTTTTTAAGTTAATAATATTTTATAACAAAAAAGTGTTTGAGAGAGAGGCAGAGATCTCCCCAAAGGCCGTTCAGCTAACAGGCAGAGTGGTTGCTGTTGTAGATGCTCTGAAAACTCAGAGGGGATTAACTTAAAGTCCAGTGATCCGAGGTAAATTGCTGGTAGAGTAATTGGAAGTGGTGAGTTTCAACTGGAGAGAACGAGACACGTTTCTGTGGCTTTTAACAAAGGAAGACTAAAAAGTATTTTTTCTACTATTTTTGTAAAATTGTCTCAAAGCTGAGATAAATGAGGTTTCCTTTGCAGTAGTTACCTCCAGGCCGTACCCCTTTACCGATTGATTGTACTGCAAAGACTGATTAACTACCATAGCTCGTGTCAGCGATCTGTCACTAAGTTGTCTTCACGGGTAAATCGGTGACAGGCTGATTTGGGGTTGGAGCACTGTTGTACTTCATGTGTGGGGCTGTCTTCAGCCTGTAAGGGTTTTATTCCAGCAGTTGCTAAGCATTACTAAGGAGATTCATCTTCTGATGGCCACTGAAATGTCGATGTTCAGGGAATAATGGGAATACGGACAGAAGATGAACGATTGGCAAAGGAGGGGTATGTGCTATAAAATCACATCTCCTTATGGGGAAGAAAAGGTGCTTTAAAAAAAAAAATAATAATAATGTTACTGATTGTGGTTATCATTGCTGCTTTATTTGGGAGCCCTTGGTGCCTGTAGCACACGTTTGTAGAGATTGCTCAATTCCTAGGACAGCTTTGCTGGGGAGGCTGAACCGAACCATGCTGGCAGAGTACAATTGTTCTCTAAGCCATACAGGTCTCAATTAACTTAAAAGTAACTTTGAAGCACTCCTGGAAAAATAAAATGTGTTTAAATTGTCTGAAGTTGGACTCATGGGCCATTGTGAGGGAGAGCAACCGAAATAGTGGATGTATGGGTGGAATGTAGAGGCTGAAACACAAGGGAAGAAGCACATAGCCTGCAGGGGGATGTTCGGGTCTCGCATCCTAGTTGTAGGAACAAAAGTAGCACAGGAAGAAATAGTATTTTGATTGGACCAGCTTGTACAATAGAAAAAGGATGAATGTTTTGAGAATATAAGTGCAGCTTCAGGTTGGAATGAACAGCTTGTGATAGTCTGCTGCTTCAGACCCAAAGAAAGGCTAGCATGCCTGCAAGCTTATCTGCCCCCACCTCCACTGGTTGCTTAAGTAAAAGACATTGTTCTGTTTTGAATTTAAGCCAGAGGTTGCCAAGCGGTGATAGCACTGCTACGGGTTCACAAAGTATTTTGGAGCAGCGTTTGTTTGGAGCAGGGAGATACCAAAAGAAGAGGAACCGGAACCTCCTGGTGCACGCCAGGCAGTAGGCATTGAGGCACTGAATGGCTCTGGCTGCTGGAAGCAGAGCTCTGTGCTTCCCTTATCGGGGTGACAGAAGGGATGCAGGCAGCTCCTGCCCTGTGCCTGCCCTGGGGGTGGAAGTTACTCCTAAGATCTGAGGGAGAGCAGCAACTATTGCTACCAAAAAGAAATAATCATGAGGAGATTTAAGCAATACATTCTTATTTCTTTTGATAAGTAAATAAAGGTTCTTGCTGCTGCTCTGAGGTACAGTAACTCCAGACATTAGGTATACAAGGATATTCACACCTACGGGATTAGGCTCACTTGGCTGCACCTTATACTTAGTAATGCCTTAGGGAAGGCTGTTTATCTTGCCTCACCTGCCAACCTTGCTGCCTCTTGTTCCTGATAGCTTAATTAGGAATCCAGACTTGGAATGGTTCTTCCCACTGGGTTACAAACCTTGAAATTAAAGTCGGATACAATGGTCATAAGGCTTTTACTTTAACAAATCAATGGGTGCGTAAAGGTGAATATTTAAAAGGCTGTATTTAGGAATTCTAAGTAATTGTCATTTCGTTTAAAATGTGGCTGTTGGAGTGCAGTTCTGGAGCTAAGAGAGAAATGCTTATGTAGGAGATAATGTACTTAGCTCTAGGATAAGTAATGGAATAAACTTTTTGTGAGCATAAGTACATAAGTGACTTTTACAGAAGGGTTTCAAAGCAGGAAAGATTTTAATTGACTGACCTTTACAGCATGTTCTGATGCACATTTTAGTCTTCCTGTGTGAAAAGGAAGGAGGTAAAAGCAGAAATACGTGAATGCACATAGTCTTCTCTACTTTTGGATGCTAATTATCTTAAACTCATCAGTTTAGATGAGTCATCTAGAGTTTTTATTCATTTATGGGTAAATGGTTTTCCAAGGGCAGGGCAATGGAAGTCACCTGTGTATCTCATACGTTAATTTTTCTTGTCACTTCAGATTGTAAATTCATACTGCCCTTTTCTTTTGCAGGTGATTGATGATTACAGTGTGATTGGCCGTTCGTTGTTTAAAAAGGAAACAAACATCCAGATTTTTGTGGGTTTAAAAGTCAAACTATCTACAGGAGAAGAAGGAATAATAGATGGAGGTTTTGGACAGAGTGGCAAATTTAAAATCCGAATTCCAGGTAGGTGCTCAAGATCTGATATGCTCTAATCTATGTCAAGTATAGAGGATTTTCTCATATTGTAAGCCTGAATGTCTCCAATAGTTCCTTGAAATTTTGTGGCATCATCTCCAAAACAGCTGGATGACTGTTTATTTGGTGGGTTTTACCACCTCTAATTAAGAGCTGGGAGCAATGACTTGTGTTATGAGACTCAGTGGCCAGCAGGCGTGTCTGCGTATGAATGAACTCAGGTCTCAAAATGACTTCTGTAAGATGTGGAAATCGTGCTCTGCCCAAAATGGATTTTAGAAATCTCTCTTCTCTTAATATATTGTACAATTTTCTCCACAGCCCTTCTGAGCAAATAAAGGAAAACAAACCTGCAATCATTTTTACCTGTTGATACTTATTAAATAGAGTGTACTGGATGCAAGTTCTTGAACTCGTCTTCATTCTGCATATTATTATCTATCTTCCCTTCAAACAAAAACTACAAGCGCTTTGATAAATGAGTTTTTAGAGATCTTGAGGTTTTTTTATTGCATCTAGTTTTGTGGTATTTTATAGTACTGTATTTGTTCATACTTGGTGAGTTGCAGCAAGGATTTATGCCTCCTTAGCTTAGAGCATCAGAAATGAGGGGTGCTGGAGTTTAAGTGTCATTACTATTTTCTTAGTGGAAAAATTGGCTCCAAGCCTTTTCAACAGGTAATAATAGGTGCTGCATTTAACTCAAATCATGGGATATGGTTTTAGATATACTAGCAGTACTTAATTTCTCTCAAATTTGCAGCCCTTCGTCGCTGTTAATCTTTTCAGAGAGATGGACAAAATTATTCTGCTGTACAACTGGAAAAAAGGAATTGTGATGTTTGGTGGCACCAATGGAATATTTTAAGTTGTTTAACTTCTGATTGATGCAAATGCACTAATTTTGACTCAGCAAATTTCGTTTCTTTTGCCTTGGAAATAAGAATTTCTGACTAGGTGAAGACTCCTGTTTTCTAACCTATCTGTAGTAGTAGTTTTGTCACCAAATGCTAGACTTTCCAAACAGCTTTGTAAGCCTAATTAACAGGCACACTGCATGTTTAAAGAAAGAGGCTATGCCTGGCATATGTATGTTTTGGGTTTTCTAATATAGAAAAGCATTTAAGTGTTCATTGAGCTTCCTACTTTCAGGCAGGGGGTGAAATGATGTGTAAGTGTCCTTAACGCTGCCAGGGGTTCAAGCTGAAGTTTTTGTTTAAAAAACATAGTGGTGTTCTTAGTAGTTTTTCTCCCCTGAAGACATAAATGTGTTGAAAGAGAAGAACAATGGGAGGATGCCATTGACAGTGGCATTTTCATATTTTGGTGAAACTATTCTTTGTGAGAAAGGGAGAAGCCTAAAAAGGACTCTTGTGGCTGTCATCTTTGTGGATGGTGAGCAGGAACTGGAGTTGTAAATCAGCAGTCATGTTAAGAAAATTGTACACAGCATTACAGAATTCTGCTCTGCCTATTGAGTAGGAAGAACCGATACCTTTCAGCAAGGTGTTCATATCCAAACATGGTTGGACTTTTCTGGCATTTAACAGCAAACCATCGATATGTAGACAGAATGCTAGAATTAACGCCTCAGTAAGATGGGCAGAATAATACCACACTTGCTTTTCTGCAGTTTGGGTCAAGTTTGGGTACTTTGCTATCTGGAAGGAAGAGGCAATAAGATAACATGAGCTCAAGCTGAAAGTGCGTAACAGGAGAAAACAAAATTTGGAAGGGTTTAAATAACTGTTTCTTTAAGAGTTACAGGGATGTGTGTAGGGGGAGGGCTGTTGCTGTGATGCTGTTTAAGTCAACTGCAGTTCACATTCCATTGTTAGGTCAGTGTTGCTTTTTTAATGTGTCTGCATCCTGTTTGTGGGTTTTTGAGTCTTTTATTAAATTTAACTGGTCCAGTTCTTCCCTCTCCCTCATCCTTCGGCTGTGCCTCCCTTCATAGAGTCTGTACCACATCGCTTTTGTGAAGAGCTCCTTTCAGTTGGTCTGAATTTATTTCTCTGCAATCCTTTCACAAATGTGTCGGGGAGTGGGAGGGAAGGGAAAAAAAAACGTGCAAGTTGGAAACTGCCTTGAATTGCCGCAGTCTGGTCCGTCTTGTTGTCTTTAAAACTAGCCTTAACCTCTGGAACTGAATAGCTTGTTCGGGGAGGTAACCTCATGGCAGCTGGGGGCTGCTTTTAGAAACAAAGCAATCAAAATCAGGTAGATGCATCAGAAAGCTGTGCCCTGTTGGCTTGAGGTGGCAGTACGGCGTGGCACCTTGGGGTGCTGCTCTGGTGCCACTGGTGCCCACTCGTGAGGGACGCGTTGGCTCTCGGTGTTGTTCCTTGTCCCTCGGGCACAGCTCGTGTTTGCTTGTGGATCAGAGCTTGGGAACGCTGTGTTACATCATCTGTGGGCTGAAACTTGGCAGACCTCATAGCTGGGAATGGCAGAGTGCAGCTCTGTTTCTTATTCTGGCACCGCTTGTGTGCAGCAGTGCTTAGGATACTTCTCTGCTTTTCTGTAAAATGGGGATAATTGCTATTTGTACTATTAAAATGTTATGAAATCTGATTTAGACTTATTCCAGAGTTGAGGCATTAATATTTCTTGAAAAGGCTTAATTATCTTTCTGCAGAGCACAAAAGTACATCTAGAGTACAGCATGCAACTGGAAGTTCCTCAGCCTCTGAAAGATGTCAGCAGTTTGGAAGAAGTTCAGGGAAGAGCAGCAAGAATCCTGAAGAGGTTGAAGGGATTGATTTATGGGGGAAAGAAGATGAAAAGGAATGCATGAAACTTGGCTAAATGATTTCTAAGTGGGAGATACGATTATCTGCAAGTATTTGAAGAACACAGTGAAGAGAAATCCCTTAGGGTGGTCCAGGGAGGTAGAAATAAAGCTAATAACATGAAATAAAACAAAGCACAGAGTAACTTGACTGTTGAGAGATGTCACTTGACTGATATTTCTTGCACTGCCAAATATCTCAGCAGAGGAAGATAATGTTTTACTTGGAGAGTACTTGTGTAAATAAGCCTGGATGTTTGCTGTGCCTGTTTCATGGTAAAACGCAAACAAGAAGATGGTGGGAAGTAGAAGAATGTATTTTTTTTTTTCAGCTGGTTTATAGTTTTACATTGGGACACACTTCTATTACCTCAATGAAAAGATATATCTTTTGTTGTGTTCTTCTATTACCTGAATGAAAAGACTCTTAGCAGCAGCATCTGGTTGTTCCTTGTTGTGTTGTGGATTTTTTAATGCTTGCTTGTTTGTTTTGTTTCTTTCTCCTCCTGTGTTTGCTGGCAGACCTGCCATTCTGTAGGGCTGTCAGTGTTCTTCTAACTGTGAGATAACTTCTAAGGCATGTCAGTCGACAGGAAGACGCTTGCTTTCCAGACGAGTTGTGTGATCAAGTACATAGAGAGAGAGAGACAATTTCTAAACTAACAAGAGATTTTTGTCTAGTTTAACAAGCTGCTTAAAAAACAAACAATTTAAAAGCAAATATAAAGCACCATGCTTTGTAAGTAATGCTAGTACGTGTGTTTGTGTATAAGAGTGAGCTATTAATGAGGTTCTTACTGAGGTGGGTGATAGGTGGCAGCTGTTTTATTTGTAAATGGGAGCCCTTCGTTATACAATCAAGGTAAATGAGTGAAAAGTATTGTTCCCCTTTGAGATCAAGAACGAGTTTGGAGAGGCAGGAGCTGTATGCTTAGGTATGCTAAGGAGTACAAAAGCTAGCAAAACATACTTTGGAATACACTTATTTCAACGTACATTGCACCTAGGAATGTCATGCCATTAGATGAATTCTGAAGAAAGCTCACTGAATGGTTTGAATAACTTGTTGCTAATTGTGGCTTTTGTTTAACTGTCTCTCA
Source organism: Lagopus muta (assembly GCF_023343835.1). Taxonomy (NCBI): domain Eukaryota; kingdom Metazoa; phylum Chordata; class Aves; order Galliformes; family Phasianidae; genus Lagopus; species Lagopus muta. The sequence continues at coordinate 9,363,855 of NC_064443.1, read as the reverse complement.
GCCAGGAACTGACCCTGTAAAACTCTGCTTGGTCTGCAAAATCATAATGTGGTTTGATAAGCCTCACGACGTCTTTTAAAAGATTGTCTCCAGATATGCTCATTTGGTCGGTTCTGACAAGTTGTGTTTGTCTCGTGCTTAATTGTTGTAACATGTAGCGACTTCAGTCTAACTGGAATATGTGATATCTCAGGCATAGGTCACTGTCTGTCTGTCTGTCCTTGCTCTCTAGGTGCCAGTAAACCGTTTGCCTTTCTGATGCGCTGCAGCGTTTGGCTCCAGTTCGCGTCTCTCTCTGACTCAAAGCAGTGAAAATTGCCTTACACGAAATGAGTTAAGCTGCCTTATTGCTTAATGTGAAAGAAGCAGTGCATATCTAAGAAACTCGTAAGAGCTGAATGCGTTTTTGAATTGAGCAAATTTAAATATAATAAAATGCACACTTTCCTAAGAAGAGATATGAATGAGAAAATTAGAATACAAGTTTTTTTTACTTTGCTGTTCTTACCTGTACATGACAATAGTGGTTTTAAGTTTCTTATAACAGGTGAAGACAAACCTGTTAGTGACCGTGTCTTTTGTTGTAAAAAACTTTTCTGCCTTTCATTTGTGTTATTGTATATGAGACAATGAGTTTGTTCCCACTGTTTCTTCTGTTTGCCTTGGTGGAAGAGTTGGATGCGCTGTCGGTGTGCAGTAATAGTGTGGATGTGTTTCTCAATTCCAGAGGCACATGGCTCTGGGGTCCTGCAGTGCTGGTGTAAATGGTAATAAATCAATGTGTCTTGTCTTGAGAATCCATCATACTCTTATGTGGAAGCAGGGACAGAAATGCTAAATGTTTCCCCCTTGGTGTATTGCAGAGAATAGTGTGTAGTTGTAGTTTAGTGTCTTTCCATTTTGCTGAATAGTGGGGTTGCTGGACAAGATCCCATGCTACCTTCTGAAGTAGTTAATGTCAGAGGGAAAGTTTTGGTGTAAGAACTGCAGCTCAGCAGCTCTGCTCTGCAAAGTTTTAGTTCTGGTTAAAAAACATGGGTTGAAAAGTTGGACTCGAAGCAGTTTGTTTTTTCAGTATTCCACTTAATGAAATCAGGTAGAGGCTAAATGATATTAGGGAATTGTGCCAAGATGGAAAAAGGCAACAGGAAAACAATGTGTACAATGCATTTTCCCATATTTTCACTTTAAGAAATACAGAAATATCTCAATTGTGTTGTGCTTTTTATATATTTTTTTCATGGGGGAGTTTTCTCACTTCAGGTAGCTTTCAGCACCCCTATGCACCTGGCCCTTGTGGTGTGTTATTGCAGTTTCTTCTTTTAAATAGTTGTAGGAAAGAAGCTTTAAGTAGTCAGCTGTAAGTAAATGTCATTTCCCAGCTTTGAGATATGGAGGGCAGTCCTTACTGACATCAGCAGCAGTGGAGTAGGCTAAGCTACTCCAAAAAAGCTCAGGCTTTTCTTTGCACTGAGAATAATTAAACATCCTGTCACTAAGCAGCACGCTTTTTTTTTTTGTGGGAGATCTTGACATTTGGAATTCTTTGCTTGTGTTGCATTAAAATAGGATAATCTTCTTCTCTTAGGCCAAATGAAATTTAGGTACATTTAATGTCCACGCTTGCCCAGCCTGGCTCCTCTTTTAATAAAAGAAAAAAAAAAATGTTGGCTGCAAGGGTCTGGTGGGTTGCCATCCCTGTCAGTATCAGGTGAGGCTGAGCAGGATTTCAGTCAAGAGGAAAAACAAAAGCCCAAGGGCGAAGAAATCTGTGTAGCTGTGTTTTGTTTAAAAGCTAGAGATTAGCTCTGCTTGTTCTTTCACAGTCTCTCTTCTCCTACTCTCTAAAACAAACAAAACCTAAAATCCTTAAGGGGTACTTCAAGCATAAATCTCCGTCTTTCCTTTTTGTGGGAGTTGGCTGGTGCAGCATGGGCAGAGGCTGGGAGAGGATTGCTGCCAGGGAAGCATCACTTCCCTGCATGATCCTCTCTTGAGCGGATTAAACTGTAGCAGTGTAAAGTCTTGGTGACCACATAGGAGCTGGGAGTTTGCATTTGTGTAAGAGGTTGGGCTGATGGACTCAAACCTACCTGGGGAGCAGTGACAGCCTGTAAAGCCTGTATTGACCTCCAGTGTTGGATGTCCAGATTTATTGACCTTTAATTGGTTTTTGCAGAATCTAAGTCAAGATTTGTGCACATTCCTTCTGAATGAAAACAGAGGTCAAAGTGTTAATTTATTAACTAGGTGCCTGCTTCTTTGAAGGCAATATCAGTAGATCTTGGTCTTGTCTTAAAATTCAGTCATTACAGAAATGGTCTTATCATAGAGCTTTGAAAGGTGATTTGTTGATTTCAAGATTGGTTTGAGATGTAGTTGGTAATTGTACATTAGCATAAATAGGGCGCCCAGGGGAAGTTTGGGCTCATCTTTGAACATTAAATTGCCATTGGAGTGTATATTTAGCAGGTTGATCTCCTGGGATCCTGCAGATACTGATGATGAAATTATCAGGTACAGATAAGTTAGCAATATGAGCGCTCCTGGGGAAGAAAAAGGTCCAGGTCCAGTATAAACCCCTGTGTTGAGTATCCCGTAGGCAAGTCTTGCAGTGTAACTGAAAAGAGTGAAATGGAGCAATTTTCCCTCCTTCTCCACTATTTATGGCTATGACCATCAGATTCTTCTTGAAGGCAGGACTGGTAGTGGTCTTTAGGAAGAAGTAGCACTGCTCTGTGACCAATCCTGAAATAATGCTAAGGAGCAGTGTGGCTGGAATCCTGTTTCCTGCCCTGACTGACAGAGCATCTTACACTTGCACTGGTGTGAGCTTAGCAAACAAACAAACCCAGCTTCAATTCTGGGCTTTGCTGACTTTTGTGTTTATGCTTTTAGGTTATTATTTATGCAAAACATGCGTTTGCGACCCTTTAGTCTGTATTCTGAAAGCAGTGAAGACGTAGGTGTTGTCTGAAAGAAAATTGCTTTCAAAAGACAATATTAAGTGCTCTACTTTGTGACTTTAAAACTAGAAAAAGTATTTTCATTACTCTCTGTGCACAGGCGTTCTGATACAAGCTCCAGTTATGCGGTTGTGTTCCCTACACTTAAAGAAACAAGTGAAAGGTGATTTGTTGATTTCAAGATTGGTTTGAGATGTAGTTGGTAATTGTACGTTAGCATAAATAGGGCGCCCAGGGGAAGTTTGGGCTCATCTTTGAACATTAAATTGCCATTGGAGTGTATATTTAGCAGGTTGATCTTCTGGGATCCTGCAGATACTGATACAATCTCCAGTTATGCAGTTGTGTTCCCTACACTTAAAGAAACAAGTAAAACGTTGCTGTGCTTGGGTGATGCTTAGCAATTGACCTTTTGTCATGTGCTATTTTTCCTCATTGAGTAATCAGTGCCTTTACTTTTTGCGTCTCACTGGAGTCCTGCTCTAAATATGAAATTTCTGTGATTGATGGGGGGGAGGAGGAGGATCCTAATAAGAAAAAAGAACTCCAGTGGATGGCATTTGTTTGACCACAGAATGGTTATCTTTACAGGACATGAGCCACTTGGATTTACTATATTTTTTTAATCCCTGGAGATTACCTGTATACATTCGTTTTTCTCTTATTATCTGCAGATCTCTATCCAGTTCTCCATTTACCTTTTTGATACTTTTTTTTTGTATTATTCTTTTCTCTCTCTCCCATCCCTCTGTTCTTTATTCCAGTTTACTTCTGCTGTCCACCTTGCCCATCTTTCTTGGTCTCTGAGGTCTTATGCCCGTAACACCATCTATTGCTATCAAATATTTCTGCCAGCAGTTTCACACTGTGGTAGTGATGTGCAAAGGAGAGAGGATTTGTTTCTGACCTGTAGATGCTCTAGTGCTGTAACTGGAAAAATCCCATTGCAAAATAGAAGGGCGCTATAGTTGAATTTGTCTTAATTTGAGGATAAAATGTAGCTCAGTTAGTTGTCGCCCAAGCATTCTCCACATTGTGAGGTTTTACAAGTATTCTAAAACTGATCAGTTGTTTCAGTTGGCAATGACATTGGTAGTCAGCTGTCCAAAGTACTCCCAATGGTAAGCCTCCAATGAACGATTAAAAAAGAAAAAGAAATTAGATAAAGGTTATTTCTTTTCTTAGATAAGCTAAGTCACATATATGAGATTCTCCTAAGCCACAAGAGCTTGATACTTAACTTAAACTGAGATTTGCACTCAGTTGCATGTGGTTAGGATCTGGGATTTCAAAAGTAGTACACTTATCTTGAGATCTGTGGTGAAACAAAGAGCTGGTAGTGCTGCTGCTTGTTATAACCTTACTTCTGTGTAGGGTCTCTTGTGGTCACAAGTCTTCCCAGTTAATCCAGGCTTTATTATCTTGGGGAATGTAGCTATTGTGGACAATTACATTCCCTGGGAGAAAAGCATATTTATGGCTGCTACTTTGCTGGTCCTTGAGTAATTACAAAAGCAACTGCAAGCTACTTGGACCCTATTGCATAGTCTAGATTATTGGCAGGATGCATCTGTAATTGATGTAGCTGAGCCAGCTGCTGTGTTCTGAGCTCCTGCTTGCCACCACATCACCACTAATCTATCCAGTGACCTTCTCCAAATTATCTACTATCTTTCTGCTTCATATTGCTGATGTATGCCAGTATCTGACTGTCATGAGCTTTGCCTAGTATGCTGAGGAAACCCTCTGTTACATGGAGTTTTTTGCAGTAGGTTATGCTTTTCTAGGAAAAAAGTGGAGAAAATGGTCACATTGGAGGCTGCCAAAATTAAATATTCAAATTCAGAAATGACTAAGTTGATTTTCCCCTTAAAAGGAATCTTATCTTATTTAGCTTGTCTAATAGTTGATAAGTTCCATAAATGGACAACTGCTGAATGAAGCTATATTTAAGTTGGAAAATTTTAGCAGCACTGTCATCTGAGATTTTGTACTGTTGAAATGGAGAAGCCTTGCTATGGTCACTGCAGACCAAATATACTATTCTGTATAAATCAGTTCTGCGTTTAATTTTGACTCTGCTGGACTTACACTGCCAAAGTTGCAAACAATTCATTAGACCATGGCGTGGAACAACACAGTGGCTCTTACTTTGATGAAATACTCCCAAAGTCTCGTTTGGTGGCATACTAGATGCACAAGAGCAGGTAGTGTGTTATTTTCTGTTTTTTGTTGTCCTCCTTAGGTGTTTCATTTTGCAGATTCAATACTCTTTTACTGTATTTCAAGTGTAAAAACATTTTACTCTTAAGAATAGCTTACTGTTTTTTATTAAGTGTCTGTACAGCTTGGTTAGGCAACCTTAGAACACCAATAAATAATAATAAAAGAATCCTGTGATACCTTTATCATCTCCTAGAGCAAGTGGAAACATCCATTTCTGGTTGAATTCTCATGTAGTTCAGCTTAAGAACCCTTATGCTTTGCAGTACAGATTTGGGATGCTTCAGTGGATGCCTTAGAAAACATACTGAAGGGACCAGGCACGTTTTCTTCAAAAATGTAACTGAATGTGCATGTCTGATGGAAGTAAAATTAGCATTTCTGATGTTAACTTTGATGGAAGTTCACTGCTGCTCAGATAAGTGCAGCAGTGGGAGGGAAAAAACCACCTTTTCCTCACTAAGAATCATAGCATTTTAAGGTTGGAGGAAACCACTAAGATCACCAAGTCCAACCCCAGCCCACCACTGCCATGCCCACTGACCACATCCCTCAGTGCCACATCTCCATGGGGCTCCCCCACCTCCCTAGAACACAGGTGATGTCAGTGCAGCTAAATGTGAGCAATTTACAGGACTAGTGTCCATACAGAGGACTGCCAAAATCCTAAGACTTTCAGAATGATGCCTCCAAAACATGCTGGGGACTTGCATGTTTTATAATTGCTGCCCCTGCTTTTTGAGATGCCTAACATGGAGTTTAGTTCTGGAGGGTTACAAGTACAAGTGAGGCAACTGTGCAACCCTCTGTGCCCAGGCAGCACATGGGATTTCCTGACAAGCTGCTCCTTCTGCCCTTCCTCAAGTGACCAGGTATCTCCAGGAGCTCTCCCACTTGCGGAATCTATGAGAGCCAGCTTGTGTTCCCAGGGCTGTAGCCTATACACTGTTAATTATTTTCTCCATCTTTTTCTGTTTTCTCATGTGCAAGTTAGGATTGTACCATCTCCGGGTGTTAGTCCTCACTCATAGCTTTGCAGTGGAAAATGCATATATTCCCAATGTTTACCTAACTTAACTTTGATCCTGCTAAATATCTCCACAAGGATAGATCATGCATTCACATGCTCTCTTACAATGAAATTTCTTTCCCATTCTGCAGAGTGTTTGTGCTTATTTGCTCGATTTTGATCGTTCATCCCTTGGGCCTTTCACCTTCCCTTTCCACAAGCGTTTGTTCCAATATCTATTTGAAGTCTGACTAAAAACACACACACCACGAGGGCTTCCTGGAGCTTTGTGGTTTGCAGATTGTAGGCTACTTGAAGTGCTGACTTGGAACAGTGGCCAGTGCTTAGTGGATATGGGAACTGGCATGTGACAAGGACGCTAACCTTACGAGGCTGATCTGTGTTTTGAGGCTGGGGACAAGAAATAGGTTTTTTTTAATAGTGTGCATTGATTTCAAGGAAGTCTGTGTGAAGCAGTCTTTTGGTTTGTGTTTTCACAAAGGGATTTCAGCGTTTAATAGGAATAGGAAATAACTGGAGCTTTAACAGACCTGCTTTGATAGGGGGTCTGCTACAACATGATTTTGTGTAATACTCTGCATAAGCGACAGAAGCATTTCCTGCCTCCAACTACAGTATTATTCCATTAAAAAGCTGTGGAAAGTCCTTCAAGCTGGAATAAAAGGTATACATAAAGAAGAAAAACCATCATCCTGCCTAGAAAAGCCTTTCTTCTTATATCTGAGCTTGTAACTTCAATCACAAAAATTCCATGTTGCATGCGTTTGTACTGAGGTTTTTATCATAACAGCTTCTTAAACCTTTGAGCCCTCAAATCCCTCTGCCCCTCTTCCTCTTGGTCCTCCAGCTCTTCCAGGTTAGGAAATCAAGACAATTTGGTAATTCAGAGAACCTGTTCCTTGCTGTTGCAGCTGATTAGCTACACAATTCCATTTTTTTTGTTACCCCCATCTCTCTGTACTCGCTCCCTTTCCCACCCAATTCCCTCATTATTTGGCTACATACCTCTTCTGACTCCTTCCCTGTGCCAGCTGTCCTTGCCCACACAGCCCTGAGCAACCTCAGCTGGTTTTTGTTTTTATGAAATAAATATATTAACAACTATAGAACCCTAAACCAAGAAAATGGAGCTGTGCCAGGCCCTCAATTACTTTGTTGTTTCATCCAAAATTGTCTTTGTATATAAATGAACAACATTGTTTGTGTGGTGCAGTCTTTTGCTGTGCACCTAAGGATTTTTAATTCAGTACATGGCTTTGCTGCCAGCTACGTATTTACTTCTGAATGCATTTGTTTACTTTCTCAGTTTTCAGTCTGTGAAATAAGAATAACATTCCCTTTCTCTATTTTGACCAGTTGATGTATGGATGCGTTAGGGCAGGGACCATTTGTGCAATTGTAAAGTATCAGCTCATCAGGATTGGTGTAGCAATATGAATACAGCATGAAGAATATGCATTTGTTTTTTGATTGCAATGAATTATCTTTTCAAGCTAGCATAATGGTAACATGGGCTATGCCAAGCAGAGTGTGCCAGGTGCAGCAGTACTGGCACAAGGGAAAGAAGACATTTTCAAGGACTGAAAATGTGCTAAAAAATGAGAGTTCCCGCTGACAGAAGCAGGCTGTATATCGTGAACTGGAGATTTTCTTTTCATGGCTCATTACAATCGACTGTTCTGACAAGAAGCTCCTGAGAAGGTGTATGGAGATTATAGTCCCTTTGGAGCTGGTGTGGAAATGGACGCCTGGTTCTCTGATCCCTGACTTTTTTCCACAGTTGTTCTTCATGTTTTCCTTGTTATGGCTCTGAGTAAATATTTTGAGGACGTAATGTCATTGGTTTTAGTCGTGAGACATGGTGGGGCTTTTTTGTATTGGGTTTGTGCACATTCAGAGCAGGATTGAGATTCTGTTTGATGGGGGGAGGAAAAAAGTTGTTAACTGTTGCTCCAGAACTGTTCAGAAAGACAGGAGGGAAAATCGTCATTAATTGATCGTCGTTAATTGAATATTAATTTTATTAATTTTATATTAATTAATTTTATATTAATTTTGAATAAGTGTGTGAAAGGGGAGTCTGCCTTTTCCAACAAGCGCCAATTTCAAATAGATGCAGCTCTTGTCAGCTGTGCTTTCTGCCCCACAGCACGTGTTCCACGCTCCGGATCTTTGCTGTGCGCACTTCAGAAGCTGAAAGCTGAGTTATGGCTCCTATTTTGAGCTGGAGATGAACAACCTCAGTATGTCCATGCAGTACGTCCTTATTGGGAAAGGGAAGCTTCAGGATAATTTAAGCCACATCTGTGGATTTTTCCTATGAAAAGCTGTGCAGGTTGTATAAGTATTAGCAAAATGGAGACAATGCCAAGTGGCTTGGAAAAACTACATTTATTCAGTAAATTGCTGCTGGTTTTATTTGTTACTTGGAGGGAAACTTCAGTGCAGGCTTCATGCACTCTCTGCCTGTGTCTGTTTCCCTCTGCCTGTGTCTGTCTCTGCCTTTCTGTTTCCCTTTTTCTCTTTTAAAAAATTGAATATTTTCAGAACACTTTTCTATTGACTCAGCCATGATGAAGGCCAAATAGAAATAGAAGATTTTGGAGTGAATAATAAGATATTTATATCTTTTTACTACTTGCCAGAATCTCATGAATTTCTTACACCTGTGAAAATAGAATAACTTGACTATTTCTGTTCAGTTGATCATCATACATTTTGCTGGTACTTTTAAATATATTACTAGGTTTCAGAGTAAACATGCTGGAACAAAAGCAAGAGTGATTCTCATTTAGATCGTGTGTCTTTAACAGTGTGGGGGGAAAATCGATTTTATTTCAGATTTGGGGAAAAAATGCAGGTAGTTTAACATAAAGATTTTAAATGTCTTTAATAAAGCTGTAGATCTTAATAGTGGTATTCATAAAGAGGCTGTTATAGAGTTTTCTGTTGCGAATTAATCTGATTGAATAACTTTGTCTAATTTTCATAAAGGAAGCAGGGATTTGCAATATACTTGAATGATGACTCCTAGGACTTGAGTAAAGAGAAATGCATAAGCTTGTGAAGGAAGGATATGCGTTCAGAATCTGAAATGCCCAGATTCTGCTTGCTGATAGCTGGGAATTTCCAGTTTGAAACCTGTTGACTTTCTTTACTTCAAGCTTTTATTCATGTATTATTTGCAAGTGCCTTTGATTTCAGTACACGTGCATATGGATTACATATATAGTGTGTGGAAGCATGTTATGTATTCCCTGCTGCTTTCATTGAACCAGGTAGTTAAAATTTGTTGGAGATGGAAAAGGAGAAGACCAGCTGTAAGCAAATTGATACAGGGTATTTCAGTCCACCCCGTCGATTATTTCTAATTGAAGCTGTCTGAGCCAGTCTTAATACAATTTAGTTATCGCCAGCCAGAAGGATTTTATTTATGGAACAGGGCCTGTTGGAACTTCCTCCGACCCCGGAGAAGCTGTGAACAGGAGAGAGCTGATCAAGCAGGCATGCCTGGCTAGCGTACGCATTTCTTTAATAAGGCAGGGATTGATGTCTTTTGCAGTTCAGGGGTTAGGTAAACAGCAGCCCCTCGGTTCAAGGCTCTCCATGTTCGATTGTTTGTTTGTACGGATCTCAGAAGGTTAGGTTAGCCTTCTTGACATCTCAGGGGAGCTTTCCTGACCATGGTATAACCTCATCTGCTCCAGAGTTGTTCAGGAGGTGTTGCGTCCCTTCTTCAGAAGGGTATGGGCTGAATGGAGCATCTGTAATTGGTACCTGGGCTCTAGGAAAAGTGGACGTAACTGGAGGGAGTGGAACACTGTGAGTCTGCCTTCAGTAACTCATGAATACTTTGCACATGTAGTGCCTGTGGCTAATTAATGTGCTTTCATAGACTTGACATTTGCACACAGAGATGAGCAGTACACGTAACTTAGGCTCTTAGTGAATTGCAGTTTTGAAAAACAGCAAAATATGTAACTCATTTCACCAGAACTTTGAAGTTGTCTAATTTTTGCTTCTATTGACTTGGCAACGGTAGTTCTTAAAATTAAGAAAGATAAATCTTAAGTAATAAATAAGTAGCCATGTTACTAGCTTTCATTTAAAAATGAGTGATGGTTACATGTTGAATAGAGCTGTGAGTTAGACCCTGTGTCTCACTGGTTCATTTCAGTAGCTTTCCCATCTCAGCCTCCTTCTATAGAGGTTGGTGACTGTTGTATGAGAAGTGGGAAGGGAATTTGACTGGGTTCTGCTGCACTATATGTAGGTTGCTCTGAAAGTAGTACCTCCTATTTATTTCCATGGGAACTGCAACAGATCCAAAGAGCATAACAACACTATTTGATACAGCAAATTCTCATCCACAAAGCATTCTTTTTCAACGTAGTCACCACCATCAGTGGTATACGTTTTCACCAGCAGTGGACAAAAGCCTTCATGTTGTGCTTGTAAAGGAAAAAAACCCTCTGCACCAGCAGAGCTGACCCACTGTCACTACTGTTGATGTGCACCAGCCACTGCCTCACTGTTCACATCCACTGTTTGGTCTCCATAAACATTCAGCAAGCACATCAGTGGGTGCCGTTTTTCCCACATGGAGGAATTCAGTTACACCCTCCTTTGCTTCATATGTGTTTCACAGTGTCAAACACCATTTTACCAGACGGCCCTTCTGCTGCCATCTGTCGCATAGCCATACAATATAATGGAATACTGGTGGGAATGTTCAACCTCTGCTGCCATCCTGCCAACTAACAGGAGGCATTACTTTCAGAGCACTCCTCATAGTTCTGATGTGTAGAGCTGTTCTGGATTTTGGGGAATTACTTTGCTTAGGGTTAGAAATATGCTTTTATGCCTGTGATATATTACGAAGATGTCTTAAATCCCTGTCTTTGTTGAATTGCTTTTGGCTGATGTGATGCCTGGCAACTTGTACTTCATTTTTCTGCTGTGCCTCAGGTATGTAGTCATGAAGAACCCAAACAGACATTAAAGCTAGCCTCACTGCTTGTGAAGTATGCTCACATACAACTTGGGGGAACTGAGGCACAAACAGGGGCTATGAGTTGTCACTGGATGTTTTGGAGGCTAAGATCTGTGCTGACCATTCCCGTCTTGTAACCCCTGGAGTCATGCTGCTTGACCTGCGGTGTCACTTTTCCTGGGAGAGCTTTGTAGTAGTCCTAGAGCTTTCCAGGAAACCTGAACTTTGTTCACTGATCTCAAATAGGAAGTCACTATTAAAGTATCCTGTCCTGTAAAAATCCATATGGGTGGTATTCTGGCTCAAAGGTGAGGAGGTGTTTGGAGTGGGAGGCCACTTCCATGCTGGCTGAGGTTTTCAAAGTGCCAAAATATGAACGTCTTGTCGCTTTTAAATAATGTGTGGGGTCTGACTTAAACATCGGGTTTTGTATTTAATCAGTATTAATATGATAACAGGAATGTGACAACTGAAGCGAACACAAAGAGATTATCTTCTTAGCCAAATGCATCCATTAGCAAGGAAATATAGGTTTCTATTAAATGAAGCAGACAGATGGGCGATTGGAGGTGACTGAGAACAGGAGGGGGTGGGGGCTAAGAGGTGAAAGTTGAGGTTTAGAAAATCTCTATAAAAATAAAAACAAACCATCCGTCTTGGTGGTTGGCGTTTTACCCTCCCGTTGCACTTTAGGGATGGTGCTCCGATTCCTATCGAGAACATTATGCTGAAATTTAATCTAACAGAGCACTTACTCCTGCCAAACTCTGGCTCAGCGACTCTGCTGCTCCCCCAGAAAGAAGCAGCCAAAAAGGCTTCAAGTACAGGACAGTGCTGTGCCATCGGGGGAAGATTGCTGCTTAGGGATCCCAGGGGAAGGCAGATTGGATCTTCTCGGTCTAGTCTGTTTGGTGGAAAAGTAAGTTGAGAAAATAAAATCACGTTACAGCATTTCAGGGCGGTTGTAAAGTAAATTGTATGTCTGTGTGTGTATATGGATGTGTGTATGTATGTATATGGATCCCCACCTAATAACTTCTGCAGTAGTGTTTATAACCAGTGTTTGAAACTATGATGAAAATACTATAAATAATTTTAGATAATGCAGATAAGAAGAAAATAACATAATTAAAAGAATTTTACAAGATGGGCAATTCACTAAGATAGCCGGAGTAACACAATACATAAAGAAAAATATCTGTAACAGTGCAGACATCACACTGATGACAGGAAACATCTGTCTTGCCAACCATCCCCCAGACTGGCCACAGCCATACATCTCCACTGTGGCCCAGGCAAGTCTGCATTGCTCTGTTGTGTATGTGGGCATCACACCTCAGCCTCAGCCTGCATCAGGGAAGTTCAGGTTGAGTATTAGGATAAACTTCTCTGAAAGAGAGGTCAGGCACTGGCACAGGCTGCCCAGGGAGCTGCTGTTATTATGGTGGTGTTAGCATCCTGGAGGTGTTCAAGGAACATCGAGATGTATTGCTGAGGAACATGGTTAGTGGGGGAGTGTTGATGGTAAATGGACAGTTGGACTGGGGGACCTTAGGTCTTTTCCAGTCTTACTGATTCTGTAATTCAGGGTGGGTGGCTCATTCTGCCACAAGCCTGGGGTGGTTAGGAGTTGGTTGGTTGATTTCTGCTTGACTTTTTAAAGTTCATGCATGTATTATGTGACAAAATGAAAGGAGACATTTCGGATGGCTGTCTCCCTTGGATTTTGAAGAAGTGCCAAGTTTGCTCCAGTCTAGCTTTGAATGGGATTTTAGACTTGGTAATTATGGGAATACTGGAAAGGAGAAAATATGTAGCAAGAGGAAGAAACAGCATCCCTCTTCTATCTGGAATTGCCTCATATACAGTTTAACAATGAATTGCATGTTCTTAAACCAAGTTAGCATTTTTGCCTGCGTGGCATCAGCTTGATTTTCCTTTTTCAGTGTATAGCCCTAAGTGTTAACAATAATGAGATGCACGGAAGTTCAGAGCTGACTTTCCCTATTCCTTCACCTCCGTCCTGCTGTCCGCCTCTCTGAGGGATTTTTCTTGTTTCTCTGTGATGTCCCTTACTTAGGTATGCTGACTTTCCCAACAGGTGATAGCCACAGAGGAGGAGCAGGTCCCTGAGAGGCCAGGCGATGGCTTCCAGAGGATCCTATTCCCTGCTGGGGTGGAGGCAGGGAGGCCTGTGTGCTGTGAGCCTCTGTGCAGGATGGCAGGAGGCCGTTTGTCAGGCTGTCCTGTTATTCCTGCTTGGGAACCTGACACACGGCCCTGCTTTCTTGTGGGTGTTGTTTTTTGGGAGGGAGGGAGGTGACTGAGTGGCCAGCCCCTTGACAGGGCAGCTTTAAAACATTCATAAAACTTTTATTGGGCTGCCACCCTTCCAGATAAATATTTTTTGAGTTTATGGGCTTATTTTAAGGATTGAAGCTTAATAGCAGCTTTGTAGCCCTATCCGTCCCCGAAATAGCCTTTTGGCAAACCCCATCTCAGGAGGCTGCCATGCTTTTCGTGGTCTTTGGAGTTTCTTCATCACTAAATTACTACCCTTTTGCCTCCTTCCAGCTCTGTATGACTAAATGGGACCAACTGTTAAATGAGCCTTTCCCCTTCCCCCCAGCCTTGCACAGAGCTGAAAGCTGATCCAGTGCACCGTATTTGGTCATCGTGAAAGGAGAGAGGTTGCAGTGGTTATAATTTTATTTCCTTTATTAAGTTGGGCTCGTTAGACCTGTTTTATCCCCATCTTAATTATTAATCTCTCCTTAATGTGGCACGTGGTTTGAAGATGGTACAGCCTGGTGGCATTTCAGACGTGCTGGCACTTCTCAGGCAGTTTCTCAACACGCTTCCACAAATATAAAAGCTTTACAGTGCGTCTCCGCATTCAGTGGTGAAACCAGTGGGCTTCCAGCCAAGGTTATACAAAGGAATGCTGTGTGTAGTGCTTGCAGGAAGACGGAGTTGCAATTTGAACATCCATGCTTTTTGATTCCACTGCTTTGTGTCCAAAGAGGTTTCATGAATTTCACTGTGGGCTTTTGCTAAACGCTGACCTGAGACTGCGTGAACATTTTTGGCTGCTGTTTGAGAGAGCTGTGTATGATCCACGTAATTTCCAGATCTTGGAAAGTGGATTTTTTTAATTATGTATATAACCTTTTGTCATGTGGCATCTTATTCCCCATTACTGGCTCTTTCTGTCCCCTTGCAGTTGCTCGTGCCCCCTGTTTGTCTTACTGGGCATGTTTGTAATTGCCAAAAGCAAAACATAGCCTTTATTTCTGTCATTTACTCAGCTGTATATGATGATGCTACTTTTGATCGCTGATTTTCCCAAACAAGAAGTTTCTGTCATAGGAGATTATATATCACAACTTCTTTCTTATCTCAAGTTTTTCAGGGAATAAGGCTCTTTCTACACAGTGTGAGTGCTGGCCCTACTCTTGTATTTGTGGAAGGGAGCATGTGGTAGGAAGTAACCATGGGCTTTGGGGAAAGACTAGACTGTATTAGTGATTAAGATAAAATAGTGATTCAGAACAGTGTGGGAACTAGAACAAACTTTTAAGTCCTTTAACAGAGCTTAACACTTGCTTTTAATCGATTTTAAGAGCTTCAGATCCCATTTTTCTTTGTTTTTGGGTGAGGTTCACAAGTCTTGTACAACGTCTGGAAACTTCCCTTTCTAGACCAGACACTGTACAGCAATGACTATTCTGGTTTGTTTTTATTCCTAAAAATAGAAATGTCTATTTTGGTAAGAAACAATGCCCTGAGACTTTTGTTCCTGTATTTCTATGATTTCTGTCATTTTTTGTCAGCATGTTTTGGAAGTTGTGCTAAAAATGGAACTGACATAATCAGCTCAGCTCTCTAGACATCTAGAGCCTCACCACTCCTAGCCATCTAATCTGTTGTTTAGATGAGGAAACTACTGTGAAACTGTTTTTCTGCAAATGTTACATAAATTAAAAACAGACAAAACAAATGAGGGAAAAAAAAGCAACAAAAACCCACAGGTGTGGAAAAATTAAGTACTCAATTTGCCAGACTCTGTGTCTATCTCAGTATGAGGCAAAGGGGGGTAAAGCATGGCTTTTTGCAGAAGTCTGTCGGATTCTGGAATTGCATGTAGAGTTCTTTGAATTTTTGCATATTTGTATGTGAATTTTATTATTGTATTCCTTACCTAAGTGTGACCATAATGGGTAGCAATTGTTTCAAGTCCTTTTCCCAGATATGTTGTAGCACTAGTCTTCTTGCTAGCACCTGAACTTTTCACAAGCAGGTGGAAGTTCATCCATTCCATTTACCCTGTGAATTCAGATATTGTCCATATTCCAAAGAGGTAGAGAAGAGATGCAGAGGGATTAAAGTGCCAGCGGGTCTGTGGCAGTGCAGTGAATGAGAACTGAGGAGTTCTGGTTCTGATGCCATTTGTGACATTTGGTCTTTGGCTTTATAAGGTAAGAGTATCTTGTAGAACTGTACTAACGAAGACATTCTGAAGAGTGTCCTTTTGCTAGTGTCTGTATGCACACCAAAGCTTGTGCTTGTTTTTCAAGTATCCTAATAAGAAATAAGCATGCTGTTCTGCTCCAGAGTGTTGCTTCTGCTTGTCAGCGCCTTCCTACCAGCAGCAGAGCTTGCTCCAGCCTTAGGAGATGCTGTAAAGTCCCATAGGTTCATGACCTATGAGAGTGTAAGGCACTGGTGCTGCCTGCTCTGACCTGGGCCTGCTTCATCAATTAATCCCTGCTGTGCAGCAAGTGAAGGCTGCATGGTGATGGTTGGCTTTGGTTTTGTCTTTTTTGGTTAAAAGCCTAAAAGATTGTTTCTAACACTTAATGAATTGAAAGTGGCAGTTGTTGGCTCATGTCATATCCCATTTTATGTTGATAGTACTTCTGATGAGGTTTAAAAAAAATTGTGGTAGAATTGTGACTTTCTTTTGAACAATTTAAGAGAAGCATTGGAATATAAATGTACACAGACCAGAGCTGCTTACAGAATGTTTCCAAAATCAGACAAAAAAAAGGAGATTTTTTTCTCTCACTATTATGTATAGGTTGTTGAGGAAATGGGTACAGGGAGGTGAATTGTTTTCTGAGGACAGAATGGTCCAAAACCTGCTGTAATAAGGTTACAAGTACCAGAATTGGTAGTAGGCATTACTTGTATTTTTTTTTGAACAATTATGAAGAATTTAGAGAGTTGTTTTTTTTTTTTTTTAACCAGTAACCTTGGAAGACCTACAGTCTAGGCAAGTTAAGAGATGCTTCTGATTCTTAATTGATTTTTGAACTCTGTTTTCTTTCACTGTGGTTTAAATTTGGCATTGATCATAAGTTAATGCTGCTTAAGTATGTAATTTACCTTCAACATGACTGTTCTTGATGGTGTGTGGATGGATCAAGCCCTGTGGTTTTGGTGGGAAAATATGAACTGCAGACATGTATTCATGCTCTGGGAACACAAAACTTTCTGAAACAATGAACAAATACAGCTCTAGGGGAGAAAATACACTTCTCAAGTTTTGTTGTAAAATAATTAGCCTTCTGTGGTAGGCATGGAAGCCACAGAAAACAGACAGGAGTTGCTTGTGATTTGGCTTAAAGTTTGTGACCCTGAGTAATGTGCCTGTTCAACAGCACTTAACAAAAGCATATTTGATGAAACACTGAACTCATGAATTACATTTCCAAGAAAAGTCTTTTAAAAAGAAAATAGAATCGGAAATAAATCACAATCTTCAGACCTCAGCCGAGTTGTTTAAACATGAAATTAAAAGGAACTGGCAGGTTTATCAACAGTGGTACTCTCCAAACTGAATGATGTTATGTAACTTAACAAGAAAGGACCGTATATTTCAAGATATTGCACAGAGAGTTGCTGCGTTCTCAACCCTTTTTTGTACATGGGGACATTGGGACAAAATTCAAACTTTCAAAATTTGTGAAGCAATAAGTTACACAAAATTTTTACTAGGCCTAGGTTTCTCAACTCTCAACCCAAATGTCTGCCCATAGGCTTTAATGCCCCGAGAGCACGTTATATTGCAATTTTGAGGCATCTCTAAGCCAGTATTTGTTCCTCGTTTTCATTGAAATAACCAACGGTTACTGGTTCAATTGTATTCTCATTTCAATCATTGAATGCCTAGAGTCACTCCAGATTTATGCATAAAAAAGCAAGCAGAATCCAGTTTACTTACGAGAGAATAGATGTGCTGTCCCTGCCACGCGCAGCGGCAAGCGGTGGTCTTCCCTGCATAGAGCTCTCAGCCCTGGGGCTTGCATGGCATTGGAGAGCCTATTCTTCTCTCATTGTCCTTTTATTGTTCAATGAATTTTATTTTATTTCTCTTCTTCAGTAAAACATCCCAATTATTTATTGTCTGAAAAGAAAAAGTAGTTGGGTACTCTGCACTGGAATTAAAGTCATTCACAAGTATTTCCTTTGTGGCACAACATGCAACTACTGGATGACAATGAAAATACGATTTTCATTTTCTTGGAGTTTTTGCCATTATTTTTCACCTTTTGAGGGATCGAATCTGAAGTTAATGCACTGTGTAAAACATTTCTGTTAAAAGCTGAAAATGTCCATGGAAAGCCGTACTGGTCTTTAGGTTGTAAGAAAGTCTGAAATGCACAATGGCTCCGATCATTAACTTTTCACTTTTTGTCCCTGCAGCTTTTGAAGGGAGGCTCGCATTTTTTGGCATTGGCCAAGTAGTCTGGTCTTCATAGACCGGCCATCTGTAGTGTCTTTGTGCAAAGTTTTCCCCCTGGGCACCGTCCTATGTTTTAATTTGCAGTTTCAGTTGCTGATGTATGGGCTCCTCTGTTAAGAACTTTTATTTTCTATGCCATTATGCCTACATACTTTACTTGATTTGTGTTACACACAGTGTTTTTCCCGTGTTGTATTTGGAGCTGATTTGTAATAAAGTTCCTGTTGTGTAATTCTGACTGAAAATTACGACTTTCATCAACAAAGTGCTTGTTTCATTTGAAAAATTATTTTCTGTTTGTGGAATATTTATCCATTGTGTGCTGCTTTTATCTTTTAAATAAAACAATCCACTATTTCATACATGCTGCATGTTACAAATGCAAGATTCGCTGGTATGTAGAGCACTTACTGCTATCAGCACAAGTGAAGAGCTTCTGTAAACAATCTGTCCAAGATTGCAGAGTAACACAAGTGCAGTGAAAACTATTGCTCTCAGCTGTACTGTCACATTTCCATGGATTAATGAGTTGCTGTTTATCTCAGTCATAGTGGTTGTTGGAATGTTCAGACCCTATCACAAATGTGCTATAAATTCACAACCTTCACCAATACCAAGAAGCTCTCTTGTGCTCTCAGGTCTCCCGGCCTCTCTTACTTCACTCCTATTTTCAGCTCATTGTGGCAGTGATGTAAAGCTATAAATATGACTCTCTGGCCATTGTATCTGTTACTCAGGTATACCAGTGATGAGCTTGTAAGTGACGTTAATCTGGTCAGGCTTGCGAGTTTGGTGATTGTATTTTTCTAAGAAGCATGTTGAATCTAAGTAAGTAGTATTGCAATTAGCAGATTCTTTCATTAATGTGCCCTTTTGAAATTATGCCAGATCGTTGCAGAAGCTTACTGAATTTTAAAATGCAGACTCACCATGTTTGAGTTGGGAAGGCTGACCATGCATATAATGCACGCTGATCCAGTGCAAGCTGAACAGTATTATGGTATTTTAAAATAAGTGCAGTGTGTTCTGTGTGCAAAACCATACACGTAAACACGGTGTATATTGTGGCTGCACATCTTCAGCTTGTGTGGTACGATGTGCACACTCATGTGCGCGCCCACATGCTAAACCTTTGCAGGTCAAAAAGTGAGGATAAACTTTTGAACCCAGCTGCTCCCAAATTAAGTACATGTGCAAGGGACCACCAGAGCTGGGGTTACCGTATTCCAAGAAAGTGCCGGACGCTGACACCCACATTCTGTGCTGCAGGAGGCTTCTTGTTCTTTCTTACAGCCTGAAGGATGATGCCTTGAACGCGCTCTGTCCTCTTCGCCCTTCCTTGTCACCAGAAAGGACAGGCGGCGGTTTGGTGACTTCTCCCTTCGTTATGGAAAGGGGACAGATACAGTAATCAGGATGCTACATATGGAGCTTTTTAAATTACTGCTCTTCAGTCTTTTGTTAGCCTTCATTATTCCTGAAGATTTTTTTTCAAGTCACAAAAATGACATTTTTAATATGCAGAATTAAAAAAAAGGCAATATGTAGAATACGTTTTTGTCAATAAGCTTTTACCTTTTAAACCAGTTATCTAAGTTTCTGCTCTAGGTATTTTAATTGAAGATTAACTACTGTTAAAGAGTATACAAATTTAGGTAGTATATATTTGGAGTAGTAAAATAGGACTGAATAAAAGGTGGGAATAGAGCAGTCTGTCCATTATAATTTTAGATTGTGAAGTACAAACTAACTTCCATTAGAAGTCAGCACAGCCTTCTTCTAACGTTATGGCTATTTTTCTTTTGTTCCCATGAAATTAACTAGAAGTATACTTTGGAGTTGGAGGTCTGGCAGCTCTCCTCTGGATACTCATATCCTCTGCTGTCTCTTCTAGCGGTGTTCGTAGATCAAAGATGCATGTCTATGTGAAACCAAATCCTAAAAGTAACAGTTGCTCTGTACTTCTCGCTTCTGACTTGCCTCTCCTTGCTTGTTTTTGCCTGATGCGAGTAAAAAAGACTCATTCCTGTTTGCAAACTGATTTTTATTGCGCCTGCAGTAGAGATGGTACCACGTTGTCTTAAATATGTTCGCTTCAGATCCAAAGGCTGATTTCTGCTTGAGAGGGAGTTACAGTGCTGCCATTGTTCAATCACTTGTGAGTTTCAGGCGAGGTATCCGCGTTCCTTCCAAGAGCCAGACTCTTGGCACAGAAGGCCATGGGGAAGACCTTCCTTCAAAGGGAAAAAGGACAGCCATCTTGAGAACAGCTCTCTAGGACATGTTGTTTGAACCTGTTTGGAAGGGAGCAGCATCTGGTATGTTTTACAGAGACTCAGCTTTTCCTTTCCTCACATAGTTTTTACTAGAGCCTGAATTTCAGCAGTGTAAACGTTAATGTAAACTTACTGTAGATCAGCAGCCTCAATGAACTGCATGTAAAACAAACACTTCGTGAACACTTGGAGTTCTCTCATCCTCAATAAAGATGATGAGGGAATGCTGGCTGCTTCTTTTTAGCCCTGTCAAGGCTGAGCCAGCCTAATCAAGTGCGGGGTGGGCATGCTGACCTATGCAGGCATCTGAGGTGCCTGCTTGCTGGGCATGACCCAAGGTAGTTCTGCCTTACGCTACTGTCTGCATGGAGCGTAGATCTCGGACAGGAGAACATGGCTTGATGTTGTCATGCACTGCGCAGTTCTTCTTCCTCCAGCATCCCTTGTTAAGGAAGGAACCTGGGTAAGACAGGACCTCAGGCTTGGCTTAGGGTGCTACAATGGTTCCTATGCTGCTGTGTTTTCCATGACGCTTTCCCAGTCTGGTTGTTTTCCCCCTCTGCAAAAGGAGAGTGAATTTGAACCACAGATTTGACATGATTCTGCTGCAAAATCAGTACCAGCTGTTAGGATCGTAAATGGCTTCTTGGTTGCAGTCATAGAACCTGCAGTTGATCAGCTCTGCCCCCAACGATAAGTGGAGACATCAGGAACACTTGAGGTTATAGCTGGAGAGTCAGGGAGGGTGGAGTTGTAAGCCTGAGGCAGGGGGCTGAATAGGGAACACAGTTGCAGATGGGTGTTCAAAGGGACACTGTTTCCTTTTATTGGGCCTCTGTGTAGTACAGAGCTGACTGGAGTGGTATCATAAAGTGAGCAGGAGGAGCTTGTAGGAAAAAGCAAAAGAGATTTCAGAGAAAACTTAATGTGAATTTGTCTCATCTCTGCTCTGTTCCCCTTCAAAAAGTCCAGTATCAGAGGAAAAGCTCTGTCAGGACAAGTGGGTGAAAGATATTCCATGCTTTGGGGTCATTTGCAGGTAATTCAGGTTAATAGGTTAAGCTATGTCTCTGTGTTGTCCTTGAGTAACACAGTATATCACCAGCAGTATGTTAGCATAAGGCACATGTTTAACAGTTACTTGTCAAGGAAAATAAATTTTGAAGCGTGGGAACTCTTGCTCCTGAAATGGACTGTACTGGAACCCAAACTTAATGAAATGAGCACTCATCATAAGAGATGCTGCCTTTGTGGTTTTGGAAATGGGGTTAATTTATGTTTAACTAGTTTGTGTTTTTTGGCTGGTCATGTTGCATCTTCTATAATTTAACGTTCCTCTCCTTCAGTGCTGCGTTATACTGTACTCCTTGGAAACACCAAGTTTTTGGGGGAAATTTGCAGTGCAAGAGGATTTGGTGTTTTGGCAGTGTGCAGTGGCTCTTGGGGAAGGTCAGCAGTCCACAGAGCTGACTGAAATACAAGTGGTGAACCTTTCCCCTTGCACTCGCAGCTGTGGACCCAGGCACTGAAGCAGGTTGGCACTGCTAGTGGGAATATTCAGTTAAGCTGCTGTAACTTTTCTCCTGTAGCCCGTCACCTGACATGAGGACAGTTGATAATTCCTGCTTCTGAGCTTTGTAAACTGCCTACATCTTATGCCTACGCAATATCAGTAGCTGGAAAGTGCAAAGAGAAGAGCAGAATCTTTTTTGGGGAGTGGCTCAGGAGCACTAATCTACTTCAAGCTTTAAATCAGCTTCCCATAGTCTCGGACAGGAGCAGTACCTGCATTTTGTTTTATTTCACTGGCTTTTAGAACAGTCTGTGCCCCAGGAAGAGTGTGCTGAGGAAGGAAACCCAGCCCTTGGGTGCTTGCCCAGAAAAATGGAAGTATTGCTGTGGCATGGATGGATGTATTCAGTTGTTACTGTGTGCTCCATCTGTCACTATCTCTGCAACTTCTGCTATCTCAGTTAAGGTCTGACTAAGTATCTCTGCTTCTCTATAAGCATGTCTCTGTGTAGCTGTGCAGGACTTTGTGTTGCTGTTTATTTGGAGCACAAGTATTGTAAAATAGCTTTTAAAAAACATTAATTTGGGATTCAGAGTTTTATTTCTGGGCTTTGTGATTACTGAGGGGGGAATAGAGCATTAAGAACTTGAACTGAGACTCTTGATACTGAGAAAGTAAATATGAATAATAGTTATGCCTTCAAAAATAATGCTAACATTTGTTTTAAATGTCTTCATTTGGAGGGCAGGCTGATGACTTCCCATGTTTTTGAGATTCATGATGCTGAAGCAGCTTACAAAAAGTTCTGCAAATCTTTTTCACTTTTGCTAAACCCCAGGATCTTTGATTCAATTCCATAAGAACGCTTTAAAATAGTAGTAGATACATAACACAAAGAAAATCGGGTAAGGCTCAATGTTTCTCAACTAGCATGTGCTGAATGGGGAGAAGCAGAGTGTCTTAATTAGAACAAATGCAGGAGACTTAGTTATTGTAAAGTATTTTTTCACTGCTGGAGGATTTGTGGGTGACTAAGAAATGTATAGACTTGAGTTTCTTTTAAATAAAAAGCAGATCCATGTCTTCATCCTTTGCTGGCTTGTTGACTCAATTTACTTGGATGGAATTTTTCAACATTTAAAACAAATTAAAATTCATGAATCATTTCTGCTTAAAGGCACAAACTTTCATAGATACAACCATTAAGGCTTCTAAGTGGTTACATACTGTGTTGCACATGCAAATTATGTACTTGCTTATGAAAATGTGAAGTTTTGGAATAGGTGGGACACGTTAGACATAGCCAGTTAAAGGTTTAATATTGCACTGCACTTATTTTCCATTTTGGCATCGTTCTGTTTGCTGCAAAAGCAGGGATTAGTTGTAGGGCAGATGTATGTGAAGAAGACCTGATGCTGCGGTAGGGGGTGGTGATGTACAGCCCTTTGGTAGAGAGCTACCTTACAAAGCCCTGCTGCCTTGGACAGTCTGCAGTTTCTCAGTAGTTCAGTTTTGCTGTAGTCACCTATATGCACTCTTAAACTGTTGGGTTTGATGCTTCTGTGCCTGCGTGGTGTGACCCTGCTGAGGACAGGGAGGTGTTGTTTTCACCCACGGTACGTTTGGATTAGATTAAGATCAGTATTGTTTTACTTTGTAGTCAGTGCAGCACACTGTGTTGTTCTATGATTTGCTTTAATCGTTGTGGCCCGTTGTTTACTGGTACAGCTGGGCAAGCTTTTCCACGAGCATTTTGTAAATGGAGGAGGCTTGATCACAAGGTTTGCATTTGGAGATTTGCTTAAAAATGTGACTTTGGGAAAGGAGGTGAGCAGTCAGCGAATGTTAACAGAAAATAACAACATGCAAATCCAGATGAAAATATGTTTTCTTTTAGTAGCATGTTAGTTCAAGGATATTTTGAATGCCTGTTTGGAAGTTCGCTCGTCACTCAGCAGTACCCACACACCCATCACTGCAGTGTGCCTCCTGGCACCAGGCTGTGCTTACACAATTCTCAGTCGTGGTCAGCTTTCCTCATCTGGGCTCCCTTGGAGGATGATCCACCTGTGAATGGCGTTTCTGGGAACCTCACCTGATGGCTGTGTGCCTCTCAAGCTGCTCTGTCTGTGGGGCTGCGGTGCCCTGTTGGCCATCACCAGTCTCAGTGTGAGCTGTTGGTGATGGCAGAATGTGAAGGACAGCTGGGGGGAAAATGCACCCTGGGATGTGAACCTGAAGGTCTTAGGGACGAAAACTGGGAATAAGAAAAGAGAAAAAAAGATCATCAAATTGGCCTTGGTAGAACAAAACTAAACATTTTCCAGAGTTCTGTTTCGTAGGAAGTTGTGGAGAAGGAATTTATAGGTTATTAAAAGACCAAAAACTTCACAGTAACCCAACGTTCTCATACTATTTCTTCTGTTCCACCTCAGACAACATTTTATTTCCCTTGTAATAATTAGTTTGAACTTTCATCTGTTTCTGTGGATCAAGTAATTTTCGTGCAACTTCAGGATTTTTTTTCTCTGCTTTAAAATCTTTCTTCTAAATAATGTTTTTTTTTATAACAAAAAAAAAGCCATGAATACATTATAATTTCAATTTTCATGGTGTGTGAGAGATTTCTGCGCTAGGTCTTTATTGTTTTTGAAGAATTCATCACCCTAGTTAAGAAGCTTAATATAAATTAAAGAAGGTATTAAGGAACATTAAGACATCAAAATGTGGAGCGTTCTTTTCCTTTCGATTGCTCCAAATGCAAACAAGTTGAATAAAATGCAATCAAAGGGCCTGTTTGGAGAACATTGAGTGGCTTTACAGCTGTGCTGTAGAGAACCTCTGGTAAGAGCATAATTCAAATAAAAAGGCCTTTCTTTCCTCCTCCTAATTCTCTTTGTTGTGGTGACAACAGAGTACAAGCCCGATAAAAATTTAATCACCTTATCTTTTTAAAGCAAATTGCATATTTGTTTACACACAATATACATAACATAAAAAAGAAAAAAGCTGCTATCCAATCCCCCTCCCCCTTCTAATCGCATTAAAGGCCCTTGCCTAGAAGTTTAAAAAAAAAAAAAAAAAGCCCACAAAAATTAAATGTTTTATTCTTTATTCTGAAGTCCCATTGTTTAGGATTGCTTTATAAAGGCAGCCCAGGGGAAGATGAATATCACCAACTTAAACTCTGGACCCGCACGAGCAGCAGATGCCTGGGATAAGTCAGCGGAGTTGGTCCAGCTTAGCGGGCTTCTCGGATGCCTCGTGCACATCAAGATGGGAGGATTACAGCCCGGCTGCGGATCTGGCACTGCGGTTTGAAGCTGCTTTGTAATAAATTGCCTTTGATTCTGTCACATCTGCTAACCTGAACTTTTTCCACACTGTCTGCCTTTTTGAAAGGCTGCTCTCGGAAATTCTGTATTGGTGGTGTTACTGTAGTTGTTGCCTTTTCACTGCGTGGATGGGATTTTAGTCCCTTGCGTTGGATTCAGAACGTATTTTGTTTCAGAGCATGAGTGTTGTTCATCTTGTTTATTTACTGTTCTATAGGTACCAGGATACTGACAATAACTCTGTCTTCTGGGGCAACTCTGTCTGACTCTGACCCAAGAGCTCCCACACCTCAGTTAAATTTAGCTTGATACTCTGTGGATTTTAGATTTAGGGAAGTCCCTTTCCTTGTTCCTTGAACTACTTCTAGATAACGTGGCTGTATTCTTTAGAACATTTTGGAGATTTTTCTCCCCCCTGACTTGAGTATTTAATTAGCAAGGACTAAACTTGTTAAAGTGTGTCTTGGACTACAGTGTCCCAGATGTCACTTGTTGTGTGGATGTCTGTGTGTTTCTTTCCCTCTCTCACATCCTGGCTGAATACTCCATATAGGTCCAGTGACATGGGGTGTGCCTGGTCCTCAGGCCTAGTAGCTGGAGCCACGTGATGAGAATGGACAGTGCTGGCAGGGCTGTATGTACAGAGGAATACATGAAATACGTGGGATCTGATGAAAAAGAGATTTCTTGTCAAGCTGGCTATGTAAAAGTGCTACGGGAGATCGTGACTTTATACTAAGTATTCCTGCCAGGAGTCATGCAAGGGAACACAAAGCTGTGTGCAAGAACGAAAGTATGCCATGCTGAGTAGTGAGCAATGAAGGACAAGCTGCAGTTCAGTATAGCTGTTCAACTGTCAATATTTATTGTGTTCATGTAATCCTGGGGGGCTGAGATTCTCTGAAAGAGAGGGTGAGTTCCCTTTGATAAAAAGGAATCTATCATGAGGTCAGCTTTGATTTAGCAGAGTCCTGATCCCCAACAACTGCAGAGCACCAAATGCCTGTTGTTCCTAGAGAGGATGATCAATTTTAGAAACAAGCAACCTTCCTTCCCTCCTGGTCCAAGTAACTCATTTTAAGGCACTTCTCTCTTGGAGTGTTTTGAATGGATACGGATATTAATGCTGACCTACCTGTGATTGTTAAATTGTTGAGTTGTACCAAGAGCCTGTGTACATTCCTATTACATATATTTATATTAATAATTGAATGTTCTTATTACTTCAGTTTTTTCACAGCTGCCTCTTGCTCTGTGCTGAGCATTTCCCATGCACTCAAGGCAGCCTTTTTTGTTTCAGGGAGTTTGAGGAATGTGTAGACAAAAAGTACATTACCAACAACATAACCAGCTCTGCCTCTTCCCTCTTTCTGGGAGAGCTCTTCCAGCTGGCATGCTGAGGCAGTGACTGAAGTAGCACTTGGGCATGATCTCAGTGACTGTATGGACTTGGAGTGACCATCCAGTGAAAACAGTTTATGAATAATTGCTGATCTAGTAATTAGCTGACATAATTGCAGCCTTGTTAATGCTCTGAAAGCCCATATGTAACTGCTGCAAATATTTCTTTGAAAATCCTCTCCCTGAGGCTAATGGGACAGTGTGAAGATCAAAAGATTACCATGGTGGCTGTCCTGTAGCTCTGCGAGTTGGTTCTTGTGGTGTGTGTACATGTAATTTGCACAGCCAAGACCTTGTAATTGCAGTGCCTTGGAGTCTCTGATGTACCCTGTGTTAATGTTTGGCAAACAGAAACAACGAATTGCAGGATGCATGTAAACCATGGCTGTGTTCCAGGAACATGAATTGTGAAGACTTCTTTAGGAGATTGCCCTAGAAGGGTTTAGCCAACAAATGTTGGTGACGTGCAGTGTAACTGCAACTGAAATACATGCTGGCCTTGTGAGAAGGTCAGCTTTGGTATTCTCATCTGATGTGTATTGCAGTACGGCCAGCTAGCGAAGAAATGAAGATCCCAAGTGTCAGTGCATTTCAGGGCTACTTTTTGGGGCTTTGGGGCTGAAGAGTATGTTGGGTTAGGATGTGTTTTGGAAAACTCACAGTGGGAACTGCAAGTAGGCTTCTGAAGTGTGCCTGGGTCTGAGTACTTAATGAAGTGCTCATGAAGCAAGGCTATGATAGACTGGGTGTATGTATGGTGCAGAAAACTGTCCTACTGCATGGCTTCAGGTGACAGTAATTATTTGTCATAAATTTTGACCAAAAAAACAGGTGAAAATGCAGTTATACGATGTGGATTTGCGAAATGGGTAACACAGCTGGAGCATCTTGCTGTGAAAGGAGAGGCATAGAACAAAATGAATGACGTGCTCTCAGCACTGCGGTGCATTGAGTGTCCTCAGTGTGGATAGCAAGTGTGGGACGATGGAGAGGGAGAGACAGGCAAGGCGTGTATGGGGACGGATGGTATCGATAACCATTCGGCTGCTGATAGATTCTGTGTGTCACTGGAGCTTGAGCTCTGTTTAGCAATACAAAGAATATCAGACTGAAAATCAATACGCTGACTTCATGCAGAGGGTATGGCAGACTAATTAACGAAAAAAATCTGTACCAATGGAGCCTATAAAACTCTTCCTGACCTTGAGAAAAGTCCCAGAGAGCTGTGGGAAACTCCAGACCGTCCCCTCTGAACTTTTTTGTGTTGGTGCTTAAATATAGTAACTGCTTTTTTAATTAAAAAGAAAAATTAGATGGCGTTTCAAATTGTGTCCATGGTGCCTTGGGGACCTATTACAGTACAAATTACCCTGTACTATTTAGCGAGGGCTTGTTTACTATTGTGTGAAGCAAGGGTTACCAGTGTAAGGATGTAGGACAAGAAGGGCCCTTCTTTGAAAGCTTGGCTCTGCACATGAAAGTGACGCCAGCAATTGGAAGCAATTTGTGGAATTGTTTGATTATATTAATTATGGCACCAGCAAACAGTGCTTGGGAAACAGTTTTGTTTTCTTGCATTCTTTCTTGATTGCTTGCAGCAAAAGCCAAGATACAAAATGTGCCTTTAAGGGCTGCCGGAGAGCGCAGCTCAAGCCATTGTGTGGAGCTGGCACTGAGCTTGAAAGGGCTGTGTCCAACTGACGTGAGAGTTTTCCAAATACAGCGTTGGCCCCAGCTTCACCTAGGTCAGCCTCTTGAATTAAAACAGCTTCTGTCTTCCTCATCAAGGAAGATTAGCTCTTTCCCTGCTAAGTAGGAGCCCATAATGAAATCCATGTTATTTCTAGATTATCACCTCTTACAATAATGTTTCTTAGTCCAAAAGCCTGTATAAACTTAAATTGATACACAAGACTCAAATCAGTTCAGCGCTGAACTGCAGCCATCTGGGATGTGGCACAGGGCAGCTGTTCCCTAATTTATGAGAAAACGTTTTGGTAGTTAAGGATTTCCATCCACAGCCCACCAGGCTGAACCTGCAGGGGCAGCTCTGCAGGCTGACACAGCAGTGTTTGGGCAGTACACAAGCAGTATGCTGCCTGAAATGGCTGTAAGACTTTCAGATCTTTGTCATCACACAGTGAACACCGATATTTTGTGTAGATCCCAAGGCATTAGTGTAATTCCCTTTTGGAAGGAGGGAGTGCACTTTCTGGTCTCCTTGGAGGCTGATGCTCTCCCTGGCCAGCTTCATGCTGTTTTTCTGTTAATATTCACAAGCCAGGCAAGATGATAACAACAGATCCTGTACCAGCCAAAACAGAAAAATGGATCTATCCTGAAGCTTGAAACCCCAGCAGAATGTTTCTGAAGAGAGCTGATGAGATGTTTGAAAAGGTGGTGTGAATTCAAAAGAGAATTACTGGAGAATTGTGAAGGGATTTACATAAGCAAAATTTGTTGCCTGATCTGTGGATGTAATTGAGGCTGAAATCCTGACCTCGTGAGGGTGGTGGCAGGAATATTCCTTGTTTCTTGAGTGATGGTCAACTATTACATCAAAATTGTCTAGGTGATTGTATTACAGTTGTTATCATGCTGATTAATGCTTAGGAGTAGAGCAGACCAGCTCCAGTAGGATGTGCTCAAACCTTTTGATTAGCTGGGCTGATGAGTGCTGACCCTGACGTCAGGTAGAGAATTCCTGCCTGGTCCTGGGCTCTAATTAGTTTAGGACACAGTTTTCATCCCTGCTTTTTCTGAAGCACCATATATTAATGACAAGCAGATGGGATGCTTGTCCTTTCTGTTAGGGCCAGCAGCCTCTAGATTGCCACTAATCTAGTCTACTAGTCGTGATGTGGCATATCTGATGTTCCTAATACAGGATTTACGGGCAGAGCAATATAGCAGTGTTGTTCTTGGAAGGCTTAGAAAGATGTCCTTTTCCTGACCAGATCAGGTTTTCTTAGCTGGATACCGATGGAGAAAAATGGCCACCTTGGTTGCAATAAAATGAGAAGTTAGAGTATTGGATATCTTTGCTGGGTAGCAACTCTGATTTTCTGCTAATGTAATATAACGAATTCAGGCAAAGAGATATGATGTTTCTATTATCTTTTCTGTCTGACTGTAAAGAAAAGTTTAAGAGGTAGGATTTGGGTAAATTGATCCTCTGATTTTTATGTGGGTCCTTCTCCTTTTTATTCAAAACAGCAGATAATTACTTTAGGGATAATTGCATAAGCTTTCTGTGTTTTTAGGGCGCAGATCACTGATGTGTTTTGTAGCAGTGCTGAAATGCTTTAGAACTAGGTGAAGAACACCTGTGTGCTTGCTTAGTAGGATCCCAAGAGGCAATTTTTGTATCACTGGTATTTCCCTTCATTCTGCTGGAAACAGAATATACCTCTGATACCTTAACTTTAAATCAGAATCTGATACTGATACAAGTGCTGATTGCTTGAACCTTCTACCCCTCTTTGGTTTAGAACATAGGAAAGTGGGATTTAAAGGTGTAGATATCAATTAAAGAAAAGAAAAAACAAATATGTTTTTAGTGGATTCTGAAGTCCCACAATACCAGCAAAAAGTTTTCCTTTCAGTGGTCAGTCTCTGCATTAAGCTTGCTGGGAGCCCATCCCCAGCACAGTGGACTGACCCCTGCTTGGGGCTCTGATCTTTTCTGATTTTCGGGTCATCTGCGTTTTGTAGTCCTGTTAGCAGGAGCGTTGGTGCAGTCACACACTCCTACCTGTGTAATGAGGGCTCAGGCACCGAGGATTCCAGTTAAGGAAATCCTGAAATTGTGAAGACCGGCTGTTACAAAGTCTGTTGTGAGGGAGGATTATCCCCAAACCTTTGCCTCTTTCAAGTTTTGCTCTTTTCTTTACTTCCCTCAGGAAGAAAGAAAAATGTCTGTCTGTCATAATAAAAGGTTACGTTTGCCTTGACTGAAAATTATTTTTGACTTGTGCTGTGTGCTATGCTAACTTGTTCTCTAATTTTCTGTCAATTTTTAACATTTGAATGTTGGCAGGAGACAAGAAATTGCAAGTTCTTGTCTTCGGCTGCAGTGGTGGAAGGAAGGAAATAAGGTATTTTCTTTCCAAAAGTGAGAAACAAGGTTGGCTGAGTGTTCCTGGATGGGTGGGAGGTTTGGAAATAACAGCAAGAACAGACTAGGAATTTTTTTTAACAGTGAGTGCATACTGGAATATTTTCTATTTCAGTGATAGCTACCGATGTAGCTTCAGTCTTTTTCCTAACACTGTGGCAAGAATCATGTGTCTTCTCTGGGCCAACGCCTTCCCAGCAAACCATGGCAAGTACCACTGCTGGTACTTACTGGGATGCACTCACTGAATTTCCTATTGCTGCCAATGGGATGGTTCCTTCATTTTGATATGGAAGCCAACTTTTCATGAATCAGGAGGCCTGAAATCTTTTAATATATATATTTTTACCATTACAATAATCAGTTCTGTAAAAAAAAAAACCTGCAGTCATGCATGCTAGCTAATGCCTTTGTGTTCCTTAGCACTAACCAGTGCACTTAGCTTTTTTTCTGCCTCTGTGCATCTGAGATGGGAGCTGTTCAGTGAAATAAATTATTATTCTTGGCTGTGTGGGAGAGCATGCCCAGTACCTTTGTTATTGCACCTGTTTTCAATGATGTTTTTATCAGTTGCTTAAAAATTACTTCTGTTCTGGCTGGGCTACAAGGAGTTGCTATTATCTGGCTTCTCATCCACAGTGGGCCTAGCATTCTGCCTTCAAAATCTTCCATTCAAGTATTTCTTTATTTTTGAAGGAGGTGGGACTATTCCTGAATATCAAAGAGAGATGATCTGTGGAAGTGGGAAGTAAAAATTTGGAGATGGGAAGTAGGGAGTAAAAAATGGAGATGGGAAATCTGAAGATGAAAGTTGAAAAAGGGAAGAGATACAACTGCTGAAGTGCTGCACTGGGAGTCAGGAGAAGGAGCTGGATGTTAGGAGAAATAGCAGAGGTGACTCTTGGAAGTTGTTTCAAGGAGCAGAAGAGGCAAAGGGGAAAAAAAAAAGATGGCCTTTATAAGGAATGCTGACATGAAGTGAAGGAGAATGTGTAGTGAGGAAGTAACACAAAAGGAAACCAGTATTAAGCTTGTAAGTGACAATGAAGTAAAAAAAAATACATAGGGAAAAACACAACAGCGGTATCTCATCCTGCAGTTGGATTAGAAAAAGGAATGAGAATGCACCAGCTTCTGCTGAACTGAAGCAGCAGTGGTGAAAACAAAGCACAAGTAAACCTTGGTGCCTGTGGCTGTTTATGTTCCGTATGCATTGGCTGTGGTTTGTGTTCTGGCTGACGCTGCCAGCAGCCAGGTGTAGAGGTGGTCCCCTGGGCACAGAGTGGGACCTCAGGTGTCAGCACGGGGTGGTTGTCACCATAAATCCTCCGTTACAGGGAGGTCTGGGTAACTTTCATGTAAAGAGAACGTGAAGCATTAGAGAAACCTTAAAACTTGCATAGATAAGGCTGTCTTTGCTTAGGATGTAAGAAAACAAAACAAAAAAAAGTCAAAAATTGATGGCCAGTATTTATAAGCAAGAATTTTACAGTGTGAAACTTACACTAAATTGCTAAAATCTGTGTGTTTCCATGCAAACTATATCAGACTATACCAGAATAATGGCAGAGCTGCAGAACACAGTGAAGTGTTTGAATGTAAGATGCTGCTAATCATTAGGAACTTGCTTTTATTTGTAAAAACTGTTTAAAATATTGTCTTTATCTTTGATTTTTTTTGCATGTGGAATTGTTCTTAAACTTGGAAAACATTTTCCTGGTGTGGCATTGCTTTTCATTTGAGTTTTAAAAATGCACGTTTTGTGAATACCTCTGCTTAGAGTAATCTCTGAGACTGTGCTGAGACAAAGGATCAGAGTCTGTGCTCTTATTTAGTAATTATTACTAACAGTTAAAACGAAAAGCATGCAGCATTAAACTATTTTCCTGCCAGATGTTGTATCTAATGTGCGTTAGCTGATGCTATGAGTGTATTTTACATAAGACCTGGGCGCTTCTTGTTACAGACATGGTTATGATGGGTGGGAATGAATTTGCTAAGCTTTCAGATATTTTCTATGCCTCTGAGGACTGCCCATTAATAATATTAATATATAGGTATTTCCCACTGTTGTATGTGAGGCATTTCTTAGAACTTTGAAGCTGAAGTCTTTCTTAACACACGGGCCTTTTCAATTTAATCCATTAGCAACTTGGCAAAATAAAGTAATTGTCCAACAGAGGAAGAAAAAAAAATCTATTAACATTTGCTACGAATCCGAGTAGTACAGGCAGCACTTAATTAATGGAACAGATTTCTCACTATGTATTCAAGCTAACATAGCCATTGTTCAGCAGAGATTAGACCCTTAATGTAAGTAAGTTAAACTAGACCTCCATCTAAAAATATCCGTCATTTCAGCTATTAAAGGTCTGATGTCTTCTTTGGTGACAGATATATTTCCCTTCATTTCCTTGGTTTTGTGCAATGCAACGCGTGCATTGTGTGTAACGCGAGAGACGCGCGGAGGCAGATGAGCCCGCGATTACAGCGCCTGTCTGCCACTGCCTGCTCCTTTGTGCAGAGCCTCGCCAGCCCCGAGACCTCCTGGCACCGCGGCAGGAAAACAGAGAGCGCCGTTTGTTAGGGTAGGATGCCAGCCACCTAATCTGTTTGCAGAATGAGGGCCGTGGGATCTGATTAGGTAATTTAGATACCTTGTGAATTTAATAATACCTGAGCTGCCTTTGGCTGCCAGCCCGTAATTTCGCTCATAGGAACCACTGCGTTCTTCCATTTCTTTTGTAAACTTCTTGCCCAGAATATCGTATTCAAATCCATCTGGGTGTTAACAGCTGTAGGTGGGGTACTTTTACTTCCCTGCGCTTGGAAGTTGAGGTGATGGCTTGCAGGAGGTGAGATCACTTGGCTTCACGTGTTTTCCCCATTGCAGTTCCACACACAGCGTGTGCTGATCTTCTTGAAAATGGATTTATTTTTTTTTCCAGTGTGGGATTCCTCATTTATCCAATTGAGTGGCTGTGCTGAGCACTGGGATGCAGATGCCCAGCCGATGAGGGGGATCTCAGCAGCAGCAGGTACTCAGCTCCGTGCACCTGAAAGAGAAACCCCGGGCTGCTGTGTCAGTGTCTCACCTCCTCCCTTCCTCCCTCCTTTCCATCAGTTAGTGTTTTTGGAAATTAGTGTCGCAAAGCCCACTAACAAGAATAGAAGTGTTTTAGAATTTGTTTGCTTTAATTAATTTAAAGTGCCTCTCACTGAGAGGATTTAAACAGCTTTCTCACACAGCACTGTGCCAGTAACAGCAATGCAGCAATAACAAAACCCAGCAAGCAAAATGCAGTGTTTTTGTCCAGAAAACATTAATGGTCATCTTGGGAAAGTAGAGGAGATAACTGCTCAGGGACACTGCGTGAGGCTGGTCAAAGCAGTAGAAAATGTACCTGCAAAGAGACTGGGACAGTATGGGGCTGTTTTTGTTCTGTTTTGCTTAGTTTTGACTGTTGCCGTTTTTTCTAGCTGCACCCAAGGTGTTCTTTGAGCTTCTCAAATAGGAACTGTGTTGCTCTTCATTTAATGATAAATAATTTTGCGTAATGAAGATGGAGTGATGGGAAGGCTAATGATATTAATGGGATTTATATGAAAGCATCCAATTAAAAAAAATTGAAGCAGCTGCATCAAACATGACTATACAGTGTAATAAAACCAAATAATAAATGTGCTCAAGCCACATCATATTATCTAGTTTGATTAATTGAACCTTACACATGCAAAATGGTCATTATCAGACTTCTCAACCATCAGGGAAAAACCATCTCAATTATTTCCACAGTGAAACAATCATTGCTTTTTTGTGTACCATCTGAAAAGAGAAATCTGCTCTGACTTGGCTGCAGGGTACAAGACCCCACAGGACGATGTCAATTCTGCCTAATGTTGGCCTTCTGCAGCCTTAGTGTAAGACGTACTTTGAGTCACTTGCATTGTGTTGCTTTTCTTTTGTGCTGTCTGGTGGGGTTTTTGGGTCTTTTTTTGAGAGACTCTGCAGGTCCCCACGTGGCTGTGCTGCAGGGCTGCTCTCAGCAGCCGTGCTTATGAAATGCAAACGGGCAGCTCCCTGGTGGTGCTTCAGCACTTGCCTGCTTCCCACCTTCCCTCGGTGTGGGTGGGGATGCTGTTGGAGCAGTTAGCTGCTGCTCTGCAGGGCAAGTGCCCAGGCTGTGGAGCCGTGTGCCCGCAGCCAGCTGGAAGTGCTCTGCGTGTCTGGAGCAGAGCTGATCACCTGCGAGCGTAGACCTCCTGTCTCCAGCAAATCATAAGCATCTCGAGCTTTTTGTCAGGCTGTGATATGAGAATCCGCATCTGAATTTCAGTACGAGGGGAGAGAAACCGATTAAGTGTTTGAGATAAGGTTATGTGACACCGCGGGTTAAAAATACCTGAACTGAAGTTGGCCAGATGCCTGAAAACCACGTCTCGGTGTGCTCAGGTGGTGCTGAATGTGCTCCAAGGAGCGTGCTATCTTCTGCTTTAAAGAGGCAGTGCCTCAGGAGTGGTCTTTTAGGAGCTGCATCTCTTATTTTACAGTGTTTCTTCAGGTTCTTGCATCTCACTTTTCTTTAAAATGACACCATTGAGTGAAAAGATAATTTAAATCAACTCTATCCATTTGGGAGGGAAAAGACAAATGCTTGTTTGCACGTGAATATCTGGGGAAAGGCTTATTTTTGGAGTTCAGATCCTCAGAATCTTACACAGGTTAATTCTAGTTCCCTTAAGAAGTGAGCTGTAACCCTGAGCTGCACTTTAGGCCAAACTAGAAAGGAGAGCATCATTCATTAAAACCAACCAGATGGCAGGTCTGGGAAATAAACTCAAGATACTAAAGCACCTTTGTCTTACGGCTGTATTCTTCAGTAATTTAGCTGTTATTTTTCATTTGTGTTCTACATTTCTATAAATATTCTCAGTAATGAGAGGAAACTCTGGGAAATATGTGCAAGAAATAGGGAAAGTCTGCTGGGCTTACCTCAACCAAGTAAGTTATTCTGACCTGGTTATGTTTTGGTCTGTATTCAATATTTGAAGACCTTGGTCCAGTTTAGAGAGGCGTGTGTCAGGTTGTGGGTGTGAGAATGAGTGGGTCTGGGGGTGATAATGGAGGAGACTGCACTGGATTTGGGGTACTGCTGGTGTGAACTGTGTCTGAGCACCTCTCTTGTCACGTAACTTAGTGTAGTCCAGGAGCGTGATACAGAAATGTAACTTTCCTGATGTACCAGATGCATTTTTTCATATTTTCCTTGGTTGATTTCAGAAGTGAAGTTGCCTGTTCATTTTTTCCGGACACGCTGCAATGTGTAGTTAAGCTCTTTGGTCATGTATGTTCTTGTTTGTTTGTGTTGTTTTTTAACAGGTGGGCTGAAGCCAGAAACCAAGATGCTTCTCAGTGCTGCCTCCAAGAAAAAATCTAAGGCAGGGAAGGGGGATGCAAACAAAGAGGATGAAAGCAGCAAGAATGATTCGGCTCAACCTGTTACCATCACTCTTCTTTTTAAAAGATATGTCTTTGACACACAGAAGAAAATGATTCAATCCTGAGAAAGCAATGAAGCCTCTGAGCCCACCAGAAAGACCAGGCTCTGGAATGAATTCAGATGGAATGTGTTGCTTGCCTGAGTGCATTAGACCTGTTCCTTCCTTGCAGAGCTTGGAAGCTCCTGCTGATTCTGCGTCCGCTTCTGAAATGCCTGCGATCTGGTTTTATTCAGTTAAGATGGACTTATCTTGTCATCTTAGTGATGTGAACCTTTATGGCCTCCTGAAGGATGCCACCTGTCAAATGGCAGCGTTGGGGCGTGCATTCTCATAGCAGTGCTTTTCTGCTGAATTGTTTCAAGGTTTCACGTAATCTGAAAGTTTGCCACCACTATTGATCTAAATGCAGTCAAGATGTAAATTTCATGCAACTCACAAAGTGAAGCTGATTTGCCTAGGTTTTCTTCCCCAAGTGAAGCGAGGGACAAAAAGCGCGTGATACAATAGGTGGAACCTAGAATGGATATTTCAGATGCCTTCAGCTGCAACTATGTAAGATGTTATCTGAGAGTTGGTATGGATCTTTGTTACAGATGATTTCTATCTAGAAATGTTTTTCGTATTAAACATAATGATGTGTATAACTGAGAGTCTTAATTGTTCTGTCTGCTGTTCCAAAGGCCTCAGAACCTATTTTTGGTGACTTTTTATATAGCTTTTTTGAATCTCCTGCTGGTTCTGTGCTGAATCCTCTTCCGGAATTGTTTTCTTTTTTTGTAACCAAAATGCCTTATGTGTTTCAAAGAAAAAGTTGCCTCTGGAAATAGTCAGGGACTTTCTTTCATTGAAATAATGATAGAAGATTGCAGCATAAACCTTGTAAAATGAATATCTCCAAGATGATTTAGAAACCATTAGTTGTTTAATTGGGATTTCGTGGCTGCTTTGGTTTTACCTCTCAATTTCATGTCCTAGGCTCACATGGAGGAGAGCACTGGTGGTATCCCTTCTTTGTTATTTACAAAGCACAGAGCACCATAATGTAAAAACTAACAATAATTCCACAGAGATGGACATCTTGAACAGAAATTGGACTCTAGGCCTGGCAGCATGGAAGCTAATAGTTCCTGTATGTTGAACAAAATGAGTACTTGTTGGTGTTAAATAGCAGCCTGTGGCCACCTTCAGTGGAGCCAGCCATGGCGATAATGTGAGTTAGATGTACATGGAACAAAGTAATGGTAATAGATCATTTTGCTTATTTATCAGTGTTGTTAATCAAATACCCATTGTTGGGCGTGAATCCATTTTACTAACATAATCCTATTTTTCCCCTTTTTTCATTTTCTTTTAATATCCAGGTAACCAAAGTGGCCGCATGGCAAAAATCTCAGCTATTGTGAGGAGGTGTTTACGACTGGATAGCATTGAAACAGGGCAAGTCAGGTGTTCAAACTAGGTTGATGGTGCCCCTTTAAATCAGAACAGAATTAGTGCTTTGTGGAATAATCCCAAACAGTTTCTGCTGAGTGAGTGAGTCCCAGCAAAGCTTTAGCACATCCCATAAGATTATGGGGTATGCTTTCAGTGTGATCCCAGAGGAATTAGGCAGACAACTTCAGCTATGGCTTAACGTGGCTTGTGCTGCCAGCCTTGCTGGAAAATGTGTCCTTCTATAATGAAAAAAAAAATGCATTTCACACCCCTGTCACCTCTCCTTCCCTATTTCTCTTCTTTTCCCAGACACCCCTAAAGGCAGTCTTTGGAAAGAATATTTTTTGTTATCTTTCTATTTAAGCCTTTATCAAATCCTGTTTTGTACCCTGCACTGTTGCTTCTGCTTAAGATACTGCAGTGATGGAAGCTAGAGAAACAGATGACATAGAAGGGATGCCATTATTACCATACTGTGTTAGCCTAAGAATTACTGGTATCAGAAAACCTCTCTCATTTAATATATATATATATTTTAAAGTGAATTATTTGGGAATTTGTTTTTATCTGCATAGATTAACGTCCTTGCCAAATTTTAAATGGGTAAATAAATTCTTCTAGCTCTGCTTAGAGTTTTGGAAAGAAAAGGATGCACATCCTGAAAATTATCCTGCTGTAGGATGTTGTTGGCTGCTCCACAGTTGCTGGTCTTGCCTTACAAATGAAAAAGACAAAGACCTGTAAGAGTGTTACTGAATAGATCTGGAGAGGAGGCCTGATGTCAGTGTTACAGTGGCACATGTATTTTTAGAAGGTGTTATCTGATTGTTTTCCCTCTCTACTGCTGACTGCCCATAGCAGCCTCAGTGAGTCAATCGTTATGGAACTCAATGTGTTTGAAAACTCTTTAGCGCTGCATACTGACAGCTCTGCAGCTCTCTGCTTGGCTCCTCACCAGTCATCTGGTGTGGAGTGTCCCACAGTTTGTTTGCTTGGGGCACTCCAAGGGAGACAGCAACAACAGCTTTTGCAGAGCTGTACCTCCATCCCTTTCTCCAGCCTTCTGTAATGGGTGTTTTTTTAATCTATATCCCCACCTTTTTTGTCATCTTCAGTCTAGAACGCTAACTTGGCATCATTGTTCCATCCCCTCAGTCCAAGATCTGCCTTCCTCCCCAGTGCTCCTATTTCCAAGCATTTTGCTTCTCCTGCTTCTGCCTCTGGAGAAGAAGACAGAAACCCAGGCAGCATACGTGCCATATAAACCTCATGTGAGTGCCTTCACCTGCCACCATTTTCTGCCCTGGTGCTTTGTAATCTTCTGCATAAAGCCCCTCATTTTGCTCCCCCAGCAGAGATCTGTGTAGGATGGAGTGCTGCAGAGGTTATCTGGTGGAGGCTGTTTTTTTTCCCCCAATTTTAATTCTAAAAGAACTTACATGTGCCTAAGAACTTTGATTATAATGTGCTGTTACTGCAGATCTCTGGCTGCTGTCCTGAGGCTGTTGGATACACACTCGAAAAAGGGTGAAATGGTGGAACAAAATGATTATGGGAAAATCAAAGCTTTTAAAGACATTTGTAGGATGAACAGATGTTCAAACATTCTTTTATTTGGTTTCCAGACAGACGTAGAGAGTTACCTTTCATCCTCGTAATCAGTACATTATGCTGTAATTTGTAAAAATGGCATTAAAAAAATATTAACAGGGTCATATTGTGATCTACTGACACTGTGTCATTAAGCCGTGAAGTTAAGAATGGCAAATGGAACAGGGGTTAAATGTTGCAGAATGTACCGTGTTGTCAGGCTGCATTACAATGAACCCAAAATGGAATAAAGATGTAAGGAGGCTATTTTTTTCATTCTACGAAGGTTGTCAGTGTTGCAAAATTAGAAATTATGGTGGTTGTGCAGATGTTCAGTGAGTAATACGTCTGTGGGTTGTGGGGAGAGTAGCAGTGAGAGAAGCTTTGTTTTTCCAAGCCTGTTTTCTGCTTTTCCTCAGGATTCCTTTTGGTCCTGCAGCTTGCCTTGTGATCCTGCCAGAGGTCTCGAGCTGTGAGGGTCAGAGTGTGCAATCGTGGTGGCAGGGATTCAGTAGGTGGCATCCTTTGCTTGTGATCAGAACTGAATCTCCCCACCAAGAAACAGGGGTTGCGCTGCCATTGATAATGAAGATTTCAGATTAAAACTTGCAACCCACCTCTCAAAGAACAGTTTCTACTAAGAGCTGCAGGGCGTGCAATTACTAGGGTAGAGCCATTAAATGGTTTGTGCCTCTTCTCCTAGCTTCCTGCCACGTGTGGCAATTTATTGCAATGCCTGACCATGAAAGCAACAAGCCCCTCTGGCAGAATCGTTGGGGTGCATGCAGCAGGCGTTTGGGTGCTGAGCAGCCGCAGGGAGGCAGAGCAGGAGGAGATGCTGGGTCCTCGAGTAGCCATGTTTTACCCCAGGACTGGCTGCATTTCACTGCTGGGAGAGCAGGCTGTGTAGTTAGATTTGTAAGGAGCTCTGAGATCTTGTGAAAAGAAGGGTGAAAGGCAGCAGAGGGAGTAATAGTTACTAGCAGTTCTTAAAACCTTTGGCATTTTCCTTTTAGATACAATCCCCAATGAGCTGAAGAGCTTTTTATTTACTAACACAGAAGTTTTTAACCAACTTATTAACTGAGTACATAAACAGAATAATTTGAAAATAAAGCCTGGCATAGGGAGCTCGCCTGCTGAGAGGGGAGCGGGGAGAGAACTGCAGGATTACATGCTGGTGAAGCCAGTCTAGATGATGGGTGTCCAGAAGGAATTCAAGGGTTTGGGAGGTTGGATTTAAGCAAGGTATTGAAGAAAGGAGAGCAGTCTTCTGGGCATTCCCACAAACTGTCCTACTGTTCTGCACAAAAATAGGCTAAAGGCGTTTGAATAGGATTGCAGCTTCACTGCAAACACTGTGTATGAAGAGAGTGTGAGTATGGTGGTTTCACTTGTTTCTTGTTGCCAGTACCAAAATAGGGCCTGTCCCACATCTGCTGTGCATGCAGAGCTGTTTTTATTTCCAGTTGTTGGTGGACTTAGACTTTGGGATAGAATGTGTTTTCCATTTCTCAGTGTTACAGTTCTTTTATTGTTGTGCGAATGAATGCTTTTCCAGGATCAAGAATGAAACCTTGGTTTCCCCCCATTAAGATGACTGCTGTTTGTCAAAGATGAACGCTTAAAGGGATCTCTTTGTCTCAGACTGCTGCACATTTCCACTGTATTTACTTTTTTTTTAATTTTTTTATTTTTTTTTGTAATGAAAGACCAGAGAGGGACTCCCATCTCTTTCTGAAGGTTATGCTCAGGATCAGCTTTGAAAAGAGCTCATCAGACATCATCAGAAAAAAGCAGCAGGATCTTGCTAAATCTCAGTCCTGTCCTGCTCTCTCTCAACAATCTCACACTCTCTTGCCTGTTGAGGTCTTGCTCAGTCCTGTATCTGTTGCAATTTCTTAACCAAAAGATAATTTGAGGTCTGGCTTGCAAGCTTCAGAACAAACCTGGTAGTGACTGAGGTACCCACAAGCAATATTTTGTTGGCATTTTGGCTGAACTGCTGTGATTATTCATAATCCCTTAAGAAATCTGTCTGTCCATCAGCTCTAGAAGGTTCTGTTTCGATCAATTTCTTCTCCTTTTCTTTGACTGAAAGTCCTGCAGTTGTTTTCTTGCTTTGGTTGCTCATTCCTAGATTTCTCAAGGGCCTCACTCACATCAATCAGATTCCATCTTCCTTGGACTGCAAAATTGCTTTTATTAGGCTCTATATAGCCCTCATGCAGACGTGTAGGAACCAGTTCTTTTATACTACTTTTCTGTGAAAACTGATGTTTTAGTGCCCCGAACTTCAGCCTGACAATTAGGAGTAATCCGTGTCCTCACAGTGAATTCATTCCCAGAATAGCATTCCATAAGGACGCGCTGAAACTTAGACCCCATATGGTGTTTTTGCAGAAATTTCTTCATTTTAAGCAGAACAAGCAATTTATCATTTAGTTTTTCTTAGATTTGATTACAGAGAAGCTTAAGCTGGACTCTGTACCCTCCATGTGAAAATACTGTAGTGTTACCTGGTAAGACCAAGGTCTTTTAGAAGCTCTCCCAAACAATGTCAGATTACTCAAAGATTATCCACATTGGTGCCCACCTGCTTGTTTAGCAAATGTTGCATGTCTCAGGTTGCTAAAATGGGCAGAAGGGCGTTTTGCTTGAAATACTAATACTAATAAGATCTGTGAGAGAGCAACAGAGACCACCTTCAATTTGTGGATAAGGCTTTGCTAATTTGCAACATTAGTTTTGGTGGTTAGTGTTTTTTTTCCCCCCCTTTAATTAGAAATTTTAATTACTGCATGCTGTGTATTAAGATGTTAAAGCTTTGAGTGGCAGTTTGGAATTGCAGAAGGATCAGCTGTCTCTGTAGGGCTGTAGCACAGCAGGGATTAGCTTGCACCCTTCTGCCTGCAGGTGTGTTTTGTTTCTTGAGTCAAATCATCAGAAAATGTTCTTCACTCTGTAGCCTTTGTTTTCCTGATCAGGTCTTGTCCATTCCAAGGGACTCGAGTTTAGAGGAGATTTAGAGATTCACTGATTGTATATAAGGTGAAAAGAAAGTCTCAAATCTGAATGACAAATAGATGAATTGTTGGACTTTCACTGTGGCACTGGATCAGCCTTGCCCATTTCTTTGCTTGCTGCCTGTGTAGGGAGGATTCCCTGTCTGTGTCTTTGGAAATCAGTTATTATGTCTGCAGATCTGCAGCTCTCATTTTCAGTCCTGCCCAGTAGTGTAGAAGAGAGATGCCTAAAGAGTTTTTACCATCTTTGATCTGCTAATGTCAGCTGTCTAACACATCATGCACAGCGCACTGCTGAACACGAGGGAGCCTTGAGGGCAGATGTGCTTTGTGTTCTTCAAGCTCCCTTCATTTTTCTCTCTCTTGCTTTAAAGCAGATTCATAGGAAGATAGGGGCAGATTCTAAAGCATCACATCTTAGAAAGTACAAAAACTTCTGCCATGGGTAATTATGAAATAACCTACTTGTAAGGGAGCTGTTTGCCCAGACTCTCCTACTTGGTGGGCATCTCATGTCCTTTAAGCCTGGCGATTCGCATGTTTGCTCTGTGAAATGTAAGTGTGGGTTTCTCTGCTGTGCAGACAAATAACCAATCATTTAAAAAATTGTTGAAACGCGTTTTCCAGCTATCTTGTGACACTCTAATCCTCAAGCTAATTATGAACCTGCAATTTTAATTTGCTGTTTTCAGTTAATTTTATGTTCTGTTGGAACAGAAGTATGTGATTTTCATTCCTTTCTGCTGGCATGTTTACCTTTTCCAAATCTCATCTCACTCATCTGTCTTCAGAAGTGCAAATCTTTGCAGCTTCTGTTGGTATAGAAAGCTATTCGTGCTTCAACTGGATTTATCAAATCAATGTGCTCTTCAGAATGAAGATTGATCAGTGGCATTTTAATAATTTCAGTAATATCTGTCTCTTTTCTAAAGCATCTTAATTCCTGCATCCCCCAGAGTCCTGCTGTGAGAGACCATGTTCTATTAAGCTGTTCACAGTGATGCCCAGATCTTTTATCTCAGATGCTTGTGTAAATGTATCGGTGTCGTTCCATTTTTTCTTTCTTTGTGGTTACTTTTCACTTGTCAATACTCCATTTCAGCCCAGGTTTTGGTGGTACTTAAATTCTTCCTCCTTTTCCTCCCTGCTGAATTAGCTGTGGGCTCTTTGCAAATCTCACTAAGATGTTGTTCTTTCCTTTTTGTGCAAGGTCATTGAAGTTAAGCAACTGTGAGGTTAGTGTGGAGGTTATTCTTTCATTAGGTTAAAGCCTGACTTCTATTTCTATCCTTTTACTGATTTATAACGCAGAATCATTAAGATCGGAAAAGGCCTCTAAGATCATG
This sequence comes from Lagopus muta, assembly GCF_023343835.1. Taxonomy (NCBI): domain Eukaryota; kingdom Metazoa; phylum Chordata; class Aves; order Galliformes; family Phasianidae; genus Lagopus; species Lagopus muta. The sequence continues at coordinate 9,320,355 of NC_064443.1, read as the reverse complement.
GATTCCAACCATCCACCCACCGCTGATATTGCTCAGTGACCACGTCCCTCAGTGCCACATCTCCATGGCCCTGGGGCACCTCCAGGGACAGTGACTCCAGCACTCCCTGGGCAGCGAGTGCCAGTGCATCACCACTCTTTCTGAGAAGGGATGTTTCCTAATTTCCAACCTGAACCCTCCCTGGTGCTACTTAGAGCCATCACCTCTTGTCCTGTCGCTGTTACGTGGGAGAAGAGAATGGTCAACTTCTCATCCTGAGCTACTGGATTTTCTTCTTGACGTCTTGCAGAGATCTGGAGGTGCCCAATTTTTCTTTGCATTTTTGGTACTGTATCTCACTCAGCCTGGTTTTGATTTTTGTGTTACTATTTTACCTGGTGCAGAACTAAGCTCATCAGTCTGTAATCCCAGGAGAATTTATAACCTGAGCTTTAAAGAGAGTAGTGATGTTTGGTAGCTGACTATAGTGTAGGTAGGTGTTTCTATTAGCATGTGACTGTCTTAGTAGTTTAATCAGTAGTGCAGCTAAGTATTGCAACAGTTGTCTTATGATTGTCCAGTTCCTTAGTGGACCATTTTTATGCCAATTGGTAGAAGTGTGTATCCAGCCTGCTTTTAAAACAAACAGAAACCACTAAAGAGGAAAAAGAATCTTAAAATAGTTTTGAATTGTGCTCCTTTCTGTTTGCTGTACGTTGCTACATGAACCTGAATCAGCACTTGGTAATTAGTGGATAGTGGTCTGCTTTGAACAGAGCAGTGCTAGCCCTCAGATAGCTGGCCCAGGCATCATCACAAATTCTTGTGTTCTTCACCTGGTTGTGAAAGCAGCTTCTGTTTTGTGCTTTGAAAACTGAAGGGCTCTCATTGTTTGTCTGAACTTGAAGCTAGTCAGAAAGAAAAGTGGAATGAGTTTTTGCTGGAAAGACTTCTGTAGGTACCATGTGGAATGAGCCAGGCAGCTTAACACAGCCAGCACTCCCTCCTGCATCAGGCTCCAGGCCTCTGCCCCATGCAGCATTTCAGTGCCTAAAAAAGGAATACCGGGAGAGGCTTTTCACCAAGTAGAAAATGAGCAGTGGTGTAGAAAATATGCCGTGATTGAAAAAAGGCTGATTTAATTAAATGTTTATGGCTGGGACACTGATGTAAACAGCCTGTGGCTCCTTGCTTGCAAATTAGGTGTGTCTTTATAGCTAATCTAGCTGTTTGTGCATGCAGGATCAAAGTTTCTAATCACTCTGAACTCAAAATACCGAATCCAGGTAAGCAACTGTGCACTATGAGGGAGGAGAAAATCATCACTTAACTGCAGGTGTGCAGCCTTTCCTAGAGGGATGGGGAGCAGCAGCACACAGTGAGTGCAGTTAGTGCAGCAGTCAGTGCAGTGCTGCCTGAGCCGTCCTGACGTGTGGCTTTGTGTGAAGTGGGAACTCCATTTTTTGGTCACTGGAATCTTAAGGCTTTGTCACATCAACTTAGAGTGCAGTAATGTTCAAAAGGGAAAAGGTTATCTTAAAAAAAAAAAAAAACCCACAAACAAAAAAACCCCGAAACTCTATGTTGTGAGGGGATTGTGTCTGATTTAGGATCAATATAAAAAAATTTAAGAAAGATCCTCTTGTTTTATCTGCTAGTAAAGATCTCTTCTGAATCTGTCACTGATAAGTATCTCTTTGTGCCTTTACAGTACAGAGTTGTCATACATTGGATATATAGAATGACAGGGCTGTCACTGCTTGAAGCGAATCCAAAGGCTGTCCTGTTCTCACTCATGAGTACTGGCTGAAGGCAGCAGGATTTTAACTTTGGCTTTGCCTCAGGCCATCTTCCAGTTTCAGCTTCCCTGTCTGCTGGTTTTGCAGAGTCAGGGTGATGTCACTGTGGTGATGCCACTTCATAGGTCTGTTGCATGAGTTTGTTTTTCCATTCTGCACTTACACATTTCTGTGTAATGTATTACTGTGTCCTCTCTTAAATAGCCTCCAATTTTTTCAGGCTACTCACCCAATTTGTCAGGATGACTTAAATCCCAATCCTTTCCCCTAGCATACTCATTAACACCTGATCTAGCCAGTCATCGAGATCATTAATGAAAGTACTGAATGAGATTAGCTTGAAGACAGACCTCTGTGAACCAGGCTTCTAATATATCCTCCCAGACAGCATGCTGGTGATAACTACTCTCCCTAAAGTGCCACGTTCAAGCTGTCAAAAGTTCTGTACTGACCTGCAAGAATGCCTTCACTGCGTTGACTCCTGTGCTAACGCACAACCCCAAATCTGAGGTGTCCTCAGACACCCAGGTGTACAGTGTCCAAGCCCAGCCTGGGTCCAGCCTTGCAGCTTTTCTCTTTCTTGTTAATCACAGCAAACTGTGGCTGAGAAGCTGCAAAATTTGCAGATGAATTGAACAATAGTTTGGTGACGAGGATGAATCCTATGAAAGGATCTTTTTCCTGTAGAAATTAATAGGGGATTTCACTTTAGGTGGGTGTTCTCAATCACATGATATTACCAGGTGCAATTAAAATGTTTTTTCTTAATATTTAATAATCAAAGAAGACCTTTAATAAGTTTTCCCTCCTTTTCTGGCCTTGTAATATGCACACAATAATCAGTTAATGTCACGAGGAGTAATTGGATTTCAGGCCATCTGAGTACATAGATATTAGGACACCTTCTGCACCTTTGCATGCAACAAATGAGTTACGATGAAGAGCAGCCCAGCTTCACCCGTGTGCAGTGTGAGGCAAACAGTTCCTGGCAGAATGTGTTTGCTATGGCCTGAGCTTTGGGAAATGCTCTTTCACTCCATCAGCCTTGCTGCACTTGCTTGTTTTTTTCCCCTACGAACTGAAAAAGAAGAGGGAAATGTATCTTTGCAACCACGCAAGCAAGAATTAGCCCAACTGTATTTTACAGGTAAACTAACAAATAAGAGGAATCTGAGCAGCCCCAGGGAGCTGAATTTGTTTGCTACTGGGCTGTTCTATCTGCAGCTGGCATCGGCGGAAACCTGAGTGCTCCATTAAAAGTCGACAACCTCTGTTCACTGGGGCACGGGACAAACAGAGCCAGCCTGTTCTGCAGACAGACTGACGGCCTTCTACACCCCCCCACACCCAGCTGGTGATGGGAAATGGTGGGACTGAAACAAAAAGCTTGAAACTAGGACTCTGTACTCTTACCCTGTGGCCATTGTACCAAGGAGGAGTAGTGACACAAGGTTGGTTTTCAGTGGCAATGTGGGAATCACGCAGAGTACAAGTGAGGACTGGGGCTCATCTGCAGGTCTTAAAAGGAATGGAGAATACACAGTGCTGATGTGATGATCACCCCACGTAGTGAACTCAGAGGTGCACATCTGAAACATCAGGGATTGCATGAGATCACTCGAAGACAGTGGGAACAATTTGATAAAGCATCCACCTTTCAACCATGTCTATTGGTTAATGCCTTAGGCAACCACATACTCCTCTCCAGGCCTGTGTCCTACTCCTTGCAGTAAGCAGGGCTGGCTAAAACGATGCGTGGATGCTCTTGCTGCTCACCAAGCAGAAAACTGGAGCGTGTGTGTCTGTGTCTCTGTGGTAGAACAGGATTAAATTGCAGCTCAAACACTTGGCAATAGTGATAATTGACTTGCAAATGCATTGCTATTTTTGTTTTGTTTTTTGAAGAGACAACATTTCAGCTAAAGGACAGTGTGGAAATGCACAGGAAGTACACTGAGCTTCGATGGTATCGCATTGTGAAGGGAAATGGATGGTGCTAACCCAGACACAAGGGAAGTGGTCTTTCCACTCTGAGTTTGCAGATATTTGAATGGTAGGTTCATCAGTTTCCCTGCGCCTGTGCATGTGTCTTTACCTTGTCCTTGCTGCTGTCTGTCCTGTGCTCCATCTCCTGTTTGCATCCACAGAGCTCTTTGGTGCAGTGCTGCACTGCGTAGCTGTGTGAGTGGCACTAGTGATCTACAGAAGAGTTCTTCGTTGCACTATATGGACATGCCCAGAATTAGGATGTTTTCCCCAGAACTGCAGGGGTTGGGCCTCCTATTTCTTGGGCGTTCCCTGATGCCAGGATAATTATCTATAAACCTGTTGAACACAATGAATGCTGGCATCCCCACAGAGGAGTTAGGAGGGAAGAAGGGCTTGGAAGGGTAGCACACGAGCACAGACCATTAAATGTATTTGGATGTTGTGTTTTGGTTATATAATAGTGTTTGAAACCTAAGGACAATCCTCAGCAAAAACAGGGCAAGGATGATTCCACAAAAAGAAATATCCTTAGCTTGCAGCTTGTGACCCTGACCTTTGTGTCAATTTGTCCATGGTGTTGCACTGCACAGGAATAATCCAAAGCAGTTGTGTGTTGAATGGAGCTGCACAAGATCAAGCTAGAAGGGATTTGTGGTTGTGCTGTACTGGTATGTATTGGTTAATGAAGAAGTCCTGAAATTTTCGCTTCTCCCCTGGATTTTCTGGCTCACCTGAGGTATGAGGGGATGCTTGAGCTCTTACCTTTTTCATGGAAGTTTCTAGACTCTGCATGAAGACTATAAATTAAGGTTTGGGGTGGTGGAGTGGGTGGCAAGAATAGGGTACAGCAAAACCATGCAGGTGCTTTTGTTGGTTCGTAATTAGCTTTTAAGCCATCTCTCTGCACAACGCATAGGTCCAATTCTACTGCATGGCCTTGTGGATTCTGAGACATCAGAGGCATTGGGGTGGGGAAGAAGCCCAATGACCTCAGTGTTAGCAAGGGCAGGCAGTTGTCTTTCAGGCATGCATGTTGAATGCTGTCTGTTGGGTAAGTGGATGTCTTGTCTTTATGGTCTGAGCTTCGACTGTTTGTCTGGTCTGAAAATGACAGACACCAAGTTGCAGTGGGTGCCTCATGGTACCAGGAGAGACAGCTGGACTTGCTGTTGAACTCGATGGTCCTTTGTAGGTCCCTTCCAACTGAGTTACACTGTTCTGACACTGCTTGTCTTTGAGAGTTCTAGAAGATGTGTTTGGTTTGCTCTGTTCTCTGCCTCCTGTTTCATGATCAATTCTCTTTCTCCCATCACTGTTTTCTCTGACATTCTTCAAGAGGTTTTGTGTCTTACGGTGCACAAAGAGCAGAGTTGGAGGCGGAAGCAATGCAAAACTCAGATATGTCCCCATCTCTCTTCAATCTGTTTATCTTCCGCAAAGGCCAGATAGTGAATGACATTCATATAAACAGAGGGTAAAAGACCTGATGTGCACGGTTCAAACATCCTGTCATGATCTGGGCACATGTACTGGGTTGAAAAATAAACACCTAACATGTATAAACATCTGATGTGCACTCCTGGTTAAATTTCATGTCCCCATGCTGTAATTTTCTTTTAAGACTTGCAATTTATTCCTCTATTTCTCCACCATCCATAAAATGTAACCTGTTTTTATTTCTACTTTGCGATGCTGCTTGTGGCTTGGTTTCTGCTATAGACAAATTTGCCTGAATGCAAGTTTTTGTGATGTAACAAAGACTATTTTAGGGAAATACTTTGCTTTTCTCTTTCTAGCTGTGACTCAATGAAACTTTTTACACAATTTAACTTTGTACAGCCTCTCCTATTCAATACAGTTGAGAGAAAGGACAGTGCTTTAGAGAGCCAGGTAGGAAGGACCAGGCTATCATTTGAGTTTTACAATCTCTGTTCTTGGAAAGTTTTTGAAGACCCAACTGGACAAAGTCATAAGCTACCTGGTCCAGGCTAAGTGTTGACCTTGGTTTCAGCAAAGCTGGCACTAGATGGTCTTCCTGTGACTTCTCCAACCAAAGTGCTTCCAGGAGTTGGTGTTAGATTTGTGCAGCCATAGTTAAGATCAGATGTTGTCACGCTGGAATTGGTGTAGCCTGGAAGAAAAGCAGCAGCTGTCGGTGTTCCCTGGGAGCTGTTCAGCTTTGTACTTGGTCTCTCACTCTTGTCAGAAAGCAGCTGGGTGTGGGGGCTTTCACAACACATCATGTTGCTCCTTAAAGGAGCTTGGAAGCAGACCTGTTAATGAAAATCCATCTGTGTAACTCTCAGGCTCTGCAAAAGGAAGGACTGAAAGTTCTGTTTTCTTGGGAAAAAGTGGTATGAACCTAAATAATAGATGTGCATGCATGGAAGTAATGCACTGACCAATAGTATGGAAAGCCAAGATGGTGCTCCAGCATGAGAGATAATTTCTCTTGCTGTCTTGTCTGCAGTAGGCTAAGCAGTAAAAGTTTTGACCTGAAGGCCAGTCAGTGACCACATGTGGTGGTCTCACACGCTCACCTCATTTTGGTAGAGGAATATGACAGCATCCCAGAGCCACGTTTCCAGAAAGAACTCCATTTCAGGGCAAGGGGAAATATGCTCACCCACATTACTCTCAAGGTGCAACACATGTGGCAAAGTCCCTCAAACCTTTTGCTTTCTCCTACCACTGGGGGAGCAAATGGCAAGCCTGTTTCAGGAGGTGCTGATGTTAGAGGGGATAAGGCTTTGAGCCTGAAGATCTGTACTGACAACCATTTTAGCTTGTAGAAAAGCCTGGTAAAATCTCTACTAGGGGCTGACATGCACAGTTGCCAGTTATGTCCATGAGAAGAAGTTTGTTTTTACTACGAGACGCATTGTGCGTGCTGTTCAGCCCTCGCTGTCTCTTTGCCCTCCTGCTATCCTCAACTCTTTTCTGGAGACTTAGATTTATCGCTCTTGGATCGTCTGCCTTGTTCTGGCTTTTAAAAATAAAAGCTTTTCAGAGGGCCTTTGGAACTGGCGATGTTATTTTTGGCTTAGGGTCTTAGTCACAGTCGCTGCAGAATTAAAACTTCTAATTAGAAAGCCAAAAAAAATGCAAAGAGAGGAGAAAGTGTTGCTGCAGAATTAAGGTGGATATTTTAATTGCCCTGATGACATGCAATTCAGGTCCATTGTAGGATTTGCTCTGCTGCAGAAGATCAATATAGATATGCTTTCCATATGTAATCTAGAACCTTTTAATTTCAAAACCTCAAGCTAGCATCTCTGCCAAGATGCTTGGATACTGCCTCAGTCGATGCAAACATCCTAATAAGAACCATTTAAGATTTACACAGTTGATGTGAAAAGAACAAGATACCAGAAGAAAGTAGTAGTAACAAATAGTAAGGGAAAGGTTATAATAAATAGATGCAATGGAAATATGAATGAAGGTAACCTCTCTGACTTTGGATTAGATATTCTCCCTGGGTCTTGGATTTTTTGAATGGTTTGTTTTCCCCATGCCAGTTTAGTGAAAATGGCTGGGCGATTATCTACCACAAGGGTCTGAGCTGTAAAGGAAGAAGGCATGTCTGTAGAAATTCTGGCGGGCTCCTTCCTGGTTGGAGTGAGTGCTGTTTGACACTGCTCGGTTTCCCTTTATAGAATCATAGAATCATTAAGGTTGGAAAAGACCTCTAAGGTCATTGGCGGTTGGAACATGATGATCTTTGAGGTCTCTTCCATCCCAAGACAATCTATGATCTAGTCCAGCTATGCACCTATCACCCAATATTGCCCATCCCTGCACGTCCCTCAGTGCAACATCTCCATGATTCTTGAACACCTCCAGGGTTGGTGACTCCATCACTGCCTGGGCAATCTGTGCCAATGCTCACCACTCTTTTGGAGAAGTTTTTTTGCCAATATCCAACTCTAATGTAGTTTCATACTAGGCCGTGGCCAGACACTCAGGGTGGGCACGTGTCCTTCCATGGTACCCATCACCAGAGAGCAAGGAGGGGGCCTTCCTGTGATTGTTTGTATGCATTTGGTTCTCCTGAACACCTCTGAGTTCCCAGTTGTGCTTTCTGCAAAGCTGCTTTGAGAAGGGTGAAAGAAACAGAGAGAAAAGGAGATGATTGGCAGTAGCCCTTTAGATTTCTGTTGTTAATGCACCAGTAATAAGATAAGCCTTATCTTTAAATGTTCATGGAATCGAGACTTTGATGGGAACAGGCTTTTGGGTTAATATATTTTTGATAGATAAAGAAAAATGGAAAGACCGGGGGAACCTGCAGTATGTGGAGGACGTGTTTTTCCTTGGAATCTTTCTCCTCGCATGCTATCTGTGAGTGCTTGGCATATGTGTACAAATGGTGTGTTGGTAAATGTGCACTCTGCATGCGTGCTGGGAGGAGGCCCACAAAATGGGCATTGCTTCTCTAAGATGCAAAAGCCGGTCTTTCTCTCCTTATGCCTCAAGTTGATCTGACTTTGCCAGCTAGATAGGATGAGAGGTGATGGCCTCCAGTTGCACCAGGGGAGGTTCAGGTTTGAAATTAGGAAATGCTCCTCCAAAGGAGTGGTCGGGCACTGGCACAGGATGCCCAGGGGGTGGTGGAGTCACCATCCATGGTGATGTGACTCAGTGGTGACTGGTGATAGGTGGATGGTTGGACAGATGGTCTTAGAAGGCTTTTCCAACCTTAATGATTCTATGTTTCTGAATGAGTGCAGGGAAGAGGTTGCAGTGCAGCATGGATTTTGCTTGTCCTGGAAAGGAGCTGTGTGCCATCCCTTGGAGGAGTTTGGGCAGCCAAGTTCTGTTGGCTTTGTTGTCCAGGGGAGAGGTTGGACGCTGTGCTCATGCAGTGAACTTGAACTGAAGTACCTCGATGATCTGCTTTAGAGAAAGGCACGGGACAAAGCCAGGTGAGTGTAAATGATCATACCCTCTCCAGATACACTTGCAAACCCTCACCCCATCTGACAAAACATGGCCATATATTGCTGCTGGAGCACCATTCTTAACTGCTCGTGAATGTGGCTTGGCAGATGAGAGGTGCATTTGAGAGGAGGGTTCCAAGGTCTTTGGAAGCAGAGAAAAGTGGTCCTAAAAATATCTAATTCAGGTCAACCTGGAAGAGCAAGAGAGACAAGCTTTCATTCAGTTTTGCTAAGTCTTCAGTGCCAAATTAGGGTTTAGACTTCTCTTACTGCAGTAAGATTTCTTGAGCTCAGTTTGAGGTTTTGCTTGTTTTTAAGAGGTTATAAATTAATCTCCAAAAATGAGATATAATGCAGCCAGGGCTGGAATCAAAGCCAGGCAAATAATTTTTCAAGAAGTAATTTAGCTCTCTGTTCATGGACCAGACTACAAATGTATTAGAGAATAAATTCCTCATAGAATCATTATGGTTAGAAGAGACCTCTAAGATGATCTAGTCCAAGCATCCATCTACCACCAATACTGCCCACTAGAACTCTCATTTATCCTCATGTTTTTACCATGTATTGCAGCCTTTCACTGAGTGCTGATGCCTTGGTTCTGGCTTGGTGCTCACTTCTTTTCTGGCTGTAGTCATGCTGGAGGTGTTTCTGCTCTCAGCTGTGTCCACTGGTGCTTGTGAGCACCATCCACAGCCACCAGTATTTGCACCATCCTGAATTAACTTCCTTTGAACAGTTTTCAATGGTGAAGTTCTACCATTAGGAACTAAATGCATTGTAGAAACCTGTGTGTGTGCTAGTGAGGATGTCTGTGTAACTTGTGGACCTCTATTTAATAAACGTAAAACAACTGTCTTGAATCTAAGGAGCTATCTAGTTGCAATTAGTTCTTGTTTGCTAATTAATTACCAACGAATGATTAACAACTTGTTTACTGAGGTTTAGCAGCTATCAAAGACACACATCTAGTACTCAAGGGATTTACTATGCGGTAACTGTACTGTTGAATTAAATTCTTACTGGAGACTTCTAGACTGAAACGGAAGGAAGATGCTGTGCATTTGGGGTTTCCTCCAGCAGCTGCCCCGTGTCTTCCTGGATTGCTGGATTCAAGGTAAGAAAAAAGAGGTGCTCAGTGCTGCTGTGTTGGTGGAGCAGCCCTGCTCCATGCAGAGTGCTGTCTGTAGCCCATCAGATGTATTTCATCCCATCTCTTCTCTGCTGCTCATCGTGTCTTACTCCAAATAAACTGCTATGAATGGAGTCTTTTTTTTTTTTTTTCTCTTGAGATTTGTTTGCAAACTGGCTCTTGGTTTTACTTATAGGCTTTTTTTTCTTTGTCCTTTTAACAATTTGAGCGGTTTTGTCGAATCGCTTTAAGTCTGTGGGTTTGTTTGCAGATTTAGTCCCTGTGTTTATGGTCCCCTTGGTCACCGAAACCCAAGTTTCTGCTTACCACTTGATGAATGAGAGCAAGATTTATGGTGGTAATTAGTGGTTTTTACGGGTAACCAGCTTAAAGAGACTTGAGAAAGCGATGCATTGGCTGCTTGCTCACAGCCAAGCTCTCCAGGTGTGTGGAAATGTGCAACAACGTCACTTGCTGCCTTTGACAGCCTCACCCTGCACGATGAGAACAGACAGGAAAGTTAAATGCCCAGATTCATGCCAGCTCTTGGTTTACCAGCAGAAAGCTGTTTCCTATAGAGTGGTGTTGAACAAAAGCCATTCACACAGATGTTAGTGAACACCAAGGGACAGAAACGTGGTTTGTGAGAGCAGTTCAGAGGATGAAGAGATTTTCTGAAGAACTGTCTTGCAGGATCTTTTGGCCTTTGCTTTCTCTCTGCATTTTGGTTTTCTGCCAGTGGGCCACCAGGGCAGGAAAGCAGGCAGGGTGCTGGGAGGTGCTGCACCAAGAGAAGTCTGGTAGGATTTCATGGAATCATTTCACCCCTCCTTTCGTTTTCTCTTCTGCTTTCCTTATTATAAGCCTGAGGTTTGGATTGCTTTCCTACCAACCTCTCTCACTAAGTAGAGCTGGCAGGGAAAAAAAAAAAAGAGAGAGGGAGAATGAGCAACTGCGGCAGAAAAGTGATTAAAAAGAATAATTAGCATTTGCCCCTGATAAATGAGCAAAGCCATTAATTAGACTGATTTACTCCTGGTTCTTTTTTCCTTCTCCCTTTCCTCTCTGTATTTTTTTTTCCTCTTTATCAAATGGCAGCGCCGTGACTGCCCCTTTGGTATGTTTTCATCAGCTTTTCAGCAGTTGTCAGAGCTAACACCCTCCTTTCCTGGAGCCCGTGCAGCCTCTTGTAGCTAATGGATATGGAATGCAGCCAGAGCTGATAGCTGCGAGATCTGCGCTGGCTTACAGGTGTTTCCATCATTACTGCCGTATTATCTGCCACCCGGTCCCCTTCCTCCTCCTCTTCTCCTCTTTGCTCTGTTTTCTTCCTTCTTTGCAGCGTTCCAGAAGTAATTACAGTTTAAAAAAAAAAAAATCCTGGCAGATTTTTAAGAATTTTATTTAATGCAACACGATGTCCCGGTGATCAAATCAATTTCTTTTTTTGGCACGGTGACAAGCGGCGATGCTGCTGCTGTCGCCTGTTTGAATGTAATTACTAGGATGAAAGGGAGAATTTTAATTAAGACAATTTCCCCCACACACCTTCTTCCCTCCCCTTTATTCAAATCATGAGCTGGGGGCTGTGTTGTTTTTTTTTTTTAATATGTATGCTCTTTTTTTTTTTTATTAAGAAATATTAGCAATCGTCAGGCTGTTGCATATTATATCATGAGTGTGTCCTCCCCTCTGCTCCCAACCGGGTTCTGCTGAGGGCTGGCAAAGGGCTGTGCAGAATGGGGGAATTATATGCATGTGGCCTCCAGTGGGGGCTTGGCAGTCTGCAAATACAAGCAGAAAGTCCTTGTTTTATATCCGAATGGTGCAATGGCGTTTCTGGCTTATTGTGGTGCTTGGAGCCTTTTGTGATGAATTACTGTGTGCATTCCTGTAATGCCCCGAGGTAAATTTGTCAAGCAGTTGGTGGGCACTGGAAGCAGAGGCAGACCCAAATCACTGCCCTGGAGCCAAATGCCACAGAAACATTGCCCAATCTGTGTTTAACGTTCACCCCTTAGGGCTGCCTCTGTTAACGGGATGTTTGAATTGTGAACTGGGGAGCAGGTAATGGAAGGTGCTTCTGAGGTAGGAAGCTGCTGGGAGGTGTGAAGTCAAAGTGTCAAAGTCAAAGAGTGCTGGGGGTGGGTGGAAGGAGCTGGGAGGAAGCTGAGAAGAAATAAATGGAAGTTTGGAGATGTCACACTCGTTCCACACGAAGCGTTCATTTTCAGGCTCAAGCAAATACAGATGGATATTGTTATGCACCTTTGAGACAGAAGTGCATTGGTGAGAGCTTTTGGGAGTAAAGATTGTGTATTAGACTTCTGTGGGGAGGGCGTCCCTGTTCATTGCAGGGCAGTTGGGCTAGATGACCTTCAAAGGTCACTTCCAACTCAACTGATTCTGTGATTCTGTGATGATTCAATGATGTGAGATGCTGGGGGTTAGCTAAATTATCTAGCTATTCTGGAGTGTGTTCTTTATCTCCAAGTGTTTTAAGCTGGGGATTATTTTAAGTGGCTGCTGTCCGGGAGGGACGTGTTATGCTGCACTTCATTATCTCTGCACCTGAATCCCATCACTGCTCTCAGTACCCACATAAAACTCCTCCAGGAATGCACAGCTCAGTGGAGCTTCTGGGAAAGGAGCATGGAGGGATTTTCATAGAATCATAGAGTCACCAAGATTGGAAAAGACCTCTGAGATCATCCAGTCCAACCATCCACCTATCACCAACACTTCCCACAAAGCCATGTCCCTTAGTACAACATCTAAACATTTCTTGAACACATTTCCTCATTCCTTTGGAAAAGGCAGGGGATGCCTTCCCAGTCCTGTCAAGATTTAATGATGTTTGCTTCCATCCCATTACTTGGAACCATTAATTGGAATTAAAATTAAGTCTTCAAAGGGGACCTTTAGCACTGGAGGGGGCACATCCATTTCCTGGCTGCATTTTTGAAGCATGTCTCATGTCAGCGGAGGGCAATTTAGGCCAATTTAGGCTCTCAGCTTCCCAGAAGTGCTGTGTGCAGGTACCATAGCTGTGCATCCCTGCATGAGTCAGGTGGAAGTTAAGTTGTAACGCCGAGGTGGGTGGGTGAGCATAGGAGGCCAGGGGGGTCGAGGTGGGGAACAACACCAAGGACAAGATGCTAGGACAAGGAGGAGAGGATACAGCACTGCGTTTCCAAAAGCCTTGGGACTCTGCTGGGTCTGTCCTGAATCTTGACAGCTTGTGGTGAGGTGGGGGTCAGTCTCCCAGGTAACAGAAGCAGGACAAGAGGGAATGCTGGAGGTTGGATGATAGGAATAATGTCTTAGCCAAAAGAGTGATGGCGTGCTGGAACTGCCCAGGGACAGTGGTGGAGTCACCATCCTTGGAGCTGCTCAAAAACCGTGGAGATGTGGCACTGAAGGACGTGGTCAGTGGGCAGTATTGCTGACGGTTGGGTTGGAGTTGGTTATCTCTGAGGTCTTTTCCAATCTTCAAGATTCTACAGAGGCTGGCAGTGAGCACTACCGATCAGGTCAATACTAACCAGTTGTGTTGGAAGAAGCTGTTTCTCTTGGATGTCAGCCCTCCGGGGTTTGGCAGAGCTCAGATACACTGGGTTAGGGAGAAGGGATTGGTATGTACATCCCAACCACACACAAACAGATGCAGTAATCTGAATTCTTCGTGTGCAACCCAGGTCCCTTGGCTTGCTCAATCCCGGAGTGGAAATTGCGCCTGAGGTTAATGCACTACAAAGAATGTACGGGAAATGTTTCGCATTTTAAACAAATAAAAATCAGTGCGTATTTTTTTAACGCTTGCTGACCAGCTCTTCACATCCTGCTAAGCTAAATATTTGCACGGTAGTAGTGCAAAGAAGGCTGAGCAAGGAGCCCGTGTGTTTCGTTTGGGTGGCTGTACATTGCGATCAGCTGCTCTTTCCTCTTCTGTCTGTTTTTCTTAGCAGGGTCAGGACGAGTTTCACAGTCCGAACGGTTCACTGCAATTCTCTACAGGATATCCTCATTTTACTTTAATGGGGAGGAAATTAATGAAACATACAGGCCCTGGGGCTTTGAATACTATACATTAATATTATCCCAACGCGTTGTGGTATGTGCGCTCTCTCAGACTAAACTTTACACTGGACAGAGGAAGTTGTGATCAGATTCAGGTGCCTGTGAAATTTAAGTGGTGGGGGATAGAGGGGAAAAAAAATAAAGGGAAAGAGAAGCTTGAAGCAGTTTCCTTCCGTTTCAGCCCCTGATCAGTGTGAGAACAGGGATGTTCAAATGGGATCAGGTCAATACTAACCAAACAATCCCAGCTCCTAGAGCAGAACTGTTTAGCTATATTTGTGTTGAGAAGTTTGTTCTGGTTTGTCAGTTCTCAGGGGAGTGAGGTCTTCCTCTCTTCTGTGGGTAAACCAGTAGTGATCTGTGAGGCAGCGGTGATCTTTAGAGATTTGCAAATCTTCCCACCTTCCTTTACTCTAAATGTAAAGCACCAAAAATGCTTTTGAATGCATGCAAGCAGTCAGGCAATAAAACGGGGAATATCCAAGAAAGTTAAGTTCAGCTTCAATGTTGGTTGTTTTTTTTTTTTTTGTGATAGCTGAGAGCAATGAGAAAACGGGGCTGAGAGTGACTTCATCACCCCTTGTGCAGAGCACCTTACATGAGCAGCAATTTCTGTGCATCGCTGCATGCTGGCTTCATCCCAGTGCCAGACTTAGGAGCTGGAGGTGCATTGCCCAGCAGTGGCTTTGTAGGCTGTAGGAAGCCTCTCTAGAAGACCAAAAATATTTTGCTGTAGGTTGGAACAGCTGAAGCTCTGAGCTGTCATCCCGGCGTTGCTTAAATGCAGCTCCTCCCATGGCAGCTGCTCTCGTGGTTGGAAGGGGATCGTTCCGTGGGGTTGGGCCAGGCCCACTACTCAAAAAGCTGCTGACAGTGGATTTTGTTTTTCCTTCTGGGATTTTTGTTTTGCTTTCTTTCCCCTTGTGGTACAATTTTCTCCTCTTACAGCAATTGGCGCTGTCTTTGCATCAAAAGGAGTAGTCCTCCGCATTTTTTTGGTGAAAGAATGTGGAGAAGGGGATCTTGTTTGGGGAAATTGGCTGAATCAAGGAAAAATTAGAAGTTAAAAGGTCATCATGGTTTTAGCCTCTCAGAGGGGTACCGAGGCTTGCTTTCTTTCTTAGAAATATGCTAAAATGACAGAAATTTTCTATGGGCTGAAGGAGGAAGTGATCCCCTCCCATTCCCAAACTCCACATCGCCAACTCTGTCCATTTGATTTTAAATGTTGCTGAACCTCTTGCCTGGTGGAGAAAACCACAACTTGAATATTACCACATTTTGCAAACTGAAGGCTCTGCCTTGGGATATGGGGACAATTTATTAGTGGAAATATCTTTAATTAATTTGTGCACAAGTTCGTGTTTTTCTTTAATTCTTCTCCCCAGGCACTTGACCCATAGTAATGAAATCCGAGAGTCCTTTTCAGAAAATGACTTTCTCAGCATTTTTGTTCCTTTTAAAGTTAAGTGTATCGCATAATGACCATGAAATGTTATCCTTTATTAGGAACACACTTTTCACTCAGAGCCTTCAAATAGACTTTATTACCAAGAACTCTGCGGTAAGCTGCCATCCGCTGCCTTCCAGTCATCAGGCCTGGCTTTGAACTCCACACGTAAGTGTCTTCCAGGACAAGTGCCCCGCTCTGATGGCTCCATCAGTGGAAGTATTTGGGTCCTGGTCACGTTCCAGTCTCAAAAGACAGACTGGAAGTAGTTCTGACCTTCAGTAACAGAAAGCAGGTCAGTGGGTTCTTGCAAATAATGGATGTCCAAAATGAATGGAAGCTTGAGGGTCTCATATCTGACTTCACCTGTTGGGTGGCTTTGGGTGCCTCCAAGTATTCCTGTTGGAAACACAGGCCTTTTTGCTAGGTCTGAGTGGAGACTATGGCAGGGATGGCTCATGCCGGCCCAGTCCCTGCCAGTGGAATATTGGGGTTATATCACAAAGGCTTTCTCTTCTCTGGGCTTTCCCTTAGGGAAAGCTTTCCAGCTGAGAAGATCAGGGCATGCCTCAGGAATTGCTTTGGTGTCTTAGATACACTTTGCTTCTCTCTGCTAACAGTCCTTCAGGACAGAGCTGTTTCCTTTTACACAGATGGATCAACAGTCCCCTGTGGTTTGGCATGTGGGAGCATTAACACTGACACAACACGCAGTGGTGATTGAGGGTTTGTTTGGAGGCAGTGCTGCCAAAGCAGAATGGGATTTTTCAATTTTTTTTTTTTTTTGAAAGATGGGAGGGGGGGTTGTTGTGCCTAACAATAACGGGCGATGAGCAGTTCTGATTTATAGCCCATCTGAAAGGCGTTATCTCCTCAGCCCACCTCCTGCCCCTTAACTGCCACTCTCAAAGCCTGGCACTGTCTGATGCAACATTTAGGGTGCTGATTCTCTATGGATTCAGAGGACGCGGTGTCATTGCTGACTTGCTTAGACTGACATTTCTTAGCAGATCTTTCATTCAGACCCTAATTGGGCTTTTTCCCTGCTGGGAATATGCTAAGGAAGCCACCATGCTAGAACATGACCGTGTTGTTCTGGAATGGGACAGAGCTACTGCTTCACATACTCATCTCCAGCTCCAGGTCTGAATCCCCTTTCTGAGAGCAGTATCGCAGGACATTTGCTGCTCCCTCCTGTCTCTGACGTTCACTCCCAGTGGATTCAAACCCCAGGGCTTTTGGGGTAGGCTCCCTGGAGCCAATTCACATCATGCTTAAGCCATTCATCTTATCGCAAAGACATTGTGAGCATTCAGAACCCCCCACCATCAGTAGAAAGGGCTGTTTCACAAAGGGTCTGTCCCTATTGTTTTGAGGTCATCCATCTCCCTGTCCTGGTCCCATTTTCACTCTAATTTGTTTAGACCACAGAATGGGTGTGTGAACAACTCGTTTTGTTTTTGTTTTTGATGGGTGACCACAAGAACATTGGCTGCATGTGCTTTTCCTTTGGTTGCAGTTTAACAGCTGTTCCCTTTGAAATAACGCTGTTTCTGCTGGCTTTATTTCTGAGTTGCTCTTACCCAACTTTTCTGACCAGTAAGCGCTCTGCCTCCTCCCCACCCACCTGGCCCCGTTCCCTGCCCTCCCCTCTGCCACCATAGGAACCCTTTTGGTTATTTCAACCTCCGTGATTAAACCGGCCCCCAATTGTTATCAAGAAGATTCAGGAAGGAGGATGAAAAAAGGAAACATAATCTTATCTGAGAATAGAAAATATGATAAGGGCCCCCTATCTGGAGGCTGCAGTGTCCCTCGTGGTGGGGCTGCAGCAGTTCCTTTGAAAATAATCACCGACACCATCTCTGCTAAATCACCTTTCACACAGCTCAGGTCTTTGATACAAAGGCCTCTGGCAAAATTAGAGCAGGATTGTGTAGACCCCAGAGCAAACGCATTAAATGCTCAAGAGATCAGAATTAGGGGCACCCAGCTATAATTGCATAGGAGGGACTGTTCTGGGGGAGGACGCCATGCCTGCTTGCGTATTTGTGTGCGTTTGTGCTGACTGCTGCTAGATGATGACTACAAGTTATAAAGGCGTGACATGAGGTGCTAATTAATCACTCTTTGTACCTTGTAATCATCTGCATGGGAGATGAATTGGGGCTGGACCAAACGCAGTGTATGAGTCTGAGTGCTCAGCTCTTACAGGCTTGGGATAAGGCACTGACAGAACAGTCCTGTGTGTGTTACGTCTAACAGTGAGCACAAGCCAGTCTCTTGCTTTTAGGATTGTGGTTTTTTTTCTTTTTTCCCCCTGTGTTGTTTTTGTTTCCCTGCCTGCTTTGCTGTCAGAAGCCTCAGGGTTAAACTTCTCTTGTTTAATTGCAGCTGAAGTGAATTTCAGAGTCTTGTATGCTAATGGACCTTACTGGGTATGGTAAGGGAGGGGGGGGAGATCAAACCAAACAAAAATAACCAACGCAGTGCATTGCTCCCAAGATTTCACTTTTCCATGCATAAACCAGATCTGGAAGAGTGCTGGTGCAGTGGGAGGAGGTCGCTGGAGCTTGGAGAGTGCAATATCGTGCAGGACTAGGACTGGGGTGCATTGGGTGAGTGCAGAGAGTCGCAGGAAATACAGATACGGGCCATAAGTACTACTGTGTTCAGAAGGGAAAGCAATCTTCCTTGCAATCTATCTGTCTGTGGAGACTGATGCTGTAAGCAGTGCCTATTGGTTTGGGGTACCCAGTTTATGGCCTAAGGTGCCTTTCAGAGGTTGGCCCTTTCCAAGAAATGAAGTTCTTCTAAAATGTCTGATATTAGTTATCTAAGACAGGTTCCCCTCATCCCAACAACCTTCTGAAAATTGTGCATTGCTAACTGTGGTTGCCATGTCTCGTGGCTTTTAGGAACTTAAGCTGAACTGGAAAACTCTTGCAAGAACAACCTCGTCTTGCAGGTGTGAGCCGTCATCCAAATTACCCATTCCCGAGATCTGAGACAAAACTAAAGGTATGCTTAGAGGGGAGGAAAAAAAAAAAAAAAGGCTTCTAAAGCCTGCAGCAGCCAGCCAACTCCACTCTTGCAAATATCAGGTTCAGAAGTTTTGCTTGGGGCATAGGAAGTGCTGAAATTGTCACATCTTGTGAAATAATTTGAGTGAAGAATCCAAGCTGAATTTGGCAGAGCTCAAACTGTAACACAGCTCCTTTGTAATGTACTCATCTGGAATTAAATTCCCTTTTCCCGTAGAGAAAAGTAACTTATTTCTCCTATTTTTGTGGTGGGACACTGAAACACAGAGGGAAGGGCATCAGAGTGTTGTCAGCAGGCGTCTCAAGGCAAGATGCCAACTCCAGGTCTACAGCGCTATTTTGAGGTAAAAAGTTTGAAGTAATAAAATGCCAAGTGTTGGCTTGGAAGCAGATTGCAGCGGTGGGAAATTGGCATGGGGCGTGAGAGATAAGCTCAGAAACCCTTGTCTTTCTGCTGATCTGGTTTTCAGGGGCTGGCACTTGTGAATGCAGCCCATTAAGAATGAGTGCTGTAGCGTGTTGGTTTGTAACAGAGACGTGGTCCGGGTGGGATTGGGCTGTGGGTGACTGGCAGAAACCTTCCAATTTTCTCCAGATACGCAAAATGTGCCCTTTAGGCCTTTTCCTCCTATTCTTTCCCCTCGACAGTGAGAATTATGGATGGAGGTGCCAGCCTCAGCTTTGAGTTTCCTGTTGCGTGTTGGTTGGTGGGACGTTTGTGCAAGTGAAAAGCACGCTGATTTGAGGAGCATTCACAGGGGGTTCAACGGTGACTCTGACCATAAATCCCACGTTGTCTTTCACAAATGGGCAGAATCCTTTCCTTCACTTCTGTGGCTGTCTCTGAAATGCATCTAAACCAAACCTTAAAATTTCAATGGCATCTGTGGGGAGCTCAAATCTGAGACTTCCTATTGGGGCTTAGCCACCAAAATGTCTGGTTTATAGGGGCTTTTGTTTGTTTGTTTTTACAATTGGGCATAATTGCACACTTGGAGACGCTGCTCAGATTCGCTTGCAGTGAATGAAGAGAGGCACAGGCAGGCCATGGTTTCATCTGCAAAACCACTCGTTGCCATCATGGTTTGGAGGATTTCCCATCCCTAACATCTCCCTTGTGATGGTGACCCTATAGGTTTGCAAGGCTGTGCAACAAAACATCACAGGGAACTGATCTGGCTGCACAAATGGGAGAAATCCTTCTTTAGACAAGTGCATCAGTTCTGCTCCGGGTGAGTGCACCACTGCAGCAGCACTGCAGAGAGGATTGTGTGCTGCAGGGCAGAGATGGATGCAACACAATCCCCTGCTCCCCCACTGCTGCTGAACTTGTAGCATCAACAAGTCTCAACTGCAGTCGTGCAGTTAGGGAGACTCCAAACTCCTCATTTGTGTTTAACAGCAGTGGGAGGTGTACTGTGGCCGTATGGGGAGAGCCTTCCTATGCAGTGTCTGACCTCCGTGTCCCTTTCTATGCCACTAAAAGGGGCTTCGTTTTCCTGCTCCAGTTTCAGGCCCTTTTTATGGTTGCATCTTTTAAAGAGGGGTTCCCAGGCGTTGCTCAATCTGTAACCTTCATGCACTTCCTGCGGAGCGCGCTCTTATATTATTTTTTTATCAAAAAGGCCCAGAAATTTGATAGGGGAGATGAGAAGATGGGCACGAGCAGGGAGGATAATAAAGAAGAACTGTCACTTCCCCGGCTGCAGCTTTGTTGGCCCTCCTGCTTTCTGAGATAAAGACACAGTGGCTGGTCTGGGTTCTATATCAAAAGGCTGATTTGGCTGCTTGATTATATATGAAATATAGATTTAAAGCTTAACTTATGTTCCCAAAAGCGAATCAATCGCAGGGTAAAGCCTGACACATTTGTTATGATCACTAAAGAGCTTTGCTGGGCTTGTTGATGCTCATAGTGGCTGGAGGGGCTTTAAAAAGCTGTTTGGATCCATTTTACTGAAATCTTACCTGTTCAGAATACGTTATTTATTAATAACAGCTTGGGGTGGGAATGCTTTTCTGTCTGTTCTGAGTTTCTGAAACCACCTCCAGAGGAGGAGTTAAACGTTCCATTACCAGGCAGACAGAAAGAAAGTAAGGCAGGAATGCTTCCAGAGCCATGGTGCAGAGCGCTCTGCCTCTGGAGAAGCTCTGTTTTCTTATGCAACCCTTGGGCCAACAGTTTGTGGGATCTGCTGCTCCAAGTTCCGTTCCTGGAAGGCAGAGTGCATCAACGTGAAGGGGACAGGCTCTTTAGCAGTGTCTGTTGTGATGGGACAAGGGGAAATAGTTTCAAACTAAAAGAGGGGAGAATCAGATCGCATATAAGGAAGATGATTTTTGCAGTGAGGCCCTGGCACAGGCTGCCCGGTGAGATGATGGTGTCCATCCCTGCAGACAGCCAAGGTCAGGCTGGACAGGCTGTGAGCAGCTGATAGAGCTCTGGGTGTCCCTGTTCACTGCAGGGCTTGGACCAGATGGCCTTTAAGAGTCTGTTCCAACCCACATGATTCTGTAAACACGGAGAAAAGCTGCCCTGCTGTAACACAGCATCCTGTGGTACCCTGGCAAAGCTCCCCCAGAACACCCAGGGGTATCTCTGTGGGTCCTGCAGGTAGAAAGGCCACCAGAGCTGAGGAGCCATCCTGTCCCCACGCACCATGGATGGAGCTCGGGGCCATGCAGCATGTGCCAGAAGCGTGGCTGGAGCCGGCCCGCCTTGGCCTCAGAGCCCATCTTGTCGTACGCAAATAAAGCCCTGGCAATCTCTTGCTGCAAGAGCCTCGCTGCTTCCAGGGGGAAAGAGAGCGAAGTAATTTGATGCCTTCATTATCTTCATAACATGAACCAATTTGTCAGCAAACTACTGTGCGGCCTGATTCCTGATTGCAGGGAATAGCAGGCTGGGGAAGAGCACTATTATTTGCAACTAGTTTAAGCGTTGTTCTTTTCAGAGCAATATAAACATACAGCGTAGAGCTGGCTCATTAGACACTTATCCGTTTGTATTTATGGTTTAATTAAATAACTGCACAGAATGACCTTGGTTTCTAATCATAATAACGGTAACAATTTTGCCCTCTTCACGGCAGTTTCTGGGGAAGGCTTTGTAAGCACGAGTGTGTTGAATCTGCCAGCTCCCATCCTGGAGGGAAGGAAGGCAGGAGGTGGAATAGCTCAGCCCCATTGTACAGAAGGGCTCTGAAGGGTGCTGATGGGAGTGCTGGATTCCTGCCTGAATCGTGGGTTAGGGTGTTAGTGTGAATAGCCAATTGCTCTTTGCTGCTGGAGAGATGGGTGCCCACATTGCTTCGTTACAGCCTCTTTGCCCTCCCTCCTTGTTCTGTCACAAATTCCAGGCTGAATGTAGCTTTCCAGCCATCCTGAGTCTTGGTTTTGGCTAAATTCTGTCTGAGCTGCAGATATGGAGATGATTTGCTTGTTATGGCTCCAAGCCAGGGTGGAAAGGGTGCCATGTTCTGGGCATGATCCCCCCACAGAGGGGCTTGAGCTGCTGCCCTGTCATGGAGCAGAAGCCCCAAAGCCCATCACAGCCGAGGCCGTGCAGGACAGGAGCAGGAGCTGCCTGCTGCTGGGGGTAACACAGTGTGAGACTGCTTTAGCTCTTCTGGAGGCTTGTAACCCAAGCTAAGCACCCCTCTGCCTGTCCCTGAAAAGATGGTCTGCAGACTGGTATCACTGGTGCTGCCTTTGGACCCACTAAACCCTGTAGGCTTCTTGCCATCCCAAATTTCCCATAAAAACAATTCCATGGGTGATTGACTTGCAGTTTTTGATGTGAGTGAGTCAGTCTCAGATCAGGGCAGAGGGGTGAATGGCAGCTTACTTCTAGGCTAAGATGGACTTTGTGTCCACCTTCTCCATGTCTTCTTGCTATATCTTTCCTGTGTTGTGTGATCTTGAGCTGGGACAGAGGATGAGAAGGTGGTGAGATCTGGTCAGCCACGTGTCTTCAGGCAGTGCTTTGACTTTAAGGCTGAATTTTCTCTTTGAAAGTCAGGGGAAATCTAAAGGAGCTGCCTGTTGCTTAGGGAATAGAGAGAAGAATGCTTTGACATCATATTTTGTTGTTCCTAATCGTTGCACTAGCTGATGTTTTTATTTTTTAACTCTTCTGTGTTTAATGTGGTCCCTTAAATTGCCTAAGCTGCTTTTTCTTTTCTTCGGCTCAGTTAAATCAGATTCCCCAGTACCCTGAAATATAAAATACACGGAGGTTTTCTCTAAAGCATAGTTTATGCAAATAATTCCCTCTCTGCATTCCTGTGCTAGAGTCAAGCACTGCATATCTGATTGGGCTCTTAATGACTTTTGGGAATCATTTAAATATCTAGCTGACTAGCCCAGTTAATAATCAAAGCTGCAGCTCCTTGAAGCAGGAGTGACTCATGGAAGGAGAAGGAAGCTTCTGGTTATTTCTAAGCCCTGCTCCTGCCCCTTCACCGACGTGCAAACTCTGAAGGGCACGGCGTTATCAGATGTTCCCAGGCAATGTGCATCCTTTCTCTCTTGCTCCCAATCACACATTCAGGTGATGCAAACTGCCAGCTCGGTTTCTGAACATCTGTTGCCTGTGCATCCTGTTGCAGGCAGATCACTGGAGCTTGCAGATTAAGCAGTTCGGGGCAAATTTAGTGTTTGAATTGCAGATTTTTCTAAGGGGGAAGTCCATAGATGCTGTAGTGGAGATAATGCTTGGGATGTGCCAGTCTTTACTCCTGCATGCTTAAGTGTGCCCTGGTGCTGCTAGTGCTATCTGTGAATGAACCAACAAACAGGAGTACTGGAATTTGCCTTTGGAATTACTAATCTAGTTCAGGGTGTTCTTTTCTAAATAAAATGTTACTGTATCCTGTTTGTCCCAATTTTATAGTATTTCCAGACCATCTCACCTAATGCTTCCTGAAGTTTCACTGAATTCCTGGAACGATCGCTGTTTTTATCTTCTGCTCTAGAGCATTGTTGTTCTGTGGTGTCACTGCTGGTGGCTTGGCACCCAGACAAAGCTACTCTTTGGTCAAAAATAATAACTGCTGTAAGCTTTCCCCTTCTCCTGCCCCCCAGAGTTTCTCTCCCAAGCTCAAATGTGAATGTTAGAAGTACCTTTTTGGCATCTCTGTGTCTTCATTTGTGTCCTCAGTGGCAGTATGCACTGAGTGCTGCTGCTCTGATTTATGAATCGAGATATATTCCACTAGAGAGAATGAGAGCCTGGGGGAGGAGAGCAAGGCTTTGATCTTGCTATGCTTTTGAAATATGACTGTAAAATCTGAATTAGATTGTAATCTCTTTGGGGCAGGGACATCTTTGTTTGCCCTGTACAGTGCCTAGCATGCTTTGGGTGCCACGTTATCAACAACAGCAGTTGAGTAATGAACGATGCTCACAAACTGTATCTACTGACCCTGCAGAGAGCAAGGAGCTGTTCTTTCCTTGTCCTATAATTAATAGCGTGTTTTGATTTCTTTCCTCTGCTTCCCATCTCCATAGCAGCTGGACTTTTCTGAGCTCTCTAACCGTAAGTGCATTGGGATGCCACTGCCTAGGGTTTGGTGCTCTGCTGTGTAGTTCTGGCCTCACGTGTCAGTGGGGAAGAAGAGGGCAGGGAATGCTGAGTGCTGGGCACTGCCTCTCGCGTGCATCGTCTGGTGTTATATTGCAAAACAGTTCTAAGATAGCTGGTGACAGGCACTGTGAAACAGCTGGTGGTGCTGCACCCTGCACTGGGGTGGCCACACTCAAAAGTTTGGGGACCAGGCACAGAGTTTCCCCTCCAGAAGTGTGAGCACAGAAGTGGCAGTGCAATACATGCAGGGCTGGTAGAAATGTCTTTGTATTGGGTGTTCACCTATTGGCAGCTGCTTTTTGAAGAGGGAGAGCAGGATGGGCTCTGGGATTCTTTGAGCTGACCTGGCTGGGAAATACAACCCTTGTGGAAGCTGTTTCAAAGAGGGCTGTTTCCCAGTCTGCTGTGATAAGATGTAGGAGCACTTCTTAGGTTTTTGCTCATTCCTTAATGAGTAGATTGTGATTCAGAGAGGAGAGAAAAGACGCCTTTCTGGAGACCTACCAAGCTGCCAGAGTTAAAGCTGATACACTTAGGTGATGTCTCCAGTTCAGTTGCCTGCAAGTACTTTGTAGTGAAATGGCATGTGTTGTATCTCATTTCACATGGGCTGCCCCGCTGTGTCCTTAAACACTCACCTAGCTGTCTTAGTTCTTCAGCTACAAAGATTCCTTAACAAAGGCTGAAATTCCTTGCATCCCCAGCCAGGAACAAAAAGGCAAAGGACTTGTGAAAGACGAGGGGAGAGCTCCAAAGGAGGCTTTGCTGGCAGATGACTACAGCGCATCTCACGGCCCCATTTAGCCCATCGGTCTCTCCAGACCAGCTGATGGCACATGCAAAATGCAGCGAGTCCTTGGGCTATTGTGTAACTGGGGGGATGCATGCAGCCACTGTTCATAATTAATCATTTAAGCAGCAGTAAAATCAAGTGACTTTACTGACAGTACCCAAACTGCTGACCTCAATGCATTTTAAAAGTTCGCTGGATACTGAACCTCGAATGACCCATGGATGGATCTCGAATAATAATTTTCATAATCCTCAAGTCATTATCTTAAGAGGGAACGTATTGTTCTCCTAATTAAGTTCGTCCACACGCTGTGCATCTTCCCATGCAAATGCACTGTGCATAAACTAATTAAAAGAAATATACAGTCACAAGGACTTAAACTGTCTTTTATGCAATCTCTTTAAATTATATGAAGTCTTCCCACCTCCCCCTCCACACACAATCTAACAAGGGATTCGGCACCATATTCAGCAGGGAAAACCACTGAGCCCTTTTGGATCAGAATGTGGAATTCCCCACAATTTATTAGAAAGCTTTTGTTTTATGACATTTTTGTGAGGGCCCTGAATGTGTAGAAGACCTTAATTAAGAGAGAGTTACGATCGCTTAATGGGATACAGTCCCTGCCCTGAAGAGCTTACAGTCTAAACAGACAAGACAGCCAAAAGCTGGAGGAACCTCATTCTGCAGTTAACAGCCCAGCCATTGAAGAGTTGAATGACTTTTTCAAGGTCATATGTACAGAGCTGGAAGCTGCAGTCGGTTCGGCTTCAGCACTGCAAGTACATTCTTTTACCTTTAGCAGTAGACCTGAAAGGTGCAATGCATAGAAACCTATTTGATGCATCAGCAGCAGAAAGCACTTTCATGGTGAAACTTGCTTGCAGGTTAATTGAGAAGTGGCTGCTTGTGCTTGGTTGTAGCAGAAGCATGAGTGAAGCAGGTTGAAGGATACTGCCTGGGTGAGCCTTTTTGCTGCAGTCTCCCCGGGGGCTGCTGCTGACGTTGCCTTTGGCTGCTGCTTTGCAGCAGGAGCAGTGAAAGCTCTGGATGTATCCTGTATGTTATTTTCACTCCTCTCATCGGTGTGTCAGTGGCTGGTGGCCACACATCTGCTGGAGCACTGTGACACCACTACTTGTTCTTCTGTAATAAATCAACAGCAGCTAAGTACTTTGTCCAACATATCATCACAGGCTCCGTGAGCATGGGAAGGGTGTCTGTGTACTAACATTGAATTGCAGGTAGCTTGAAACACTGAGTGTCCCAGCAAAATAACCTGGGTTTTTTCTTGCTGAGTTTCTCCTGCAAACTCTTTCCTTAACTTCAGGAGTTATGAGATATCCCAGATCATATCCGAGGCCGCTGGGTTGGAGTAGCTATCTTGTGAACTGAGTCTGGGTATAATGTTGGAGCATCAGTGTTTTCGCTGACCTGAATGCTGATGGAAGCTTTGGCATTTGCAAATATCATGTGGATACTTCTGAACCAGCTCTGCACAAAGGCAGCGAGAGCCAGGTCATGGCAAATGGGCAGGCAGCAAAGGAATGGCTTGGCAGTCAGGCTGGCAGAGCCCAAGCTTGGTTGCTAGCTGGGGAGAGACGTGTTCTCCCTTGTAGAGGAAGTCTCTTGTTGCAGAAATGGGTATGAGCTGGATTTGTGTTATCTTCTGAGACGTTCAGCTTTGCACGCTGTCAGAGAATGGCTATCAGGCAGACCTTTAACTTGTTTTGGATGGCAATTTGCATGTACATTTTGAGAAAACAGAATTCCTTGGTTTTTTTACTACCTTTAAAATTTATTTATTTATTTATTTATTTTTTAGTGAGTGTTTAGAACTGCAAAGTGGAAGATGAAGTTTCCTTCGGCTGGTCTCGGTCCCCGTCTGATTCTTTGGAAGCAGCAGGTTTTCTGGCAGCATCCCTAGCAGTGCAGCAGCCATTGAAGCAGCAGCTGAGAAAGGAGGGTGAGGAAGAGCCTGGCTCTGCCAGCGGGAGGTCCCTGCAGAGCAGCTTCAGAACTGGAACGAGCAGTTCTTATCTGATGCAGCCCGCGGAGCAGACAGGACTACAGCAGTCAGTATGATGGGAATGTGGTGGGTGGACTCTACCAAGAGAAAAGAAACCCTCCCCTTTATGGATGAGCCTTCATCCCTCCAAGATGCTTCCCCCCTCTCCAGTCCTCATTCCGGCAAGAGGGAGGAGGATCTTTTTCCCCATCCAGCGATGAGATGAAAGAGTGCCCCCCACTTGACACTTCATGAGTTGGCTGAACCCTACAAAATGATCTTCATAAAATCCTGATTCCAAAGCATCAAAGCCTTTTCCTGACTGGTAAAAACCCTAAAAATTCCTGGAAGAATTGCCAAAGGGCAGTGGGGCTGATTCTGTCAACTGCCTCTGGTTAGAGCTGGGCTTGGTTATTTACGGGGGCCGAGGGAGGCAAGAACTTTCCAGATGGGCTGTTGAACCAAATATAACAATGATAACAATCAATGCAGTTATGTGAAGGGAAAAGAATGCCTGTGGTGAAGGCCTGCATGAGGCACACTTCTGTGTGCTGGAACATCCCCCAGTGCCGTGCTCTCTGTGGCATCCCAGCCCAAGTCCTGCGTATTGCATGGGAATCTCCTGTGTCTGCTGGCATGTGGCTTTTCTGGAGAGAGATCCTCGCTAACACTAATGGTACCTGACAAGGCTGTGCACTGCTTGAAGAGTAAACTCAGCAGATCTGTTCTGAGCCCACATAAGAAGCCCACAGCTGATTAGCAGCATCATTTTGGCTTCTTCAGTAATTAGTTTGGCATCCAGATCACACTGGGACTTTAAGGAAACTGCATCTTGCTGAAACCCTGTGGCATTCCCTGTAGCAGACGTGTCTCTCGTCAAACTGTATCTCAGACAGAACTGGGGAATGAGGGATTGAGGCTGGTACGTAAGGTATCAAGTGGGTTGCATGGAAGCCTTTGGATGAGAGTAGAAGGTGGAAAGGTGAACAGCTCCTGTCTGGAGAAATTTGCTATTGTGATATGACAGTTTGCAAAAACTGAGCAAACGGGGACAGCCTTCAAAGTCATTTGGGTTCTTAAGTCTTCCTGAAGTATTAATTCCAATCACTTGGAGCACTGCTGGTGTGTGAGGCAGTCAGGGCAAAACGCTGTCTCTTCTCCAAATGCTTTGCACAAGGGAAGAGAAAACTTAAGAAAAGGAAAAACATGTGGAACTAAGACTGATCATTAGGTCTTTGTATGCATCCCAAAATAGAGGATGAAGATTTATTAATTCATTCAAGGAGGAGGCTTGCTTGCCATCTACTTGGAGAGGAAACATGCTGAATATCTGGTGTAAATGGGGAGATGGCTTGGAGTCAGGACGGAGTGGGCGAAATTAAATATCTGGCAAGATGGATGTTTGCTGGAGGGAGTGGGAGTTGGTGACTGCAAACTGCCTTGGGCTGAGCATAGCCTCGGGTTTCCTGTATGGGTTTGCGTGCAGAATGGTGGTTAATGGCAACACAAATAGCCAGTCCAGCCTTCCTAGTGTTGGTCTTTATTTTTGGAGGCATCCTTCAGTGGAAAGCCTTTGATGCTCTCATGGAGAAGTATGCAAAGTCTAAATTCTCCCTTGGGTGACTGCATTTTTCTTTTGGCCACATATTTGCCGTTCTTGACCTCATCTGTTGAGCAATGTGTGGACATTGCTGATGGGGTGGTGAGGCTCAGCGTGCTAAGGTTGCTGTGACTCCAGCTCCAGGTAGGTCTAATAAAATTGAGGAACCACTTACCCAACAGGCAGCCTTAGCTAGCTGATTATTTCTCGCTTTTGTTTAGGTCAGGTTCTCCATCTGCATTCGTGCTCCTGCCCTCGGGTCTCCCCAGCCTGCTGCCCTGTGCAGCCACAGCCATCAGTCAGCAAAGTTGCCAGCTCCATTCCTTGCTCCTCACCGATGGGCAATTCAGCAGAGGGGAGGCCAGGATGAGGTGAGTGGTTGTTCACCAGTGAGATGGCAGGACCCTCGGTTCCTGTTCAAGGCACGGAAGATCGGAGATGCTGCTGATGTTCTTGTTGTAGACCTTAGGCTGAGATGACACTCTTCATCCACACTTTCTCTTCAGTTTGACAGAAATTTAGCAGTTTCTCCCACTGTCTCCAGGCTCTGGAAAGCCCCTAGACAAAAGAAATTTTTCAAACACATCGTTTCCTTTTGTGAATCAAATTCTAACCCCTTAATGTTCAGCAAATAATTTGTTCCAAAGGGGCCTTGTTGTATGTGATCGTAATTACATTTGGTTTTTAATAATCATAAACACTCTTGTTTTCTAAGAACCAGCAAAACTGATTTCCAAATCATTTAATTTGAATGGCATGTTTTGTGTTTGTGTAGCATCTTCTCCCCCCATACACACTTCTAAAGAAAAACAAACAATGTATTAAAAAAGAAAGGCAAGTGTGTTGGGAGGGAACCTTGGAGAACTTTAAAAGACTAAACCTGAAAAGGGAGGGTGGGATCAGCTAATTTGTCCCTCTTTTGTGTGGTTTATTAAGCCTTTTGTTCTGGAACGCATGGGTTCAGTGGGAAAGCGGTTTTTGATATATAATGTATTTACTTTTGCTAATTAATTAAAGCAGTATTCATATGAAAATGCCGACTGATAATGGCTTTCACAGCAACAACTGTGTTTTTTAAAGTAGCAACTTTTAATTACAAATTGACTGGCAGAAATATATAAACCCAAATATTGTTCCACTGATTTCCTTTTAACTGTGTTACTCTTGCTTGATTTATCGGATTAGGGCTTTTCACACATAGTGCGTACAAGATATTGTTTTTAATGAGAAATTAAAAGATTACCAACAATACCCATAAACCATTAAAAACACAAACTCTAGATGAATGGTAATTAGACAGAATGATTTGAGGCTGATAAATTGAAAGCAATTAATGTATTTGTTTGGGATTCTGGAGATAGCTGTGTGTTCCAGAAAGCACTGAAGGGCTCAGATTTGGTGTCGGATTGTCTGCAGAGATACCTGCACTGCTTCAGTGTCCGGGTCCCAGGAAAACACCAGTGGAGAAGATGCTGAAAGGGCTCCTGGGGCTTTGAGAGAGGGGGAGACGTGAGAGGTGGTGAGGGGTTTTGTGGGGAGGTCACAGCAGGGCGTCCTTGAATCAAGCCTTTCCTGTGGTCTGATGTGAAGGGATATGTGAGGTAAGGAGGGGGGAAAGTGCTGAGACAGGAAAATGTTTCTCATCTGTGCTGTGCTTTATTCGTACTGAGTCTTCTGCTTAACCTGAGCAGTCCTCAGTTGGTGAGCAAGTGTGAGATGCTCCTCTGTGGGACAGGAGGGGGATGTGGCTCATTACTCCAGCAAGATCATTGCTGCTCATGCTCTTGGCAGGACAACTGTTCCAAGACGCTGTGTCTGGAAAGGGACCACTGTTGGATGTTCCTCGTGCTTGCTTCCAGACCAATGTAAATTCCTCAGATATCAAAATGAGGACTCACAGCAAACAAAAACCTGAAACCTTTTTCCTGTTTCCCCCCAAGTCGTCAGAATCAATCCCTTCTCACACAATGTTTTGTTTGTGATAATTTGGCGTTTCTGGTGGGGAGGGTCTAATAAAAGAAATTCTAGACATGGAATTGTGCAAGTAGAACTCCCTTCTTCTCTACCATCAGCTTATCTCTCTATTCCAATCCCTCCTTTAGATGTATTTCTTCCATGAGGCTTTTCAGTGCTTATCCGCTGTGGAAGGAAATGTGTTATTTAACAAGGCAAGAGCAAGAAAACAGTGCATGCCCTTCACGTTTAACCATCAGCTGCTGGTATCTTGTTCAGGGAATCAGGTTTTCAAAGGAGCACAAGCTCTTGAGAGGCCTTAGAGGAGCAGATGCTGATGGGAGATCAGCTCTTTTAAGAACCTGGCCACCAGGTTCCCAGTGGGAGCTGTTGGACTGAACCAGACTCTTTTGAAGTTTTGCCCTGAAAAATAAAAATGATGTTCTCTATGGAAACTCCGTGGCTTGTCAAATTTAGGGCACAATTCTTTCAGTTGCTGATTACCTTGTTGCAGGTGCTCTGAAGCTTACACCTGCAGGAGCCCCTGTGTTCAGCTCCATGTGATGCTCACATGGTAATGTTTCTTATGGCTCACCTCCGTCCCACTGGAATCAAAGCAGGTAGGTCAGCAAGGAACATCCTGCTTCTGGGGGCGAGGGAGACAATGCATGGCTTAACCCAGAGGGCTTTACTCTAGGGAACATTTGTTGGGTTGCTGCCACTGCTGTAAAGTAGCATCCTGGGCATTTCATTAAGTATTTTTCATTCCTTGTTGCACGAATTCAGCTATCAAATTAACAAATAAGGATCCAGGAGGAGCCACCTGGGGCCTATTGCGAAAGCTGGATGCCAGTAAAATCCAGTTGCATATTGCAAAGGGGAAAAGACCAATAAGGAAACAATAACAGAAAAGCTCTATTAAAAAGGCATATGGATACAATGTTGCTGGCCCAGTTAATGAACCTGTTATATTCAGTAGTGCAATAAAATCCAAAGTAATTGCAAATGAAACTTAATGCCTTGTAAAAGAGTCCAGCTCCTTTTTGAAATGAAGGCCTGATCCAGCAGGAGGTGTATGTGTGCTGCACAGCTTAACTCTTGTTTTAGGAAGCATCTGAATAGCTGTGGATGATGCTGAAGTTGTTTGAAACGTGCCTGCTTTCTTAGGCCAGCCTTCTGCAGGAGGATGGGGAACAGGGCAGCGCATGGAGAATGTGACCTCGACCCTGTGCGTGTGGGATCCTGCATACCCTGCTCTTCCCTGCAGGCTCAGGAGTCACTTCAGACTGGTGCAACCAGAAAGCTGTTGAGGTGATGGTAAACTTTCCTTCCCTTTTCTCAAATTCCTTTGTTTCACCATCGTTCTGACTAGATTGAAGGCCTCAAAGCCCTGCAAAAGCAGGCAGAGGAGTCCTTCCAGCCTTCCCTGTACACATAGCCATTCTTCCTTACTTTTTTACTACCAGTCCGCTTCAAACAAACTCCGTTTGTAGACAGAAGATAGATTAAGAACCCATGATTTTGCTGTCTATTGAAGACTTTGGATAGTAACAGTTTCTGTAAGTAGTAGGGATGAATCCTGATAGTCTTCATTCAATTCTCAAGCTTACTTTGTGTGAATAAGAAATAGATGAAAGGGAGAGGATGTACAGCGCCACCATTTTCTGGTGAGGCTGGTGATCGTTTCTTTGGTGATTTAGTACCTGGTCTCTGGGATTTAAAGAGCTGCGTGAGAGTTTCAGTTTTGTTTTAAAAGCACATTTCTAGTCCTCATGTTTGTGTAAACTCCATCCCCCCACCTAATTCAACTTTGTTATGCCTAAAAGACTTGGGATCCAGAAGGCAGAGAAAAATAACCCAAAGCTGGTTGTTATTAGAAACAAACACTACCACCCATTCCCCAGACTGATGGTATTTGAATTCCTGAGTTTGCATTGCTGATTTTGGGCCAAGGGAGCTGAAGGCAGGTAGAGCCTGACCCGCATCAGATTACAAGGTGGAACCTGGTTGTTTTTCTTGACAACAAACTGAGCCTGGTGAAGAACCCACTGCAAAATAATGGGGCGAGCAAGGGCAGAGGGCAATAGAAGCCCTCAGAAAATCCTTCCCACTTCCACCCGTAAAACTTCATTTTTCAGGAGAGATGTCACAGTCCTGCAAAGGATGCCACCCCCCCCCTCCTCCTTACTAATCAGGTTTTCATTTAATTTGCAATGCTTCATTTCCCCATGTGAATTGACTATAGCTGGTAGATAAAGCTGTGAATGGCTCTTTTAAGTTCAAATGATGGTTCTAGCTGCACATTCCTCGGTTAAAAATGTGCAGCATCCTTCTTTCCTGGCATGCGCTAGCAGAAGTCATGGGGGGCAGTCAGAGGAATAGCCTGTGCTTGCTTTATTGTTGTTCTTTCCTTCCTCTGATGGCATGAGTCAGGGATACTGCTGGTCTCTGAAATGGCAGTGTCTCCAATCCAGCAGTTACTCTGCCCATTCCATTGTTTTACTGAGCTCTGGCAGGCTATAAAGTTTATCTTGAGCCTGTGTAGTTGACAATAAGGGGACAAATTTCTAAAATTCTAGTGGGAATTCTAGGGAAAGCTCCTTCTCGCTTTCCCTCTTTGAAAGGAAGCAATCTCCTCCAGCCCAGTTCTTTCCTTACGGGGCTGGGACTGGATTCTTTTATTGGTTTCCTCTGTTTAGCTGGGTTTCACTTGGCTTCTGCCAAGGTTCTTGCTGAAACTGTTCCAACGCTTTATCCTCACAGCCGCACACACTCGTGAATTCCTCTGTGTCATATGTTGGTTTAAATCCCTGCAAGTCATGGCACCTCTCAGTCTTCACCCCTGTGAAGTTGTGCAGCATCGAAATGGAGGTAAGTGCAAATAGATTCAAGGTGGGGAGCTTTCGTTCTCCAGAAATAAGAGATGGAGGCAGAGGAGTCCTGTGCAAAGTGTTTGGGTTTCTCACTAGTTAGAAACATAACTGTCCCTTAATGTTGGATACAAAATCTGCTGAAGTCAATGGAGAGAGCTCTGCTGATGTCAGTGAACCCCGGATCAGTCCCTTCCAAAGCTGCAAGGAATATGGTCCTAATCAGATGATGCAATTGTGGCTAATTACTCATATATTGGCAGCTGGATGCTATAGGGGCTAAAAATAGGTCTGAGCATCTATGCAGGACTCTAAATACGACTTCAGGTCTTTTAGAAGAGCTCGTTAGGAGAGGGACAGATCCTGTACTCAGGAGGGTATGGCAGCAGTGGATATCGTGTGTTTTGGAAACTCAGCCCCTTTGTTTGGTTAAATGAGAACACGGGGTATTTTTGGATCTGGCTCCAGCTGGAGGTGTTGAAAGCTTGAAAGCCTATTTCTGAACAAATTTTAAAGAATGCCTCCCTTTCCATTTCAGAACTGAATTTTGCAAGGTGTTATGTTCCTTCAGCTGCTTTTGATAGCACTGAAATGGCATGAAATATTTTAGGGCCATATGTAGAGATAGTCGAAGGCCTGAGGACCACTGTTGGATTTGGTTATTTAGATGAAGGATACGAACATTTGAGATCACTTTAGAAACAGCAGGCCAGCCAGCAATTTCACATCTAGATCTTGATTTGAACTGCGAAACCCCAGCAAAGTTGGGATATACGATCCCAAGACTGGGGTTGTCTAAACATGGAAATCGCTCAGAATTCAAGTCAGAAAAAAACAAATGTGAAAACACTGACTAAATGCAGTGGTCCTGGGTAGCTAATGTTTCCACCCAAGAGCTCTGGTTTGCTCAGGACACAACCATTATCAGCTGAAATACTACCTGTCCTGTTGCAGCCTGGATTTGGTCTCCTTGCCTGTGGATTAGACGTAAGGAATATAAAACAAAATACATGCACAAAACCCTTGTGTTTCCTTTGCAAAATCAGTCTGTGCACATAGCTAGTTCTTTTCATGTTAATCTACACTTACAACCCGATAGCAAGTTAGAGCTTTCTTCTAACCAGGCTTGATTAAATTTGGAAGATTTCTTCCCAACAGGAGAACCCTTTCTGCTTTCATGCAGTAAACATGATTTTGTGCTTTCTGTATTCCCCCCCCCCCCTTTTTTTTTTTAATTTTTATTTCAGGAATTCTTTTATTATTATTATTATTATGAATAAGCTAGTTTTAAATCAATTTCAACAGCTGGAATTAATTTTCCTGTTACTGACTCTTCACTTGGGCCTGTCACAGAGCGGGAGGCTTTCTATTAGCATAAACATAACTGAAAGCTCTGGAATTTGCATTAATGTACTTTTAACAAGTTGACAGTCTTTTGGCACGCGCTCCTGAGATCTGAGAAGCAAGGGAAAAAAAAGACTGTATTATACCTTACACTGGCTGGATTGTAAGAAGCTGTCAGGTAAAACCTCAGGTTTCTTTGCCTACTGCAAAAATATGGGACAAAGTATCCACTCGTATCCACTCATAAGCAGGTGCATATATCTGACAATTCTGAAAAGTCCTTGCTGCTGACTCCTGGCCTCTGACAGAACATGCTCATGGCTCGAGCAAGCAGTTTTGTTGTTATTTAGTGGACGTGGAACTCGCAGAAGGACTGCGGAGGTGCTGAGGTGCAAAATACTTCTACAAAGTTTTTAAAGGGTCTCAGGAAATGTTTAACTCAGTGAAAAGGGCTGTGGATCCCTTGAAAACTGGTCCAAACCCTGCTAGAGACATTGGAAAGTGTTAAGTGAGCTAGTCCTGCAAGCCCCTTCTTGCCTGGAGGCAGGCAAGGGGCTCAGCGTGGCCATTCTGCTCACCTGTGACAATGATTTTATGCATTTGTTCAAAACAAATCATTTCAGTGAATGACTGAATCATTAAGGTTGGAAAAGACCTCCAAGATCTAGTCCAACCATTAATGCATCAGCACCATACCCACTAAAGCATGTCCCTAATCTATTTTCTTGTTTTCTTCTACAAGGGAAGGCCTTTCCTCAATGTCTTTTCTTTCCATTTTTCCAGGTGAGGGTCTTTCCATCTATTTCTGTCTCCTAATTGGCAGTGAATGGTGTTTTGAACCTCTCCCACGTTAGCCACAGGACCAGCGCTCAATTTCTACATAAATAGAGGCTGACATATTTGTCATTAGGAAAGAAATACCTTTCAGCTATTGCTTAAGTTGAAGGTGTTACAGTGTTTGTGAAAAATGTACAAGTCTGCATCAAATATGTGTATGTGTTTCTAGTTATATTAGAAAAGTAGGCAGAAAAAAGTATTTGGACTGAAGATCAGACTTGTATCAGTTGCCATGGGAATAAAAGGAACACAGAAAATTGAGGGAATCCTTTAAACTATAGGGTATTCTAGATTGAGTTCTTATTTGACTGTTTATTTAGGCCCGACATTAAGACAAAAATGTGCGTATAGCCAGCTCCTCCTGCTGGATCCAGAGCAACTATTGGAGCTTTAGAGATATGGCCTCAGAACAAAGGAGAGGAGGCTGGGGAGTGCTTGTGATGGTGCTTGGCTGGCTCCCCCCAGCTCCTCTGGCATCATGCTCACACAGCAAGGCCAGAGATTTGGAAGGGCTGCGGTATTTGTCTGCTTCAGGCTCTGTTCTTTGGGCTTGCCTCTTGAGTTTGGAATGACCAAAATGGTACCCATTAGGTATGGAAACGATGAACTGATCTGGCTGACACTGGAGCGATGTGACGCTGCTTACAGGCAGCCATATGGTAATGGTTGTGCTGTTGGGAAGAGTCTGCTAAGAGCAAAGTGTTTGTAAATAGCTGAAACCTGACTGAATTCCTCTGTCGGCTCAGAACGGAATCCTTCTGCCACTCCTCTTCCTGCCTCTTCGCTCTTGAACCACAGTTAATTATTCTGGTGAGAATGTCTCCATGCCCACCAAACCACGTCCCTCAGTGTCACATCGGCATGTCTCCCTTCCCTCTCCCAGGCATTACAAGTTCTTACCTGGCCCCAAGGCCACTTGCTCAGATGCTGTTCTCTGTTGCTTCAACTCACGAAAGGCACTGGAGGTGCACCTGCTCAACTGTGCAGCCACATGCACTTTCCAAAGCTAGCTTGAAATCTAGGTCTAGGTGTTCCCCTGGCTCACAGAGCTTAATTGGAGAATCACAAGTTGCAGTCGTTGATTAGCGCACAAGGATTGATCCTTGGAGAAGGGCAATGGGCCACTTCTCTCTATCCTCCAGACCAAAAAGTCTTCTAGGAGGTTTATCTCCAATGAGCTGTCAGAGGAAACCTGTTCTGTTGGTATAAGTAGTTCACAAAGCAGAGAATGGGCTGCAAACGCATGAGAGCTTTACCCACCTGACTGCTTTGTGTCCTCCTTTGATTTAAAAAGCAGGCTTTTCTCTTTCACAAAAAATGAGATTTCTCCCTACCTGCCAACCCAAGCCATGCAGCCTTGAATCCCCAAATGCAAGGGAAGGGACAACTGCCATGTTAGTGACCCAGCAATGAGGGCTGGTGCCTCTGCCAGCAGCAACTTCACCAGCTTCAGTGGAAGGTGTTGATGAGTCAACGTCAGACCCCGAGCAGGCAACCTGTGGGAGCCGTGGGCAGGGGAGCTGAGGGCTGGGAGAGCTCTGCAGTGATGGGAAGAGGAGTGTGAGAAAGGGAAAGGGAAGGGTGTTTTGGTTTAGAGATACTGTTTGCAGCGCTGATTCACCAGGCTAATCGGATCTTGGTGGCATTTCTCCTCCGGTATCTGCTTGGAGAGTCTGTCACTGTTTTTGAGAAATTATCTTTCTCATCAGAGCTTGGGTTGTGTTGTTTTTTGTGTTTTTTTGGCGTTGGTTGGTTTGTTGGGTTTTTTTTGCTTTGTTTTTTTTTTCTTCATTCAATGCCTGTAAGAAGAAGGCATCTGAAAACAAAATGTCCTTTTCTCATAGCTCTGCTCAGGCCTGAGCTATGATAGTTTCCCCTTGTGCTGAGGAACAGGGAGCGATGACCAGTGCTGAACCTTCAACCTCTGCAGCATGGAAAGAGGATTCAGGGATTAGTTATGCCAGCTAAAAAATCTGTTTGTTGTATCTGTTGAGTATCTGTGAGAGGGGGACTGATGGAGGAGCATCTGATTAAAGAATATTGGCTATGCAGGGCTCCTTCAGTGAGACTTCTCCATAAATAGCACTTGTTGCTAACTTAGCCTTGCTTGTTTACAGACAGTGGTGTTGACTGAAATATGCAAATGAATTGAGGTATTTGAATGACCAGTGACTATCTATTTCATATTACTGTTGAATGTATGAATTAGGGACCTTACATTACAATAGATGAAGGTTACAGCCATCACAACTTACATCTCAAAGTTGGCTGATGTGGGATCCAGCCCCAGCCTGTTTCTTGTAGACAGATTCCAATGTAGAGATCTGTTATTTCCAGATGCCTGACAACTTGCATTTCTACATTTTTTGAGTGTCCCACTGTCATGGAGTGCCTTGTGACACCTCTGATCTTGCTGAGTTAACACTGTAGCCTAAGAAGACTCATACTGGTCTCTAGCACCTACTCTTTGAGTAAAGCATGGTTTGTTCTCAATGTCTTGTCTTGTCTAAGCTACTGATCTCAT
This sequence comes from Lagopus muta, assembly GCF_023343835.1. Lineage (NCBI taxonomy): Eukaryota > Metazoa > Chordata > Aves > Galliformes > Phasianidae > Lagopus > Lagopus muta. The sequence goes on along the minus strand of NC_064443.1, from coordinate 9,282,426 downwards.
CCTCCCTACTCACTGATAGCTTTGACCTGATCTCTCATGTTCCAGAATTGAGTACGTCTATGCTTTACTCATCTTGTTACTTTAGTGAAGTATTTTCAGCAGCATTCAGGATTAATCAGACTCTCCTGAAACCAAAAGGTGTTTTCCCACTGTTTTCAGGGGGAGCTGTTAGAGCAGGGCTTGGTGCTGTTGGGAGTCCTATGCTGACTGACTGCAGATGGAGGAGGCAGGGGAAGAGCTTAAAGGATCTGGTATGTTTCATGGCAAAAGCAGTTTTGGAGGACTTCAGATAGAGAATCCCAAACTGAGCCTGGAGTGCATGAGGAGAACACAGAGAGGAAGACAAGGTAAACGTGACTTCAAGGAATCCTGTTCACATCCTTGGTGGTGGCAATGAATGAATGAAAGATTCAGAACCTCCCTGTGATATTGGGATGGCCGTTTTTTGCGGTTATCACAAGGGAGGAATTGCCATGAGTAAAAAAAAAAACAACAAAACATCCTGCTGTCCAGAAATATAAGACAACAGCATGGGTGAAGAGGGCCCATCCTCCGCAGCCCTTCCCCTCATGACTCCTCCACACTCAGGAAGTGGCAAGGCTGTTCTGTGTGGCCAAAAACAAGGCAGCAAAACTCTGGTGAAAAAGGGAGTTAGAGCTGATCGGTAAGCCATGGGCACTGAACATCTCTCGAGAGATAAGTCTCTGATGCTTGATTCTTTTTAGTCCTTTTGGAGACCGTGATAAGGAGGCGGCAGTTGCTTTGTCAGGGTTGCTCATGCTTTTTTGCACACTGTGTTCAGTTGCTGAACTTGTTCAGATAAGACAAACATCTAAACTCCATTTCCGGAGACACATACCAGTCTTTACACTCAGGCGATGGTTGTACCAGGGGTGGGCTCCTGGAGACAAAACTGATGTCAAAAGCCTGTGGAAGGATTCTCTATAGCAGCTGGTGCTTTTGCATCTCTTCTGCTCCAAAACTGGAGTCCAGACTTTCCAAAGGCATTGGGGTGTTTGGGAAAATGGGCTGCCAGCATCCCACTGGGAGCAGTGGGGAGGATTAGTTTAGGCACCAGGGCTCCAGTTACTGCACAGTGCCAAATTGGTGCTGACTTGTCCTAAGCAAGGTGTCCAATTTTGCTGTTTTTCTGCACTGAAAATTGAGGTACTTCAAATGCTGTCTAGAAATCCTGCAAGGAAAAGGGCTGCTGAAAATTAGATTCAGCGCCTTTTTTTCTTGCCTCCAACAGATTTTACCTGAAATACATCAAGAGAGCCCTCAAAATATTTGATCCCTAGGATGTGCAGAAAGCGCTGTCACCTCTGTGTCCCTCAGAGATGTTCCTCCCCATAACCCTGCAGAGTGCTCAGCTTAACCCTGGTGAGCAGCAATTGCATCACTTATGCATCTCATCATCTAATCCCATTTATAGCCCAAGATGCCAGTACATTTTAAAAACCTGCAATGGAAAGGCCTATTACTACGTCATCTAGGCTACAGTTCTGTCAGTGTAGGGTTATTCAATTAGCTGGGATGCAAGTCATTAATGTGGCCTTTTTTTTTTTTTTTAACTGCTACTAACAGAACAGTGATTTAAGGCATTTCTGAATTCCATTGACATTTCCTTTCCCTGCCAGTTGCACAGGGTCAAATGCTGGGCCTAAGGCATGTGACAGTGTCCTCCTGCTGTCTGCAGCAACATCAAATCCTGTCCTGAGACCGGCTCTGGGAGGAATGGATGCACAGACCCCTCCTTTCACGTCCTGCATTGAATTCTCTGATACTGGTAGCTCAGAAGTGCTGTCTAATGGTGTGGATTTCCCAGCTTTTCTGCAGTGGTTTTCCCAGTGCATGGGAGCTGTTTTGGAAAGCAGTGACCTAATCACGGTGCCAAGGCCTCGGTGTATTTGTGACCTCGTGCTTCACAGTTTCTTCCTGTGTTCTGCTGATGTGCTGTAGAAATTGGAATAATGTGTTTTGCCTGCAGGCAAAACCTCCCAGCCCTGAAGTCTTACAGCAGTGTTTCCCACATGGAAACATTTCTCCTGCTTTATCTGTATACACCTGCCAATGTGTAAGTATTCCCCCCTGTGCCCATCTATTCTGGTGCCTTTATTCCCCCAGGCTTTTGTTTTGCTCTTCCCATTCCAGGCTGGCCGCTTGCCCTTTGGAAAAGCTGTGTCTCCCTTCCTATGGAAAGCAGCTCCCAGAGCTGCCTGAGCCCTGAGCAGCGAAACTTTGCTGTTTCAAAGTCACATTGACCTGAGAGCTGCAGCAAATGTGTACAGCGTCTGCTGCCGTTGTTTCGCATGAGGGAGCTGCAGTCAAATATTAAAAAGGCAGCAAGAGCATTAAATTATTCGACAACAGAACATTGTCATTCCTCCATAAAACTATTTTGACCTGTAGTTTTCTATGGAGTCCATTGCTCTTAAATGTGCAATGAGAAAGGAAATTAAAAATTAATCTTTATTTCCATCTCAGAAGAAAACCTTAATTCTCTGCATTGAAATTATACTCGTAATCCAGGGTAATAAATTATAGTTTTTAATTGCAGCCAGTCACAGCCAATCAAATGTGGATGTCTCTCTTTCTCTCGCTTGCTTTAACTTTGCTATGCAGAAAAACTCGTGGAGTGCTGGAAAAAATTCATGCACGCTGACCAAGGCTCTTATCATGTAGCATAAGCTCACAACAACTGGGCTCTGCTCTTTTCTGGCATCCTAGAGCTGATGACCTGAGAGTACCTTGTAGGGCAATGATTGCACCATACTCTCAGCCACAGGCAAACGGGTCTATTCAACCATTTCAACGTGGAAAAGGTGGTGCAGCATCTTGTTCAATGTTACGTGCTGTCAGTCAGTGAGCTAGGAACAAAATCTAGATTTTGTTCAACTGGTTCAACTGCTTTTGACTATCAAACAGTGCTCCCCCAAGCACTGGGAGCCAGGATGTGCTGCTCTGGCCCACTGTCTGACTTGGCTGGCTTTAAGTACCCAAGCTCTGATGTTGTGTCTCTTCTTGCAAAAAATAAAAAAATAAAAAAAAAAGGACAGTTGAGTAATGCAGAGGTTTATGCTCAGGGCCTAATGCCTAATGAGGGGACTTTTGTATTCATTTACAGTAGTTGTGTTTTTTGTTTTACTTGTGTTGTAGGCGAATGAAATGTCTATTGGTGTTTGACACTGTTGTATTACACATGATGAAAGCTACCTTGGAGTTGGAGTAGCTGACCTTTATGGGTCCCTTCCAAGTCAAACGGTTATATAAACTGAGTTTGCTAAGATATGGCATGCTTTTAAACCATAAAGGGAGGTGTTTCTGTTCCCAAATAACTGATGTTTGCATTTGTCAGCTTCTTCCAGTGCTGTCTCACAATGTCTATCTGAGTACTTTCACACCTTCTGCTAGATGATCCTGGCTGGCTGTCATCTCACCACTTGCATGGTGGCACTAAGCCAGGGGTTGTTGTCTCTGAGAGCAGCCCATAAAACTCAAATACCTGGGCAGTGCATCTGAGTTCTTTCTTAGCACCTTTGTCCAAGCAGCTCAGCCTTGACATATTTTTAATATCTTTTTTGCTATGGCATGTCCAAACGATATACAAGCTAGACTTGTATAGAACAGGGAGGATTTTAAAGATGTCTTAACATTTCCAAGCTCAGCTAGGAGAAGGGAGAGCCAACGGATGGATTGGATTCTTTGGCTGGAGGCAGTAATAGTGGGGGTAGAAGTCTATAGTTTTGATAACAGTCCCTAGGTCTGTTTCCTAGCTTTTTCTTAATGTACTGATATGTGGAAGAGTGGGCATGACAGAAAGGGCAACAAAGTGACTAAACATCACAGCAGCTGCTGTGGGAATAGGATGTGGTCCACCTGACATTAAAAAGCCTTCTCCAGTTGCACAGTGTTATCAGTATATATTCACAGTGAAGGTTACTAATCAGGATTAACCTGGCACATCTATAGTCTTTGATTTGGAGAAGGCTGTAAGATTTCTGCAGTGTGTGGCCATTTCTCCTCATGTGCTCAATGTGACTGGTAGCAATGAGGAGAGTGGTGAAATCCGTACTTCAGGATGCATTAAAAAGAACAGACTGTAAATCTAGCAATGTTTTTGACCAAGAGCACTTATGTTCTTGATGAGTAGTCCCCAGATTCCAGATATGAGTTTTATGGAGTCTTATTCTCCACTGGCAATTTAACAGAGAGCTTCAGCTGGGCTAAAAGAAACATTAGCCTTGGCAAAGCATCCCTTGGCCATGGCTGATGTGGAGGCCACTGGGAGTTCTGCCCACCCCTTATCACCGATGGCGAGCTGTCTGTGGGGGAGCTCTGAATCCTGCCCAGAAACAACAGCAGTGTGCATCAGCCGCGGCTGCTTCTGTCTGCAGTCGTGGGGATGTGGCTGAGCAGCTTGCCCTGGTGTATTTTTATGTTATGCTGCTAACAGTATGCCTAGATTAAAGGTACCTTATGTACACTTACAAATGCTAATCACACCTGATTTGTTTTATCTGAGCTGCTTTTCCATGCGAATTCTAACCCTTTTCTAGGCAGGATTCACCGTGCCATAACGAATTGAATTGCTTGGAGGCTTTTTCTGGTGGTCTAGTTGAATTTTGCAGTTAACTTCCTTTCCCTCTGTTTCTACCAATTAGATTTACTTCTTAATGCTTCGTGTTTTATGTTTTTTAAAAATTTTTAATGAGCATTTAATCATGAGTCAAGTCTGGATAGCGTTTTCTCTCCACGATTTTCCCTCCTGAAGCAGTTCCTGCCAGTTTTTGGTGGTTTTTATTTTGCTTTTATTCCTCACTTTCTCTCTTAGGTATCTACTGATAATACAGTGTAAAACAACTTTGGGCCTGTCCTCCTAGCTGCTGAAACTGCAGAACAGCGTGCTTGGCGTGCTGAGGTAAGTGAATATATCCTCTTATTGACCACTAAAGAGATCCTTCAGTTTTGAATGAGGCGACTTTGTGTGCCAGGAACATGCTCAGCCCAAACATCTGCTTCCCAACACGGAGCAATCAGAGAGCACCCAGCAGACAATAACTCGTGTCTCCATACAAACAAGGCTCCTTCTGGAAATTAAATGGTTTATCTCAAGTTATGAGACTGCTGACTACTCTTTGAGAGGTACTTTGAGAGGCTGGGGAAATAACTGCAGTCCTGTTTGTCATGTCCAAAGGAAGAGTGATCCTGGAATTTATTGTCCTGTGTGTGTAATTTTTGTATCTAGCAAAATACTGAAAGTAGGATTTATGAACTAAACAAACATGTTTCCGGAAGATGCTGGCAGCTGTGTGCCTTGAGCAGTAGTGGCGGCATGGTGAATATATCTCCTCTGAAAATCTTCTTGTTTTATAGGACAATAAAATTAGTGAATGAAAGCAGAGAGGGAGATATAATGGATCTGGGTTTTAACTAGCATATGAATCAATATCTCATGAGATCTTGCCTGAAAAAAAACAACCACGTACTTCAGGAGCAAGGGCATGAAGAGAATAGGGGAAAAGAATGGGAGGGGTGGTCTAGTGACTGCAGCTGGAGGTCTGAGCAGGACAGGGCCTCAGCCAGGGGGTGTAATTCTGTGCTCTGCCAAAGGCTTCCCAAGGGCACATTGCTGCTTTTCTCTGCACCTTGGTTTGCCATTGTTAAATGAAGGCAGTACCATTACAGCAATGGTTGCTTGGCTTGTGGGCAAGGTGGCATTTTAAGGTGAGAGGTTCTCTGATCTGTGGGACTGGAGACCATGCAACATTGTCAGATTTTCCACCCCACTGTATCAGCAATTATAAGGTATTATTGATTTCTCACCATTGCATGCTTCGTGCATGAAGGGGAAGATTTTGGTGCCTATTAGGATAGCAATATTTCATACACGTTTTCCATTGGTTGGGCAAAAGTTCTTTATGGTTATGAGCTAACCCCATTCTCACAAACAGCCATAACTCATCTGTTACAAGTTGCTGATTCTTTCCTTTGAATCGGAAGAGGAAAAAGATTTATTTGGCATTTAGAAACTTCCCATAGCAACAACAGGAGAGAATAAACATCTTTGCTTTTCTCCTCTGCCCTGGAGACAGGTCAGAAGAGGTCCTTGATGGGGCTGCAAAGTGGTCCTTCAGGCTTGCAGCCACACTGCTTGGTGCTGCCTTGGCTGCCTGATGGTAGGGGCAATGGGGATTGCCTGCAGGGAGGATGCTGCTTTCCTGGGCCCAGGAGCATTTGCTCAGCCTCCAAACACGTGTGCTATCCAGAGAGATTGTCTGCAATGAATGCTGAGCGACTCTTCTGTATCAAACACTTCCCACCTTGAAAACTTCCTTGGTTAACTGCTCATTTCTAAATCATTATTAATGTATTTGCACAGGGATTTTAGAATTTAATTAGCCTCTTTTGAACTGCTCTTAGCGTGTTTGTCTAGAGAAACAGAAAATCCCTCCATGACTTGTTTGCTTTCTTCCTTCACTGGTTTTCACTGGAAGGGGAAGATACCTCTGGGCTTTACAGGGTTGCAGCCTCCTGCGTTGCAGGATCCATGCAGGCACTCAGGTTTCATTTGGAGCCTTCCTTGGAGTGTTTTCCTTTGCAAAGCGAGGCTGGGCAGAGCGGAGCAGGGCTCCTGGTGCTCACGCACACACACACTTTCCCTCTTGCAAACCACAGTGGTTCTGACCGCCGCCTCTGGTACTGTTGTGTTGGTCCCAAATTGAGGAAGGATGACTAACTTAATCACTGGATAGTTTTGATTTCTAAAATTAAACGGCCTGCCACATGTGCAACGCTGTTGCTGTATTTATGCCAGCAGTTAGCAGGCAGCACCAGGGAGCGAGAGGGGCTTCACAGCTGCAGCTTGTGCCTGCACTGATGTGTGCAAGCAGATGTTCCTTCCTACTTCTCCCAGCCTTGTGGATTTGTCTCCCTGTAAAAACAACAGCACTTGTGCTCAGAGAGCTTTCTGGCCAAGCTCTCAGCCATCACTTTGTAAATGTATGCTGATGAGCTGTGGTGCAACTCAGCTGTAGAGGTGGAAAGGCCGAGGGGCTGAGAAAAGCCGGAGTGCAGCAAGCCCCAACCCAGTGCTGAAGCAGCTGTGGGCTGCAGAATGGCTTCCATGCGAAGCTGGGGGGCTCTGCCCCCCAACATCACCCAGGTGGCTCTGCCCAGAGCTCTTAGGTCAATAGGAATGAGATGCCTTTCTCTCACTGTTTGCTTTATAGCTAGCCCCACACAGTTTTATGTGGGTTATAGGAGAGAGGAAATAAAAGCAATAAGCTGCAGATAAAAGCCAAGGTGAAACGCACAGAGGTGGAAGGGCTTCATTCTTTGGAGGAGGACAGACCGAGGGATGAGCTGTTAGTTACTCTTTTGGTTCATGCAGTAGTCCTCTGGTCTTAGCCGTGTTACTGAGCTTTGCTTTCTCGCAAAAGGCCTGGCAGGAGAATGAAGAGATGAAACAAATTTTTAGCACTAACCAATGAGAAGTGTTTCGGTGAAGCTGAAATATTTTGACGTACTGGATTGGATTTTACCGACTCTGTGACTTAGACGTGCTTTTGTTTGGTGTTAAGCAGGTGTTACTGCAAAGCATCAGTGAGGCGTGTTTTGGTAGAGCTTTGTGTGCGTGTTAAAGAGGTGGCAGGAGAAGGTTTGCTTTTCATTTGCTAAGGCTTCTGATTAAAAACAAGTGGAATCCTTTGGGATTTCTTCGTGAGCTCTATGGATCTGGCAAGTGTATTTAATGGAAGCAGAGAGTGTTCAACATAAGGTTTTGGATGGGGCGCTGGACAGCCTGGTCTAGTACCAGATCTGCAGGTTGGTGGCCCTGCCTGTGGTAGGGTGGGTTGGAACTTGATGATCCTTGGGGTCCCGTTCAGCCCAAGCCATTCTATGATTTGTCCCTTAGAACAATGTCAAATTAAGTAAACCCTATCAATTATGTCTGGAAGAAAAAAAAGAATTAGACAAGTTTCACCAGTGCAGTGCTGCATGCTTTCCTGTCAGGCTGCATGAATGCTGCTGGGTACAAGGACACCCTGGAGCACCAAGAGATGACCCAACACTTCACAGCCTTGTGCTCTGACCTGTCACTTGTCAGCTTCCAGGCGTCCTCTTCAGCACCTTCAGTGCAGTAAGATAGTTCTTCTTTGAGTGTCAAAGGTGTGGATTTATGCCAGGGGAATTGCTCTTGGGATGCAAGCATGACTTGTAATTATTTTTTGTTTCCATGAGTTAAATGAAGTCCATATTTGGATTCATATTTTAATGATAGAACTGCAGCACAAAGGAACTGCTGTTTGTGCCAGCAGGGCACTTGGCTCTCTCCTTTTTGCTGCCTCCTGTCTGAAAGGGGACGCAGCATATATTGATCCCAGCTTTTAGAACTCGTTCTATTTATGAACCCAAATTGCAGAATGAAGGTACGAAGAACACTTGAAAAGGGGAAGATCTATACGAGAACGACAAAGGGAATAAATTAAAGCAGCCTCCCCTCTCTAATGGGCTGCCAGCTGCTGTTAGCGAGGGGATGCCCCAGTGCCATCTACCTGAGTGATGCTCCAGCATCAGGGGATTTTCTTGAACACAGTATTGATTTTTGTTACTACATTAAGCTTTTAACTTTGTCAATGGTACTCTTGGAAATCATTACTGCTGTGATGCGCAGCACGAGAGGTGAAATATCTCTGCTGCTGCTGTGTGGGTGCAGTCTGCGATTGCTTCCCTCTTTCTTCCCTTTGTTGTGGAAGCCCCATTCAGCTGATGCACCTCAAGGAGAGCGAGGAGGAAAGGAAGTAAAACTGCAAGCCAGGATGGCCTTGGAACTGGGTGAGAGAGACTGATTTTTTTTCAACAAATTGGTGACAACTTTTTAAGCTTTCCTAGTGGCTGTGAATGTGGGGTAGGAGGGGTCAGAGCACGGTCCAGGGCTGGTGCTTGGGGTCCACTGCGTGAGTATGTGGATGTGCGCTGTGGGGGCTGAGAGCTGCATTCAGCATGCTTATTCCTGCTTGAATTCCTGCATCTTAAATGAACTCAGCCACTGGGTGAGCTCAAACTCTTCCTAATTGAGACTGAAGATAGACAAATTAGGGAGCAGAGGGACAGAAGTGGAGGGCTGTTGTTACTGAGGTTTAGGCTAGGTCCTAGGCATGTTCCCTTATGCAGAGATTAACATAGAACATAAAGCTGCACGTCCAAATGGCTGTGGTTGTTTCTAATCCATCCAGCTTCCCGTCAGAAGGGAACTGCTCGCAGACAGGAGCATTTTACTGCAGACTCAGCTGTGCTGTGCTGTTAGAAGCTGTTAATTCCCCATCCTGTCTCCTCCTCCTATTGCTCCCTTCCCAACAGCTGTTCTTGGATCAGGCTGGCTGCCTGCTCCTTGGGGTCTGTGTGTGAGAGCCCTGAGATGTTCCATTTCAGGACAAGGTAAGGCAATTCCTGCCCTTAGAAATCCTTCACTGCTGTGACCTGAGAGATGTGAAGGTCCCAGAGGAGGGAGTACCTCAGCAAGGAGAAAGCTGATGTCATAGAATCAATGGAATCATAAAGATCATCAATCATAAGATCATCAAGCTCAACCACCAACCCATCGTGTGGCCACAGAAATGACAAATGGCCAAGTATTATCTGGCCCCACAGTTATTTTCATGTCAGTTCTTTGCAGGAAAGAGAGGTGTAAGGAACCAGGAGGAACTGTCCCATCCCTTCCACTGCCCCAGGATGGAGCCAACTCTCTTCAGGTTTGTTTTGGTGCAGGACAGCAGAGTGAGGGCTCTACTCTTTGCTTGGACCGACTGTCTGCCCCACTTCCACCAGACCCCTCTGCACAACCCTTTGCAATGAGAGCAAGTGCTCTTGGCTAGGAATATGTTGTTCTCCATAGTGTCTCCATGCTGATAGCTCTGATGAGAGGTGGTCCAGCTCGTTGCTAAAAAGCATTCTGCTGACAGAATGTATGCCTGGGAGAGTGATGAGCCTCCACCTTAGCAAAATGCAGAGAGAATTTTCCTCTTCTGCAGTCTTCCCCCCTCCCCCCATCCACTACTATGTCAAAACCTTGAGTTTTGTGTAAAGTTGTTAAATAAGCTTCTGGGCAAAATAAAAGATCAAAAGAGGTCTAATTAGCTGCAGTCTGCTTAGGAATTGTGGATGTTCACCTAGTTTTATAAATTGACACTTTTAACATTAAAACTCAAAGCAAAAAACGATGTAATTATTCCCTTTTTTTTTTTTTTTTTTTTTTTGAAGCTTAGGTTTAATGTCTTTATTGAAAATTGGGTACTTCTATGGCATCTCAAGATGCTTTATTCTATCAAATCTGGAGCAAGTCATTTTTCATTTTGGATTGTAATGTGGTATAAATGATAAGAGCCTGATTCAGAAAGCTTTTTTTTTTTCCTCCCCACTGGCAGCTTGACGAGAAAGCCTCATAGTCACGTCACAATAACCCTGAAGATAATCTATTGTTTGAGTCTTTGTGAAACTGCTTGCTTTTATGAAGGGGAAAAGTGAGATTTTTTGAGCCCACCGTTAGGGTGCCTGAACCTCACTTTGCTCTCACAGGACTTTTGCTTCTTTTTAAATTTTATATCTTTTACCAGACACAAGATACCAAGGTAGAAGTAGCTACCTGCTATGATGATCTGTGCTGTGATCATCCATTGAAGTCTATGTGCAGTCTAATTGAAGCTCAGAATGTAACAGGTAGTTGAATGGAGAACATCTGGTGGTTAGAGCAAAAGAAGGAATGAGAGATGCATAGATGAGCTTTGTTATAGTTTTTGGGCTTGTTTCCAAACTCCGATCATTTGGATGTACCATGCTTCATGTTCACGTCAAATCTCCCTGAATTTGACCCCAGTATCATAGAGTAGAGTGGACAGATGAGAGGAGGGTCACGAGGAAGTCATGTTAGAGCTGGACTGTTCACAAGTATTATTTACACTGTGGCAAGACACACAGTCTCCATTTAGAAGCAGAGGTGATGGCGCTGGCTCTTCCCTAGTGCATAGGAAGTCCTGGTGCCTGCCCCAAAGACCTTACCACCCATAAAGAGGAATGGCAAATGCAGGGTTTGTATTTGTGTGAGGGTGACTGCAGAAAAGGGTCAGTCCCCCAGTGAACTTTAAACTTTTTTGGATGTTTATCTAAAAGTTCATGCAAATGGAGGTGGATTTCTTTGATCTGGGGTTCTCATGAGAGCTGTCTTTTGTAATTTCGACTGCTCCCTGGCTTGTGTCAGAAATGCTGTGAGTGGGGTCTGCCCTGGGATTTGGCACAGCCCAGGTTTTAACTGGGCTGGAAGGGAAACGGAGCAAGATTCAGACAGCAGAGTAGAGCTTGCAGAAGAGAATTTTTTATTGGCATCTTTTATATGATTCTAATTCAGAAGTTTCAGTTCTTGATGATCATGCTGGGCAGAGATTCAAGATTTCATTTGCAGTTGGCTCAGCTCAGATGCTGGAGGAAGCTTCTGCGATTGGGAGGAAGATCCTTTTCCTGCAAGAACAGAATTTCTCATCTGACATTAGGAGTGGGATTAGAGCCTCCTTAAAGATTCCAGTGGGGATTTGCTTGAATTTTTCCAACTCTGCTTCTCTGGCCCAATGTGGCAATTAGAGAGAGAGTTGTTTGGTTGTTGCTGTGAGTGATCTGGCTGCTTGCTCTTGTGGATTTCTTGATAATCAGAGCTCACTGAATAGAATGCTTGCTACAAATGTGGTTATTGATTCATAGAGATTTTTCTGAGAATGGAAGCTTATCCTTTGTTACTTTCAAGTTGTTTCATTGGCTAGATAGTGAGCAGGCATTACTTTCACACACCAGGACGGCTGCTTTCTGGAAAAGGTTCAATTATTATTCTTTGCACGTGCTCTGTATGGGCTGTGCTACCATACAGTGTATGTACAGTCCAAGCCTTTTCCCATTTGCTGCATAGCAAGATATCCACTGACTTCTATGGGAAAGATACTGACAAAAATATTGGTGCAGGCTGCCCGTGGAGGTGGTGCAGTCACCATCCCTGCATGTGTTCAAGAACCATGGAGGTCTGGTACTGAGCGTTGTGGTCGGTGGGCATGGTGGGGGTGGGCTGATGGATTGGATGATCTTAGTGATCTTTTCCAACCTTAATGATCCTGTGAGACAGAGCCTGGGAGCAGCTCTGGGAGCAAATGCAGTATGATTCCATGAGTTGGCGCTTTGTTAAGGAGTTAATGAGGAGGAGTTTCCATCCCTCTGCCCCACCCAGAGCAAGAGGAGATGGGTGTCTCCTTGGCTGTACGCTGGGTTGAGGATTTGACTTCCAGTGAACAGCCTGGCGTGGTGGAGATGCTCCGTGTGTTTGCTGTGCTGCTCAGAGGGTGTGCATCGCACGGAGCATCGCTCCTGGGAAGCTGAGCTTGGACAGCACAGAGCAGCTTCCATCTGGCTCTCATATAGCCATAATGGTCATTAAATAACACTTTAATGTTTTACAGCTTAATGTTTTTGTTTTAATATTAAACAAAGATTTTCTTTAAGGGAATTTAGTTTAATCATCTGGTTGCATGGCTGACCTGAGGAGGAGCACTGAAAGCCTGCAAAATTCCCCAGATGCAGCAGAGAATGAAAGTCCTTACGATTTAATAAACTATCCAAGACGAAGTAACTGGACTAATAAGTTTGTGATCTGTACCTGAGGGATGTGAATGCGCGCTTATATTGGAAGAAGGAAAACTCCACTTCCATCAGACACAGCTGGTACTTAAGGCTAAATGCATAAACTGTTTTTTATTTTAATTCTTTCATCTATCCTATGTTTCTTGTGCCAACCTGCCTATTGGAAGTACTTCAATTGCAAGTTTGTGAAATTGCCATTTTTTCTCCTTAAGAATATGCAAGTCTTGTAAATCCCAATTATCACTTCACCTTTTAGAAAGTTACCTGAGCTGACAGATGAACCATGCAGATGCCCATCAAATCTGCTCCATCGCTTCAAGCTAATGCCTTGTGTTTTAGTGCCCATCCAAAACTTCCAAACGGGTACATCACTACTGAGGTAATGAATGAAATAAATTCTTATCTAAACACAGGGTTGTGACCACACGTTTAAGAGATGGGTTGCTGTAAGTAGTTATAATTTGTAAGTTATAAGCTGTCATGGGTTCTGATGTCTCTCCTCCTCTCAGAGAAGTCCACGAGGTCTTGTTCTTAAAGCTCATTTTCAATGTCTTTGGCTCTGAAGAGTTTGCTAGGTGTTTTCAAGCCTCTTGAGAGCCACACATCAACCTACAGGAAAACATACATTTGTAAAATGATATTAACTTCTATAATTTCTTGTCATTTATAAACTTCATTCAAACGACTCTTGACCATTTTGAGTTCAGAAGCATCCAATGGAGTGCTGAGTTTTCATTTCCCCTTAACAGAGAGATATTAGAAACAAAAAATGTGCTTTTCTGCTTGCTGCTGGACAAGGCTTATGGGTAGCGATAATATCTTAGACAAACTGGGATGGCTGGAGAGCTTAGGTAACCTTGGAAGCATTGAGTCCTTCTTCAAGCCTGAAACAGAAGCTTGTAATGCTGAATTAGCAGCTGCTCAGCGTTCAGTTAGATAGTCGTCTATTAGAGCTTTGGAGGGAAGAACATAGTAAGTATTGGTGTATTCTGGTTTACCTGGGACACAGAAAGGATGACAGCTTCTGTATCTTAAGTATAGGACAGATTTGTTTCTCTTGAGCAGCCCACAAGAGCATGTGATCATGTAAACTCCTACTATATGCTTAGGGGACTGTGTGTCCTCAAGAAATGACTCGTGTGCTTCACATTTTCTTCCATTTTTTAATCTCTGCAGGCTGTCTGGAACCTGGGAATTTGGCTTTTACATTTGCAGCCTTTTTTGCTCTAACACAGAAATATCTTCCAGGTGGAAGCTGAAACCTTGTCCCTGGGGTAGCGAGGCCACGCAGAAGGTCACAAATGGCTGACAGTGCCGAGCTGGTGAGATCTGCTCTTCTGGTTTTGTCAATGATTATCCCGGCCTGACAAAGGTTCTACCATGAGCATTGTGGTAACTTCTTAAAGTTGATTGGGAGCTATTAAGGAGTGATAAAAATCAGGTATTTCTGACCATGGTGATCAAAGGAGGAATTCAGTGATACTACAATAGGTGCTTGGAGTTCTCCGGGCATTGCCATCAGTATTGTTTAATGACCCAAATGCTATGGCTGCAGTTGGGCAAATAGCAGCATTGGCAGCCGTGTAGAAGAACTCAGGAGACAGGGATTTCAGAGCGACAACATAACTCATTGCAAGCTGTCTGCTTTCCCTGAATGCTGGCAGTTGTCATATTGTGACTGTCAGCCCGGAGGTTGACCCCACTTCCAGAATCCTGATTTATTCAGAAACCTGCAGATTTCCTCTCTCGGGTTTCAAGCTTGTTGCCTGTGGTCTAAAGGCAACAGTTCCACCAGCTGAGCTGTTGAAGGTTTCTTTCTGGCTGAGGTTACAGGACACGTGTTAAAAGCTGGTGTCAAGTGAATGCAGTCTAATAGGATTATGAAGTTTTCCTCCCCCTGTAAGAATGAGGGTAACTTGATGCTCCTGGCCTACCTAAAGGAATATGCTGTTTGGGGAACGGATCCTCCACTCTGCCATGCTGAAAGGTTGCTAAGATGTCAGGAGGCTCAGAGCACGGAAAGCATTATGCTGAGAGCTCAGTGAGAGCAGCCGTTGAGTCCCCTGGCAACCCAGAGTGACCTTTCCCCAGACGTCTCCCACAAAAAACTTGTTGCACATCCCCTCCCTGTTGGTGTCTGTGGCAATGGCTGGCGGGAGTTTGGCAGTTTGCAATGTAGGCCATTCATGCACGAGTCCCCAAACTGCTGGAGCCCATTGCCCTGCGGAGCTCTGTGAATCTCCTTGCTCCTACTGACCGACAGCCAGCAGTTTCCCAGGCATCGAGCATGTGTGTGAGTGTAGTAATGAGTCATTTCTTTGGGGCTATTGTTTAAGTCTTCAAACCATGGAAGGAAACCAGGAGCCTGTTGTATGTCACTAAAGGTCAGCGGCTATTTTTACAGATTACATTAAAGAACACCATAACTGCACAAAAAGAATATTCAGGCTACAAAGCCGGAACTTTGAAAAATATTTTCACTGCTAAACTATCACAAATGGCTCTGGTGTGTGTGCAAACTGTCATTTTTCAGGTACTCACAGCCTGGCTAAAGGTGTGTTGCTCCTCACGGGCTATAAGAATACCATTCTCTGGCACCATTGTGGCCTTCCTTGCAAAATGAAAGCAGTGTTGCAAACTATTGTGCTGAGACTGTTTGACCAAATGCTTGGAAGAGATAGCAGTTTATTTCTTTTTAACTTGGGTTAAAAGTTTTCCTCCATTGGATAAACTGAATTAACTGAAACTTTCACCCAAATCCCAGCTGGGGCGGACAAGCAGCATGGAAAGCTTTAATTTGAAAGATTAAAGTGAAATTCTAAGCAACTGGAGCCTTATAATTCAGTACAACGTGGTCAGCCTATCAATGGGAAATCATTTTTTCTGTCTGTTCTGCTTTTGATGTCATTCTATCAGACATTTAATTGGGAGACACAGCTTTAGCTTCAAACTCATTTTGAAGCCATGAGCATTAGTCAGACATAAACAAATGGGCTGGGGGCAAGCTACACAGCTGCCAAGTGGTGGGGGAGATTTAACAAGGACCTTGTGAGCTGATGCCCCCAAAAGAAGGAAATTAGGATGGATAGAAGGAGAAGGTTTTTGCACTAAGTGTGGTGAGGCACTGGCACAGGCTGCCCAGAGAGGTGGTGGTGCTGCCCCATCCCTGCAGATAGCTAAGGTCAGGCTGGGCAGGCTCTGAACAACTGATGGAGCTGGATCTGAAGGAACTGGTGTCCCTGTCCAGTGCAGGGAGGGTTGGACCACATGACCTTTAAGGTCCCTTCTGACTCAAACAATTCTATGAAATTGCCACAGAGCAGAGAACAGAGCTCTGAGGAGAGGAAGCAGGGGTTGTGCAGCAAATAGGAGGTGCTGAAATCTCATAATCCTGAGCAAGGCGTGAGAGTGCTCGGGTTGGGAATGAAGCCCTGGTGTTGGAGTGCTCCAGGCAGGGAGTGGGCTTCAGTGATGTGCTGTGATCTGAGAGCCACCGTGCTCCTGGGGACATGGGGTAATCTGCTGGTGGTTCACGGGCAATTTGTGAGGTTAAACTGGAGGTTCTGAGGTTGAATTAGTCCCCATGCAAATGTGGGTCAAAATGCTAATGTATACTTAAAGAAAAACTGTGTGCAGGCAGCAAGCTCCTTGAAATATCATCTTTGTGGTGACCAGACCTCAGGGAGCACATAATAGGGAGCAACCTTTGCTAATTCTCAGCCGTGGCTGCAGCAGAGCACTGTGGATGAGGGGGCCAGGACGGAGGCAGATGTGACTTCTTTGAGGTCATATCTCAAGTCAGAGTGCAGTTCACTCCCGGGTTTGTGGTCGTGCTGCTGGAGCAGGCTGCCCAGAGTTGCTGGGAATACGTTTGCTTTTAATCTCTGAGCCGTTCTACTTGCTGAAGTGCCTGGAATTTGTCTCAAAAATATTTTGGAGGGGAAATGCAATCATAAAGCTGGATCTTTGGGCTATGCATGCTTCACTTCAGAGCCATAACATCTTTGATGGGGGTGAGTGTTGTTAACCTGCCTCCTTTGTTTTCTGACAAGGAGAGTAATTTTAAAAATAACATTTTAATCCCTTACACTGCATCCATGTCAGTGTTAGCTTAACTCAGCCCACATTTCAGGATCTCTGGGAGGTGTTTCACTTTCATTCAAGTAGATTTGGTCTTTTAATACTTTCATGACACTATTGCTAACTGGGACCAGAGCCTGGCATGTGCAGCAGGCAGCAGTCCTACTCCCAGCAAAGTTCCTGTTAGTTCCTTGTGCAAAGCACTGTGCTTCCTCTCCAGCATCTCTGGAGCCTCATAAGACCTTTCCTCTTCCCAGCACAACTCAGGCTGGTCCCATCCCTGCTCCCGGAGCTAGTCATGCTTTTCCTGAGCTAAAGGAAGAGGTTCCCCATCTCTGCAGATGCCATCCAACCATCCCGGCCAGCTCATTTCTGCCCTGCTGAGAGATGCCCACGGGGGTAGTGCAGGCATCGTGCCGGCCTTCCACAGCCAATGGGAAGGGGCAGGGACAAAGGTAAGGCTGGCAGCATGAAAAGGCTGCTTGTTGCAGCGTTTCATGGCCAGTGAGCATGACCAGCCTTCAGGGCTAATTACCAGAGGAGAGAGAAGTATGTTCTTGTCAGCAGGCCTACGGGTTACTAGTTAATGAAGCAGATATGCAGGTAGCTTGTTTGGTGGCAAGAGCGAGTGAGAGCCTCGTGTCCTCAGGGATGTGGGCAAACCTTGGTGTTGTGCTGGCAGGCTTACAGTGTGAGTGTGTCTCCATGCTGCAGGAATCCCTTTGTACTGCTGGGTCGTCATGTGCCCAAAAGCTAGTTGTCTGCTGTCCCAGTGCTGTGCTGGTCTCCATGCAGAAGAAGTGAAAGAACACAGGGGAGTAACAAAGTGTGAAGCCTTTGCCCAGTCTGGTGTGTGTGGATAAACCTGGCAGCTATTTCTGGCTCTTGATTTCATGCTTTCAGTTCACGAATCTTATTCCATCTCATATCCCTCTTCGGCTTGTTCCGGAGTATGTACTGCTAATGAGGAGCAGTGGTATGAGACTCCTCCAAGTCTGTTGTGGTAACTGCTACTTGCTAGCATCACTGCTACCTGCCTTTTAACCCATTAATGGGGTGATATTTGACAAGGGGTCTCTGTAATACAAAAAAGCTGACTTATGTATCAGACCATGTTATGCATCTCCTCTGCCAGTGTTCCTTGTGTACGTACCAGAAACGATCCTTTCACTGTCAAAATGTCACCTATTTGAGCTGATGGTTGGCCCATGGAACTGGATGAATATCCCAATGCAAGACTTGTGAACCAGTATCACAGCAGAACGGCCTGGCTGCACATGGGGGGCACAGAATGCAGCCCTAAGGATGCGGCAGGTCAGAAGTGAGATATGTTGGCACAGAAATCTGAAAGAAGGTGCACTGTGCCTGGCTAGAACCTGCTGTTGCCCACCTTTGTGTTTCTCCACTTCTGGTAGTGAAAAAAAATATATATATATATTTTTTTTTTTCTGGGATTTTAAGCAAACATATCTTGGGAAAGAGCCAGCCTCCCTTTAGTCTCTGATTGCTACACAATCCACCTGATAAGAGGCGATGAAGATGTTTTGGGGTACAGTTGTGTCTTTGGCCTCCATTCAGGCTACAGAAATGTCTGCCACCCCCAGGAGAGCACGGAGCAGGGATGTGAGAGCCACAGCTGTGCTGCTGCACAGTGCTCTGCATCCCAGCATCTGCACAGAGCAAACAGCTGCGGAGAGGCAGCTCCTGCAGCTCCAGGTCTTGACACCAGTCTCTTTTAATGGCTCTGGGCTTGTTTATAGTCATGCTACTTCACTCTGCATTTCTACCAACAGGTTCCAGGCTCTGTGCATCCCCTGGGATGGATCTCGTTGCTGCCCTTTCTGCTGGGGACTGTGCAGGGGACACAGAAATGCTGCTGCCGAGAGATGCAGAGAAGGATGTGACAGCATCACCAGCCTTAGAAGAAACAGCAGCAGCACCAGAGATGGAAGGTCTGGATGTGGCCAACCCTGATGGAGCAGTGGTGGAAGCATCAGAAAACCCAGAGGCAGAAGGACTTGCTGAAATTATCCAAGCAGCAGAACAAATAGCAAAATCTGAAGTGGCCAAGGTGCTGCAGTCAGCAATAGCTGAGGTAGAGGCCCTGCAGCATTGGTGCCCACTTGGTGCCCATTGGGTTAGGCTCATGCAGCCAGGGCAAAACCTGGCCTTGCAACCCTGCGCTCTGAATGCCTCAGATTTCTCCTGGAGCTATGGGAGAGTGTGTTATTTTGGGAAAATTGAGAATGAGTTAAAAAAAAAAAAGAAAAAGAAAAAAAAATCCTTAAAAATCCCCACTGAGGGTTTGTGCTCTTTTCCCATCTGGTTTCCCTCTGTCTTTCAGATGAGCTTTTTTTCCCCGATAGCGGGCACTTTATCAGGCCTGGTAGAGCTAAGGATACAGAGCCCTCCCCATTACAGCCCCGCTGGCCACGTGCTCATCCTGTTCTGAAGCATTCATATTTGGGGATCAAAAAGGGTCCACGCACAGTGTTTACTCAGCCGAGAATTTTTATTTGACATTTGAGCAATTATGCCTTGTGCTGTCCGTGAGTTTGCCGAGTGTGATAAACGTGCTTTTCCCATTTGAAAAAACCTGTCTTTTAACGTTGATGATGTGGCGACAGATTTTCAGCAGGGCTGGGAGCAGGATTTGCCAGGGCTCGGTGCCCGCTCTCGGAGCCAGATTGTCAGATGTTCGGCAACCAGCAGCTCCCTGTTGGGTGTGAGGCCTTTGGACATGTTTGTTTCCATGTGCAGAGCTCGTTTGTTGCCTGTGCACCATTGAGCATCCACCTTCAGCTCTGAGGACTGCGTGCAGGAAAATCTGGATCTCATCTTCCCGGGCTCTGATTTCATTTTGAGTTTGCAAGGTCAGCTTGCTGCCGTCACCATTTCCTGGGCCCCAGCGCTGCCCTGAGTGCATGTCTTTGCTGGAGGACATCTTCCTTCAATTTACCCCTGGTTCTGGAAGTAGCTTCGCTCGGGATGGGCACTTTGGCATGTGTTTCAGTGTGCTTTTATGTCTCATGGAGATCAGCTGGACTCAGGCACATGCTGAAACAATTCCTTAAATCAGAATGTGCAGAGGAGCCTTTATTTATAATTTATAAATATCTGTGGTGTATTTTCCTATGGTGTTTCCAATGTTTCATGCATTTACTCTTGACTTTTCAGCTCAAGGAGATGAGGAGGAGCGCGTGGTTAAAGCTAAAGAACATCACCCAACAGGAGGAGGAGGAGGACTGGGAGAAGAAGAGAGAGATGATGTGAGGCAAAGGTTGGTTCATACCCAAAGTGAGGCTCATACCCTGAGCATTTCCCCTTTGTAAGTGCCCACGCTCTTAAAAATAAAGATATGCCACATTCCACATGCAGTATCATTCATGGGTTTGAAGGCCCTTGTCTTCTGGCTTTGTGAAATGACAGCTCCACACCAGCTCCTTCATGATGAGGGAGAGCAAGGAGCTGATTGTGATGGAAAATGTGTTGCTGGCATGAAATGGTATAAAAAAGATGTAATTTTAAATGTCAGGTCCAGTTGCCATGCCCTGTAGACCAAGGCATGATCTGCAGGAGGACTGCTAATGTGAATTAGTTTCACATCCCAGCAGAGCAGGTGCAGTTGCTAGCAGCCTATCCAGCGTGCTCCAGCTCTGAAGCATTTCTTGTCTGGGTAGGACTGGTAAGTTCACTTTTCTGTTTTTTTCTAATTTTGGTTACTTATCTGTTGAAAGTAATGGGAAAGACCTCTCCATCCAGACTGATAATAGTGAAAAGAAAGGAGAAGTCCACAAGGAAGTCAGGACATTGGAATCAATTGGTAAATTGGAAATCAAAATGGTATTGTCACCATGAATGGCGTGCTCCCCAGGCAGGGCAGATTGTCGTTAGAACTGGCGTCGCAATTTTGAGAGGGGAATATGGTTTCTTCTAAGGTTATTTTCTCAGCCTGTGAGGTGAGGGTAAGTTTGGGTGATGAAGCAGTCACCACGGGAAGCAAACTGGCAACAAGATGGTGCCAAATGTGGGATCAGAACCAAGAAAGGCTTGGTGCACATCTCCCAGATTCTCCTATGAAGGATGATCACAGTGTGGTGCCTGCAGTGAAGAAGGAAATGCACCCTTCTCCTGCAGTGACGTCAAAGGGGTTTCAGTGCCCTTCCCAGTGCACACAGCACCGGTGCTGCCTTTGCTCTGGGGCAGTGACAGCCAGGGAGGAGAGAACAGCAACCTCTGATCAGAGCTCAGCCCCCTGGCCCTAGATCTGAGGAGACAGAGCCCGCCCTCCCTTCCCTTACAATAATTTTATTTTATTACAAAAAGAGCCCATATTAAAAAAGCTCATGATTATGTTTTCTGTTCACCAAGACTTTTCCTGTATTCGACCTTTGGATAACCTCCAAGGCTTGCAAACATTTGAAAGGAGTAAAGGAGCTCATTTTATTGCAGGGCCTCAGCATACATTCTTTCCAGCCTATCTTTAACATCAGTTGACAAGAATTATATAATTGCAGTCTGTGATCCCTTTAAGGCTAAAACGTATTCGTTTTCCCTCAAAGAACACTTCAGGTTTCAGAGTTAAATGTATACATTTTTTTCCATCTGGGCTATTCTGTAAAAAGCTGCTTTCTCTTCAGCTGGCAAGTCCCATTCTAACAAGTTGCATGGATTTATTTTTTACTGTGGTTTTCAGCTCACATGTTAACAAGTAGAAGAAAGAGCCTCCAAATCCCGACCTGTGTTTCCCATTGCATTGGAAAATTAGTGGGTTCCAAAGACCATGCAGGGGGAATTATCCTCCTTAGGTGGAACCAAATAAAATTTCATCTTGCTGATTTAATCAAATTACTGTCTAATGCTAATTGATAGGCAGCCTGGAGACGGGCAGGTAGCTGGGCTGGATCTGATCTTGTATTTCAGAGGTATGATGTAACCCTCTGGGTCAGGAAGGAATTGCTGTTCTCCTATCAGAATGGCATCTGCCACCACGTTGTAGGAAGCCGTGGACATCAGATACTCGGGTAGGAGCTGGGGAACGATGCCAGAGAGAAATCTGAAGACATTGCCTAGAATTTAAAAAAAATGAATTGGCTGCAGCCACGATGACATTGTTTGCATATGTTCCCTATAGTTCAGGTTTTCACCGCTTTGAGAACAGCAGCACTCGGTCTGTCCACTCTGAGACGAAGCGATGCCCCTGAGCTGAGCGCAGTGAGCAACAAACTGAAAGTCTGCAGAAAGGAAAAAAAAAACCAACAGAAAAAAACCCTCCCTGCTCTTAGTGCTTCCCAACAATGAGAAATGGAGGGAGCCGCAGCCTGGTCATGGGTATCTGCATGCAGGAAGGGAAGTTGCATTTATCTGGTAAATGAGCTATTAGGAGCGATTAAGCTGTTTGAAGCTGGGGCTCAATGGGCCGATTGTCCGCCCTGGTGCAGCTGAGGGGCTGGAGGTCCAAGTGGGGGCTGACGGGTCCAAGTGAAGAGGTTTAAGTGGTGGATCCCCAATTTGCTTACCCCAAACCTCCGCGTCCTTACCTGTTGGATGGTGGCAGCCAGTGTGCTTTTGTCTGAGTGCTTTAGGAAGTGCAATCTTTTATTCTAAGTGGTGTTTGCCTGTAAAAATGGTTCCTTACTTCAAATATTTAGTTACTGTAATGGTGATTGCCCCCGTGCCCCTTAGGGGTGGGGACAGGGGCAGCATTCCAGGTTTTATGGAGGGGCAGGTTTGGAAGGGCTGTAAATGCAATAATCTGCAAGAGAGGGAGCGTAACAGAATCCCTCTAATGAACTACAAGCCCACAGTTTGTAAACTTGGACGTAGATTAGGATCCTGCCTACTGTATAAAAATAACTGTGTTTGGATTTCTTTGTGGCCAAAGGATCTCATAACCTGTTAAGTTCTCAGCACCCATTTTTCAAATGGAGATGGGGCTGTGTAATGCCCCATGTCGCACTGAAAAGAAAATCTCGGCTCTGTTAAGCTGTTTCCTGCTTTTGGTAGCCTCTCTGTATCAGGATTCCCATTCTTGTTTCTGTTTCAAGCAGGAGACTAGTTTACAAGGCAAGTTTCTCCTTGGAGATCACAAGAGGCTTTCTTTCCCCTTTCTTTTTCTAAGAGGAAGGATTAGGTCACCAGTAATACCATTTGCTTTTTATTTTTTTCTGCTTTGGCTAATCTGCTCTCCAAGATGTCCATGTTACAAGAGAAATAAAAGGCTTTAAGCGGCCGTGGGATGTTCCCCCCTCACCTCAGCTCTCCAGCCGAGGAGGGCGACTTACAGAAATCACCTCGTGCAAAAGCCTTAAACCAGAATTTCAGATGCTTGTAAGACAAAGCAGAGATAGCAGAGCGTCAGGTGCTGGTGATTACCAGCATGTCCAGCTCTATTGGCAGTACAGCTTTGTATGGAGAGCTCCTGCAGCCGCTCACCTGCAACCAGCAGGCTTATCGCTATGCTGAGACCTTCCTGTTCCATTGTCTCTGAGCATTTTTACCTGGGAATGGTAGGGCAGCAGTGCTGAGCCGTGCTGGCAGAGCCTGGCACGCTGCGTGCGATGCGCCTGGCTTCACCCAGGGAAGGACGCGCGCTGTGTGCAGAAAGTTTCGGTGCTCTGAGCAAAATGGGTTCGGTCAGAGAATAGCGAGCACCAGCAGATGATTGCTTTTGTCTCGTCTGAATACCGAGTGCTGGTTTGTGCTGGAGCCATAAACGTCGTGCTGCAATAAATAAGAGTCTGCATTGGTACTTTGTGCCTAGCACAGTACAGTGTGTTCGTGCTGGTTACGTTACTTTTGGCAACCTCAGTTAAAGGGCCAGGTAGGACTGGATCTACATCAGTGCAGCTCTGTTGAGATCCGTGCCAGCCCCCGGCAGCCGGAGCTCTGCCTCTCACATGTTTTCAGCTGGCTTTTTTCAGTCCTTTCTTTCCAAAGAGTTTTAAAAACACAATTAAATGGACAGGACCACTCAGCAGCTGAGCATAAAAAGCCGTTTATCTGAGGATATCAAAGTGCTTGACAAAGGTGGGTAATTCTCTCCGTGCCCTTCTCGCAGGGCGGGATGCTGGCATGCAGAGACAGCGAGTGGTTATCTGAGTAACAGAGCCGGTAGCAGAAGCAGTAATTAAAACTCCGGTCTCATGACACCCAACTCTGTACTGTAACCACTAGACAAACTGCCTCCCGGAACCGTATCTCATCTCTATCTCCCTCCATATGCACAATAAAGCTTTTGTAGTATACGCTGTACGCTTGCTATTGATAGTTGTATCAGCTGAAAGATAATGCTTGCTCTTCTAACTGGCTGCAAGTGTACTCCGTACAACCTCAATTATCTGAGCATAATGGGGGAGTGGTGGAGAATTTTGGGTAATCGAGGTTTCGGTGTAATGAACGGACATGGTGGGACACGGCACCGTTTGGAGAGCAGGTTGGGAGAGCTGGGGCTGTGCGGTCAGTTCACAAGCAATGAGCTGCAGCTGGGAATATGGTGTTCTTAGATTCACAGATTCATTTTGAGTTGGAAGAAACCCTTAAAGGCCATCTGGTCCAACCCCCTTGCAATGAACAAGGACACCCACAGCTCCATCAGGTGTTCAGAGCCCATCCAGCCTGACCTTGGCTGTCTCCAGGGGCGAGGCATCACCCCCTTTGCTGCTGCAGGTACCCCTCTCAAATCAGTGAAGGCCAACAGCAGTTTTTAATGGAAAACGTCTATGTGGCAGCTCAATAGGAGCACAGGGGCTACGTGGGTGGCTTCCACTGTTTGCAGAGAAGCAGGGCCAGAGAGCGTCCGAAAAATAATTTCCCCTGCACATGCTGTAAATTCTAGGTTTTGAGTACGACCCAGCTGTTAATGAGCTCCATACGGGCGGAGCAGTGCAGTGTCTGTAGAGATGTATTTGTTTACGAAGTTAAAGGCAGGAGCTGGGAGCTGTGTATCCTGGCTGTTACCTGCAAGCTGGGACACATTGATATGTGTGAGCTGATGTCTGACGTTGCTGAAGCAGCCCACTCTTTAAATTGCTTTAAATTCCAGTCTGTGCTGCTCCTCTGGAAGTTGCAGTGGCTGCTAGTTGTGTTCTCAGCAGTCACTTCAAATGCCTGGAAAAATAAAATGGGTTTTCTTGTGTGCTGCAGCACTTACCCCGATCTGCACGTTCGTGCAAGGAGAACGTGCGTATTTGTTATCTTTAATACAGTCTGGATACACACACATATGCATGTAATTCCCTTTCTTTTTAGACACCAATCTGTGTATGTGTATTTATGAGGGCTTGACACAGACTTCAGTAGAAGCAGGACTGACCTCAACATTTTGTACATTATTAAGAGGAACAACAGTTCACCCTTTAAAATGCCTATATTTGGAAATCTGATTCTAAACTCGCGCTGGTTTAACTTAATTTTGTGGCGTTTCTCCAGATTTTCATCACCAGAGGAGATGAGGACAGGACCGAGAGCAATCCTCATGCTCTGCAGAGGTGAGCGCCCATTTCAGAAGCCTTGAAGGTATGGGACGAGTCCTACTGCAAGGAAGTAGCTGCAGCGGTGCTGTGATTTGATGCCTTTCCTCCTGCCCCACTCTTTTCCTTCCAACCTTTTTGATTGTTGCAAGCCCAATCTCTTTTATTTTATTGGTTTCCAATACCTGGTCAGCTGCTCCTATGGGATCCCCACATTCCTTTTGCTTTTCCTTGGGTCCTCCCAGTCACTTTGGGGGATCACTTTGGGCACAGAAAGCAGCGCGATAAGGCACAAAGGGCCTTGATGGAGCCCGACTTTTGTTTAACAGTTCAGATAGTGAAAGTTTACAAGAGCCGTACTGGGAAAGCTATGCTGTGAATAGAGCTATTATTGCCATTATCACATTGTTTAGACTGGTGGGCCAAAACACAGGCATTTCGTATTTGTTTAACAGCTTCATCAAGCTGTATATTTGTATTGTCCTTTGGGCTGTGTTGTCAGAGGGTTGCAAGCGACATAAGAAGAAGTATCAGCCGTTCCTAGGGGGATTTGTCGGTCCAAGAAGTCATTAATTACAGAGCAGCGGAGCCCAGGCAGAGGCAGGGTTTGGCTTCCCCCAACTCCAAGGAGCGGCGGGGCCGATAGAGGGCAGCAGGCTCCTGCGGCTGCGGGGCGCCCGGTGCGCGGCTGTCCGGTGTCGGGGCGGGGGGTCCTGGTGAACTTCCCCTTCGTGTCGGGAGATCAAAATAAATAAATAAATAAATAAAAATAATTAAAAATAATAATAATAAAAAAAATACTTTGGGAAAAAAAATAGGAAAAGCACACAGAAACCACAACATCTACGAAACAATCCTTATGCTGCAAAACGTCCCTCCTAAAGAATGTCCCGATAAATGCGTGTGTCGTGTCTGTCGGTTCCTGTGAAAGCAGCTTTCTGTCTGTGTTCTGTTTCTGTATGAAACCCAAGATGATCTATCGTGCTGTGCTCGGGTCTCTGTTTCATGATAAAGCTGTGGGTAGGTTGCACGACTCGTTCTTTCACTTATTTCAGCACTTATTCTCGCGTTTCAGTACAGGCGGTTCAGCACTAAAAGCTAATGGTTATCACTTTTTTCCCCCTTTTGTCGCAAAGCAAAACCAAATCCCTTCCAGATCCGCCGTGGATTTGTTGCTCTGCTATCGGTCCCGGTGCCGGGCTCCGGGTGTATGGGCAGGGAGAAGGGGAGCAAATCGTTAAGAGTGTTTGTGCTCGGGGGGTGCAGCAGAGAGCACAGAACCACCTCTTACAGACAGACTCTGCTCCTCAGCTTTCTGCTTGTCTTTGATGCACTTTATTGCACCTTTTCTGCGGTTCTTTCCAAGGACGCTCACGCTCATAATCCCTGTCTGACACAGAGGAATCCCCTTTGGCTCACAGCACGCAGCCATGGCTGCATTCTGCTGCTTGGTTTGTTGTCTTTGATCGTTTCTAATTATTATTTGCATCAGTTCTTGTTCGAGTTGCTGGTGCTGCTCACTTCTGACTGCGATCTGAGACCGAGTGCTGTAACGTTGTCTCGGCGTTTTCTATTGCTGCGTTATCTGGGGGGCTGATGATTCAGCAGATCACGGGTCATCAATGTGTGGGGCTCCCAAACCTCGGGTCAGCCATCAGCTCAGGGTGAAGAGCCCCTGAGAGTCGGGGTGTGTGTGTGCTGGGGCTCCAGATGTGGGCACAACGTGCTGCTGGCGTTGGTTTTGATCGGTGATGCTCTGAAAGCAGTGTGTGTTTTTTTTGTTTTTTTTTTTTCTTTTTTCTGATGACAACTCAAACTATCCCTCAAACTGAAAGTAGTGCTTCTCCCATATTTTTGTATACAGAAGCCCTTCCTGGTATTTACAAAATCAGTGCATTGCATTCAGGCTGAGCAGTGAGCAGGATTCTGTTTGAAGTCCTTTTATATACTGAATTAAGATGTTCTATGTGTTAAAACCAGGATCAGCAATTCCTCACAGCCCAGGACTGTTGGGATCAGCACTGCTTTTAAGTTCCCATGAAGCAGTGAAGCCTTTGCTCGAGCATAGAGCAGTACTGGTTGGTTACAGCCAATGCAAGAAGTGTGCTGGAGGCAGGACTGATGGGACTGGTATAGAAGTGGGGAGTGCATGTAAGTATTTGGTGCTTGGTTTTTATTAGCTTCCTTTTTGGGCAAAATATTGTCTCTTGGAACAAGTAATTTGTTATTATTTATTATTATTATAAATTTAAAAGGGGTCTGGCCACGTAAAACTTAGTGCTGAACCCCGATCCTACAACAGACATCAGCCTTAGTGACCCCGTGCAGAGAGGAAAGGCCACAGAAGAAATCCCACACAGGGAAACATCTTTGCCCTATAAACTTTATCTGATCCGATCCCAGGTGTAGGCAGAGGGCTCACTCACTCCTGGAGCACTGAGCTCTGCCTCTCCCCCTCCAATGGGGTTTTGCCTGGACAGACATGGAGATGCAACCACTGCTGAGCTGTTGTCTGTTTCTCTTCATGATCTGTGGCACTGTGTTGTTCTAGAAACTTTTTTTTTTCTTGCCTGGAATGTTTTGCTTCTGCAAATGAAGAAGGGGGAAAAAAAATAATGAAGAGACCTTCATTTGGTGGCATAGAAAATTTGCATAAAATATCGCTCTAAGCATTGAAGGATCTTATTACATAGGGTTTTGATGATAATCTTTGTTGAAATAATATTTAACACATGCTGCACTTTTAATTAAGTATCTGAATAATCTCAAATTAATACCAGAGGTTTAAAAATAAGTTTTCATTTTAGTGAACTGTAACATAATAGCAAGCTGCACCGCAGCCCCCTCCTTTACCCTTTGATTTAATTAAATGCCCTTCTGCGCTTCTTCTCACTTCAGATACGAGCAGAAAGAAGTCAGCCCTCGATGTTTTACTTAGGACTGCACCACTTTTCCTTTCCGTACATCATCTCCATGCTCTCAGAGGGGGGCTGTGGGGACGGTGTCTGCATGGGACAGGCTGTGATGCTGGGAAGCGCCGCGCTGTGCACTGGGGGTGGCTCCGCTCCCGGAGTTTGGTTGTAAAGCAATAGAGGTTTAGCAGTGTAATGGTTTCAGAGCGCAATCAACCCACTGCAAATAAATTCACATTGATTCTATTTATTTTTTCAAATTAAAAAGGCCTGATCCAGCCAATTTGTTTGCCTTGCAGTGAGGCGCGGGTGACAATCACCGCTTCATTATTCCATCTTAAGAAATTCCATTAGCCAAAGGAGGAAGAAAAAAAACCAAACCAAAACAAAACAACCCAAGACCTCACTTAGATGCATGATGGCGAAATTGTTTTGCCATTTTTTTGTTTTGGCCGGAGCGGTGCGTGGGGGGGAGGCTGCGCGCTGCCATCGGGAACGCACAGTTAGGAGGGGGTGAGGCAGGCTGAAGGCTTTCTGTTAGATCTCCCCTTTATCCCTCACCATCTATCATTGTAAAGGAGACGTATATGCCCGCCGCGCTTTGTGTATTAAGGGAGCTGCCTGCTTTTTTCCCTTTGCGGAGATAATGACGCCCAGGGTTGTTGACTGCTGTTATCTCCGATGACAGCCTTATCTGCATGGCTCTGATTCCTGCTCACGGAGTCGCGGATCTGCAGCCCTCCATGCAATGACCACTGCTCCGATTGTAGCACGGAGCTGCCGGCGGTGAGGTGAACGCTCAGCAGCAGTGTGACATCTGCATTCCCTTCCTACCCCTCAGTGTAAAGCACTGAAGTGAAATGCTGAGGGTAAGGGAGGAAGGGAGCCTTTAAAGAAGGTCACATCCCAAGGAAGTGCCCCTATGGGGGACAGGAGGGGGATGAGCAGTGCTGGATGGTGCCCCAGGTTGGAGCACCCCTCGCTGGTGCACCCAGCAATGCTGTTTGCATAGCACAGGAGGGACCATTGCACCCTCCCAACTGCACTGAGTAGGAATCCGGGAGTTTATTTTAACTCCTCTAAACATAATAATCTGCAGTTAATTGGAGAACATTCACCGTGCCTCGAAGGTGCGGCGCGCCGCAGTTGTTTGGCAGGCTGGATTCCCATCCCTTGGAGATCTCAGAGCAAATTTCAAATATTTATGAATTTAGCCTCTTAGCGCTCTCGCGAAGCAGCTGTGCTTTACTGCTGCAGAGAGCGAGATGGGGAGATAGTGCATGTGCTTGGCCAGGCTCGCCCAGAGCCCACGGTGCTGCATCAGACCCAGCCACGTGCCCACAGTAGATCCCAGGAGCCTTAAAAATAGCCAACCAAACCCCTCTCCCCAGTGTGGATTTCTGTGAATCCTGCCTGCGGCCGCACAACTGCAACTCGCGCTCAGCCCTCGCTCTGCGCATACAGCTGGATTTTTCCTTGCACGTTTGTCTGCTCTTTCTCAAATTCAGGCTTTTATTCTCCCTGCCATATCTTGTAATATATATGCTTCAATCTGAACACTCAGAGCGTTTTCTATGGGAGCTGATCCTGCCTGCCTCTCCTGAGTTGCACCTCTGATGTCAGTGCTCAGCTCGGCAACGCTGCGGTTTGAGGCTGCCCTGGTTGGAACTGCACAGCCTTAAAAAATGAGCATTGCTGAAGTATGCTTTTTTTTTTTTTTTTTCCCCCCATTAAAAAAAATAGAAACTGTAGCCGGGGGAGGCAATAGAGTTTGCCCTAGAAGCTTAAAGAAAAGTTTGTTTTTCCAGTGCTCCAGAAGAAGGCGCAGACAGACCCTTTTTTTTGGTGGTGAAGAACCATTTATTGATTAAACTCCTTATTTTGTCCGGAAAAAATTGCTTAAATGAGATGCAGTGATGTATAACAGAAAGGTTTCCGTTTGAAAAGCATTTGGGTCTAAAAAGCCATTTTTATTGGGTAAGAAGTTTGCCCATGAGGACTCAGAACTGCTCCGTTGCCTGGCTGTGGAGCTGCTCCATGTAAATCAGCACCAATCTCCCATCAGTGCTAATTTCAGAGTGTAGACAAACTGTTTAGGATGCTGTTTGGGAAATTCAGTTGCAGACCACAGCATGCAATGTTCTCACATGATCTGAGAGCAGTTTGAGTATAGAGAACTTGTCTGTTTTTTCCCCCTCCTGTGCTCACAGCATGTCTAACAGGAGCTGTACATGAAGACAGAGTAGGTTGCATGCAGAACTCTTCTTTTCCAGGTATATGCTGGGCTGAAAGGGGCTGAGGTGGGCAGTGCTGCCTCACTGTGCAGTGGCCATACCACTCCTATAGCATTCTCCATCCCAAATTCTCAAAGCGTGACATAAGCGTTAGTGCTGGCAGCATCCCCTTGGGCACGGATATCACCCAGTGGAAGACAGGAAAGCCTGGAGAGACAGATTCTGTAGCAAGCTGGGTGCAGAATTGGGGTTACACGCTGATGTGTGACATCTCCTTCCATCTGGGTCTGTCTATCAGACACAGCTCTGCTGGGCTGTGTGGTCTCAGCACACAGACAGAATAGAAGTTTCACCATTGGTGCACCATTATTTTGCCCACCACAAGGATGGGTAAATTTGTGTATCCTTTGCAGGATAGAAACTTCCATTTAAACTTTGGGAGGACTTCATGCTCTGGCCTAGCAGTGTTTATCTGCTCCGAGTGTGAATGGGAATTGGAAAAGAGGAAAGAGAGAATGGCTGCTGTTTAAAAAGCTAATTTAAAAGCAGGCGCAGTCTTCTGTAAAGATGATTCTGATTGTCCAGAGCTCTTTTAAAGGGACAAGGTTAAATGCATTTGTATTGAGAATGTGGGATTAGGTGCGCACGCAAAATGAACAACATCTTCTTTATTTATTTCGTACTTAAACGGCCAAGAGTGTCAGTCAGTCAATTCCCGATGATTCAGGAATGCAAGGGGATTTTATGTATTGTTTTTTTCTTTCTTTTTTTTTTTTTCATAAAGCTTTTTATCTCCGGCTTTGTACATTAGCTATTTCTGCAGTGCCACCGAGCTCCTCTTGTGTCCGCTCTTCTCCTGTAACCAAAGGGGTTGAAATAAGCGCTGTCTGTAAATGGCTCAGCAGGTTGGAAGCTACAGGTAAGGACTCGAGTCTATTCCCCAGTGCTCCAGCTGAACAGTGCACAGCTGCCTCGTGTGGGAAAAGGAGGCTCAGGTTGGATATTAGGAAAACATTCTTCTCAGAAAGAGCGGTGATGCTCTGGCACTGCTGAGCAGGGAGGTGGGGGAGTCACCATGCCTGGAGGTGTTTGAGAATCGAGGAGACACGGCACTGAGGGACGTGGTTATGGGCATGGTGGGGTGGGTTGGGGTTGGACACGATCATCTTAGAGGTCTCTCCAACCTTAATGATTCTATGATGATCCAGTCCAAAATGACCGAGGGTTTAAAACAACCCCACAAAGCAGGGAATTGCAGATTTACAAAGTGCTGATGCTTTGGCAAACAACAACAACAACGAAAACAACACAAACATAAGCAGACCCAGTTTAAAGTGTTTACAGCATCTACTCAGTACTGTCTGGTGTGGGAGTGCCTTTTTTTGTAGGTTTTTACTCTGTGATTTTTATCTTGGTTGTACGTTCATTGCCATTATAAAAGGAAGAAATCCTAGCAGCTAAAAGAAAAAGGCTGAGAGGAAGTGGGAGTTTCTTTATTGTCAGCTGTATAGTTGGGGAAACTGAGGCACGGAGAGCTCTTAGGTGAAGCAAGCTGGCATAAAACAGTGCAGGAACCAGGGGTAAACCCAAAACTCCGCACATGGCAGGCGGCATTCCTTGTGCCAAGTGTGCTGGGAGAGAACCAAGGGAGCTCCAGCCAATGGAACTTGCCTGGGGAGCCAAGGGCTGAGGCAGGCTGTGCGCTCCTCAACATGAGGTTTGGTAGGATAGGCTCTGGTGTGGCAGCAATAGGAGATGCTGTCTGTTTTCAGAAAATCTGTTTGGAAGCAGCTCAGCTTACAGCTCTTTTTAGGTGAGCACAGCCAAAGGGTTCCAAGGATCCTTTGTGTGGGTACCAGGGAAGGGAGCTGTGGTCTCGAGCTGTGCAGTGGTGTCCAGATATTTTCCCATCAGTGGAGCCTCTTCCTTAAAAAATAGAGTATATGTATATATTAATTCCAGCTTGTCACACGCTGTCTGCCTTCTCTCAGCCGTCTGGCTTCACCCTCCCACCCGCGCTTTGGTGGGATCTCTCTAGATCCTATCTTACCTTTCTGGAGCCAGCACAGCCTCCTCCTTGTATAGACTGGGCCAGAAAAGCTGTGTGTCACTGCTCAAATGCACTGTGTCGGGTCATGGCAGCTGGAGATATTACTGGTTGGAATTATTGCTGAGAAAAGACCAAGAGTGAATACCCAGCACAAGGACGGGTCTGTCTGATGTGCCCTGTAGGCTTAATTAGCGCTTGGATTTTGTTCACCACTATTTCTTCAAACCAAACCCACTAGCAAACAGATGACGTCAAGGAGAAGGACAGGAATGCTGTGTTCGTGGCTTATTACTGTTTATATAGCACCAAAGTTGAGTAAGGCACTTGAAAAACAGGCAGGATGGCATGAAATACTGCCCTTTATTAAGGCAGAGAGGGTTTGGGTGTTGATCTTTTTTGATTGTGATGGAATCCGGATTGCTCTTTCCCAGGAAGTTCCTGTTTTTGAGAGTAAATTTCAGGACAGGTTTGGGTCTGCTGGGTAGGACTGGAGGCTGGGAGAACCCCAAACAGTGAGGGTGAGCCCCCAAAGGCTGCAGAGCTATGCTATGTGGGGACCTCTCCATTCAGTAGAGGGGTGTCCTGATGGACCTCTGACTCTTCAAACATGCTTGTAAATCAGTTCTTACTCATACAGATAGAAATATCATACTACAAGTAGTTTCCTGCAACCAGGACCTAAATTTTCTGTACATTCCTACTAATTTCTTTGTTCCAGGTTTATTCTTGGCAGTGAATATCCCTGGATTCCTGTTTAGAGTAGAGTGGACTATGCTTTCTCCTAAACCTTGCTCTGAATCACAAAAAAAAATGTGTTATTTCCTTGCAATGGTGTTGTCCAAGATTTAGAGGTCATGATCCAACACATCAGCCAAAAGGATGACCTTGGCTTGGAAATGAGGTCTGTTGAAAGGTTCATTGAATTGTTGGAGGTTTTTGCCTGCTTTCTGTTTCTGAAACCATTTGGACACTTTTATATTACGTTTTCAGGCTTTTCCCAGACCTCTGAAGGTTATATGCTTACTTTTCCAGCTGAGGAATATGGGACAATTTGTGCTGCCTACCTTTAAGACACCTGTTATTGGTCCTGAAGCGACGAAGCTCCTCCTCCAAACTTCTGTGCTTCCTCTGGAATGAGCTCTCAGGGTCCAACCTCCCAGAACTGGGCAACCAGATAAGCATGTGTGAGCACCCTTCACCTCCATCATCTCACCAATAGTATTTGGGAGCTAAAACTGAAGCAGTAGCAAAAAAAAATTGTATACTGTAGGCATCATGATAACAACAGGAGCTGGCAGCACAGTAAGCTTGTGCTGTCAAGCCAGCTGTTAAAATGTAGGTGTGGGAGAGAGGGCCCAGCTGAGCTGTTTCCTGGAATGTGGGAAATAGGGCAGCAAAGTGTTCTAGGATTGGAAATCGGATTTTTTTACACCAGCCCCTTTGGCTGCATTCTTGCTTTTGTCTGGTCGCTGTGCCTGTCTGTGCCAGAAGGTTTCACTGGCATGTGCTGTTCATGCCAAGCAGATTTGGTGTGGGTGCCCGTTCCCTGCCTACCCCAGAACTGGGAGAGAGTGCTGCCCATTGGCTGAGGAGCTGCTCCATGCACCTGTGTTGCCCCCAGGCTCAGGTAGGCAGCATAGCAATATCCACAGAGAATAGGAAGAAGCCTTAAATAAATCTGAGGAAGTCACAATTTGCTCATAGATGCTCCATAGCCATAAAAGGTGGTGAGAGCTGTGGAACCAGTTACTCCTCCCAGGCTGTTCAATCTGCTCTTATACACTACAACCAGAACAAATGCACTGCATGTTTGAGGCTGCAGATCTCACTATCAGCATCTGCATTCTGTGCTCATGTGCTATGGATCAGACTAACTCAAAGGAAGATCCAGCACCCTAAATCCGTGCAGCACAAGAAAACCAGGATACAGCAGCACCAAGGGGACCAACAGGCTGACAGGGGTATTTTGGGGGTTGGGGAAACCCTAATGAATAAATTTTATGGTGTACAAATCCCCCTTCTTTTTTTTTTTTTTTTTTTTTAAGCATTTCTCTAATGTTTCTTTCTGCCTCTCCTTTCCAGAACTCAAATGCCATCTCACGGAGCACAGTGTCCTCCCTGGAGGTCTGTCCCCAGGCTGTGGCTTCATGCTTCCCTGTCTCATGGGAGACACGGGATTTCCTTCCTAGCCTGTCTCCCACACAGTGCTTGCTTTGGAGCATTTATGTTCCTGTAACACAGGACTGAGCCAAGAGGCAGCTCAGAGCACATGTGGGAAGGTGCCCTGTGCAAAGGCTGCCCTTAAGCATCACTCTCCAGCCCCAGCTTGGCCATTTACGGTGCGTTGTGTTTGCCAAACATAAATTGAAATAGGTCTTGAACAATTGCATTGGC
Source organism: Lagopus muta (assembly GCF_023343835.1). Taxonomy (NCBI): domain Eukaryota; kingdom Metazoa; phylum Chordata; class Aves; order Galliformes; family Phasianidae; genus Lagopus; species Lagopus muta. Next base: position 9,247,610 of record NC_064443.1, on the reverse strand, counting down.
ATGTGTGTGTCTTTTTCTCCAGCCAAGCAGTGAAGGCACCGTGGCTCCTGTTGCAGAGCATGCCAATACTTGGAACGTGCTCCTGCCAATATCCCACATAAATCACGCCTTATCCAGCCCTCCTCAGTCCTTCTGGAGATTCCTACTTCATTGCAAGCGATACATGATGGATCTGTGCTTCCTCGGAGCATCACACTGCAGGCAGATCTCAATATGCATATTTACGGTAAGTCTGAAGTTGTAGAACTGTTCTCCTTTCCACTGTCAAGCGTGTGCTTCAGCCCAGCGTGGGGTGTTTGGGGGGATTACAACTTGTTGAGCACCGCAGAACACATTAGCCCTCTAAGCATTTGGGTTTGAAGAGCTGATCTTCCTGCAAGGAATAGCCCTAAGGGACCTAAAGCTATAAAGTGGATGGGGTTTTGGTGAACACCCATACTTCAGTAGGAAAACTTGACCAAGTCTCCTTGCCTGTTTGGGTGTAAGAGTCTATAGTTACACATAAGTTAGTTTGATTGAGGACTTTCGTTATACCATCTAGATTGGGCAAACCTGCCCATGGCAGGAGGTTGTAGCTTGATGATCTTTAAGATCCCTTCCAACCTAAGCCATTCTATGATCTTTGCTCAGTTTGATTTTCTCTCATCAGCAAGGTGCTACATACCAGAAAGGACCATTTGGATGACTTGGCAGTGTCAGCATGGAGCCTAGAACATGCTTGGCAGAGCCAAAATACCAAAACCCAGCAGAAAGGGACAGGTTTCCATGTGAATGTTAGGAAAGAAGCTCACGCTCCTCATTGTCTGAGGAGATGGAAGCGGAGTGGTGGCAGGGGCCAGGTCCCATTGGGGATGTGAGTACCCAGCCCCACTGCCAGCCCTCTGCCATGCGTCCCAACTCGCTTTGAAGCCCTGTCCTGTGGGAGGGATGCTCGCTGTGCACCTTGCCTGCTGATGATCCCTAAATTAAGAAATGCAAATCTATTCAGGGCCAATTCCTTTTCCAAAGGCAACTTTCCTCTGTTGCTAATTCCCCGCGTGGCTTCTATACAGACCTCTCACAAACACCTGCAGCTCTTTTTTTTTTCTCTCTCTCTTTCCTCTACCCCTTTTCCAGGGAGGGGGTGGCGGTGGGGAGTTTATTGAAAATCTTTGTTTTCTCTGGTGCGATGAAACTTGCTTTGCTCTTTTGCCTCCTTTTCTTTCCCCTTTTCACAGAATAAATACAGCTGATCCATCCCCAGCCCCTCTGCACGTGCCTGAAGAATAAATCGCCCGCCTTCCCCCCAGCCCCCTCCGTTAATTCTTTCCCCCGCTGCTGTGTTTGCTTTTTCTCACTGCAGCTGTAGCGCTGGTCGCGAGGGTGAGCTGACCTATTGCTGGTTTGTTTGGCACCCCCAGAAAAGACTTTGAAAGCAACGCTAGAGCCTTTAGTAGTCTTCTCCTTCCCCCCTCCTCGCCCCCCCCCCCCCCCTTCTTATTATCACAGCACTCTCCTTTTGTTGCAGCGCAATGCAAACACACACGCGTGCAGCCCAGGGAGCAAAGCGTTGGGGACCGGAGCCCCAGAAATATTGCACTGTCCAAAGTCCACGGGTTAAAACAAACATCAACACTGCGTCAAATAGTTTGCCCGTAAGAGTCTTTTGTTATGAAGATAAGCTTGTTATCTCTTTCATTCAGATTTTAATCTGACAGGTCATTTGCATACTGCCAGCCGACTTCAGGGTGTGCATTAGATCCACTTTGCATTTAAATCCTCTGTCACTCAGGCAAATAAAAAAGGGAGGGGAGGTGGGGGGACAGCGAAGGACCTCTTTCAGATCCTCCCAGTTACTGCGGTTACTTTTAGTTGGTCCTATTGATGTCTGAAAAGTTGTCCCGGCTCTTGGTGCTTTGCTTGGTTTTGGGACATCAGACACCCCCAGGCTGTGAGCTGCATGGAGCAGCTCTGCTCCAATGACCCCCGGACCCTTCCTTACTCAGATCCTTCTTCAAACCCCATTTATGTGGACCCCTTCCCCAAAGTGACCCCTGTAGCCAAGTAAACCCCAGAGCTGCTCAGTGGTCCTCAATAAGGTTGAGCTTCTGTGGGGTTGCCTGAGATGGGTTCAAGCTGTGCCAACAGGACAAGGAACATTAAATGGCCTGGGCACAGCGCAGCTAGCAAGTCATCTATTTGTCTGCTTGCATGTCAGTGTGCCTCTTTGCTTGGTTATTCCACTTCCTAATCACAGAATCATAGAATGGCTTAGGTTGGAAGGGACCTTGAAGATGTCTTCTCTATATCTTGTGTGTATATATGCCTTCTCTTCTTCTCTGTAGGCAGCCTGAGCCTGACCTCGACTCCTTGGGTTGCATTGCGTATGTGTAGCGATCCCATGGCCAAGACTGCTCACACAGCTATGGAGGTGAGTTGTAAAACAGCACCCGTGGGACACAAATCAACCACGGGTGATGGAAAAGTGTTTCTCCGTGGGCATCGAGAGATGCAATGGTTTCTGGAGTCCATGAGGTAATGTTGGAATTACAAATAATCACAACAAAAGCCTCCCTGGCCGCTTCCCACACCTCCCCACCATGTCAGAACAATGACCGGGGACAAGATTAAACCTGGCACCATTCTCCTCCTGCACACGGAGGTGGAACTGCAGCTCTGCTGAAGACCGCAGGAATTACCCCAGGGTGAGTGAAAGGTGAAACGGCTGAGTCTCCTTCCTCAAATACAATGGGGAGCCCTCGAGATAAGGCTGCAGTCCCCCTGCAGAGAGCAGGACTGTGGCCGCAGGGATTGTGTCCCAAACCACCGCACACCGAGCCCCAGGAGAATGCTTTCTTCATCCCCAATGGGGTTAAAGATTGGATCTGGGGCAATTAATGTATCCAAAAGTAGACCTGTGAATAGTGGCAGGGCATTTATTCAGCTCTAATGTGACAAGTTTAATTCTACTGCTGAGAGCCAGTTATTTTCTTACATATACCAATTATTTGAAATAATTCTCTGAATAACATCTAGAAATAATTCAGGCAATATATCTTGATAATGAACCCATTGCTACTGAATGGCTGAAATCTCAGCTGTGCTGGTGACTTTGGCTGGGGCGAACGTTCACACGGCATTGTTTCTTCTCTTGAACAGTAGTACGTGACTTTCAGAACCAGATTCTGGTCTGAATTGCCATGTTCAGGAGGTCTCTATTATTTGCCATTTCTATAAATGTTCCCGGTAGTAAATACTTTTGTTAGAATATTCTTGGTAAAGCAAACATAAAAAGCATATGAATGAAACCAGAGCAAATTGAAAGTGTTTATTTGAGTGGACAATTAGGAGGAAAATAGTTTCCATGATAGGTGGCCACCTCTAAGCCTTTCCTATCCAAATTCCACACCGCTACGCCAAGGCTGGAGTGGAAAGAGATAGCAGAGAGATCTGTATGCAAACAGGGAAGAGTTCCTTTTGCAATCCAGTTTCTCACTCGTGCCCTTAAACTGACAACACTTAAGACCCCCAGACTAAGGGCAATGAATGCAAAATGAGAGCTCTGCAAAATCCTCTGGTTCCAGGCCAGTTCTCTTGCTTTGCTTTGCTGCTCCTTGGCATCAGTCTTTCAGCCAAGTGAGCAAATCAATGGCTAGCTTCATTGCCAAAAAATCTTCCTCGCTGTTTCCCATATAACTAATGAGAATGCAAATGTGCTGCTTTTCCAGGCTGGCTTGCAACCTCCGCTGCATCCTTTCTGTGCATGGTAACGAGGTGCTTTTCTTCTGCCATGAGACCTACACGTGTCACACTGGCTTGTGGAATTGTCCTCATTGCAGGTGAGGACCAGAGAGGTTGGGTGGCAGAGCTGGGAAGGCTGCAGCAAAGGAAGAATTGAAGCCTTCCAGACTGTTTTTTCAAGTGCAGAAGGACATGGAAGAGTAGTTTAGAATTAGAAAAGCAAGAAAGAAGTGGGTTTGTATTCGAGTTAAGACACTGCATCAGAGCAGAAATCACACAAGAATTCTGTTTGCACCTTTTGCTGTACTTCCATGTGAAAGAGCACAACCTCCCATGCCCAGACCCTTCTGCCTGGGCTCTGCCTGAGGATGGTAACACATCATTACATAAGCAAGCAGCCCTGGGTGTGTTCCAGCTAGCAGAGCCTGGCCAGAGCCCAGCCAGTGTCCCCAGCCCTGGCTCCCAGGGACACAGCCCTTGCCTGTCTCCCTTTCTGGGGATGTTGGATCGAAGATGAGAGCTCAGTAGCTTATGGGCATTGTCACATCATCTGTCTTGATGGGCACTCTGGGCTCTTTGGGGACCACGGGACAATTCAATAAAGGGATGCAGTGCAGGAATTTTTCCCACAAAGACGCGTGCTCTCCATTCCCAGACAATGAACGAGTGATGCAGAGCGGGATGGAGCCTCCTGAGCAGTGCCCTTTTCTCCACTCACGTCTGCTATATGTCTTGGGGTTTGCCTCGAGTCTTCCAGGGAGCCCAGGTTCCTTGGGCTGTGCCTTCCCACCAAAGGGACTGGAGAACTCATTCTTTTCAAAAGCAGTGTGACATCTTTCCTTTGTTCCTGGCTTTCCACTAGGATTTTCCATGATGCAATCCTGTATGGGGTTCCTGGCACGGAGCTGTTAAAAATCAGTAGCTGTGCCTGGAGCAAACCCATTGTTCTGCCAACACAGAGCCCTTCCATGCTGCTGACTCCTGTATGGCACTGCTCCTACTGCCGAGGCTTCCAGTGCCGACACAGCCTTAGCTAGACACAGGCACAGCCACCAAGTTGTCACACCTAGGTGATATCAGACCTGGGCACAGCTGCAAGCTGGGATTCATTTCATTTGCAGCCCTCTGCTCCGGCAAAGAAGGGTTATTTTGGAGTGGGAAATTGAGAGGCTGTAGCTTTTATCCTGTTGGAGGAGCAATTTGCAAGGAAAACAATGCAGGATTCTCTTGGAATAAGAAGCATTAGCTGCATCATCTTTTAAAAATAATTCAGTGAAGGGAATGTTGGCTGGGGATTAGCACCCTTGCAGGCGCTTGGGTTGTGGTGAGGGAATGTTGGTGAGATTCATTGATGCTGGGGGTTGTTTCAAATGCATAGGTGACATCTGATGCCAGAGCGGCTCTGGGGCTCACTAATAAGTCAAAGGCTCAAAGTTTTCAGCAGTACAGCCATTAACCCTGAGATTATGATACCCTTTGTGTTTTTCCAGCATGTCTTGCCAAGGTTTTGCCTTAAGCAGAGGAAGGATGAAAAATGCAGGGCCAGAGATTTTCTTACAGCTGAAATCCGCTGTCTGCTGCGCTGCTCCTCGGGACAGCACTGAGCAGGGGATCGCCTCTGCCACCCAGCAGTCATTTTCTTCATAGTGGGACAAGTGCAGAATCGTGAAGGGGAAACTCAGATGATGGTCCTGTCCAGGAAGATGCAGTCTTCCCACCCTCCTCTGCTTTGATGCCTGAACTTGAAGGACTGGTAAAACTCAAATTTCAAAAGGGCTTTTTTGATAGTTACAGAAATGCATCTATTCCCAGATAGCATCTTCCAAGCAGATCTTATCTGGAATTATTTTTATGGTAGCAATGAGGTGATCATCATAGAATCATTAAGGTTGGAAAAGACCTCTAAGATTATCCGGTCCAACTGTCCACCTGTGACCAGTATTGACCACTAGACCATCATCTCTGCTCTAAGTGGTTAATCTTAACTGAAGCTAGCACACCTGAAAAGAGACAGCTGTAGTATTTCTCCTGCTCTGGAGATGGCAAAAAACTCTCAGCTAAAACATTTGTAGCAAATAAATGAATGCAGTTACAGTGATGTTTCAGCTTAGTGTCTTCATCTGAATGTGGCTGAATTATTGCACTTTGTATTTTCTGGCCCTCTCCCACACAACACGAAACATTTGTTTGCTAGAAATTTCCTTTGGTTTTATTTAAGCCACTAAAAGTAAAACAAATAGTACCTCCCTCAAGAAATAGCTGAGTTGAGCTAAACTTCTTGCTGTGCTCCAAATTTTTGAGAAATACTGATTACATCAAAATGACAACCAATGTGTTTTGGGTGTTTGAAGGAGAATTCTTGTTTCCTTTTATTATCTGTAGTTCCTCAACGAAAAAACTACTTCCAATTGAGCCACCTGGACAATGTAAAAACAAACAGAATCTCAAGGTTAAAGAGGTTCCAGGATTGGGGCAGGTGCTGAGAATTGCTCTAGATTCCACTTGGAGAGCTGAAGGAACCAAAGGCATTGACTCAGGTATAAGTTAGTGAATTACTTCCAACCTTCAAGGGACAAGACCAAATAGCAGCAATAGCAAGATAATATCCACCGTTATTGCTAGAAGCCATTCTTCAGTCTCATCTACGTACTGAACAAGCAGCTTTGGCCTCTTTTGTAATGATGTGAGTAGTATGTATCTTTTATTTCCTTGAGAAAAAAATACTCCTGACTATTTCTAGGCTTTGTCCTTGCAGAGGTGAGGGGGAGTGGAGGTGGAGCCTAAGACAGGAGCAGCTCATCTGTTCTCCCAGCCCCCTGGAAGAAGGAAAGCCCTAAAAAGGATCACAACTGTGTCACAGTGGTCCTCATAAGTGTGCCTGTGCTCAGCTCCAACTTTGGGTTTTGTGAGATGACTGCTCCCAAAGCACACACACTCTGAGGCCAAGGATGAGTCAGAGGGATGCTGTGAGTGGTGTGCTGGGTGGTACAAGCAAGTCCTTGTTTGTGGGAGTCCATTAAAGAAGAAAAATTGTAATTAATGCCAATCAGCATGAGTTCATGGAAAATAGAATGTGATGTCTCTCTTTGGTTTTGTTGATAAAAGTGATAGTAGTGCACAAGGGTTCTGTGAGACGTTTGACTGGGTACCACATGACATTTTGATTAAGGATCTAGAGCAGTATAAAATCAAGAGTGTGTGCGTTAAATGGATTAAAACCTGGCTCCCTGACAGGTCTCCAAATGTAACTGTAAATCATCCGCCAGCTGTGTTTGTAGCGAGGTCCCTCCAGTATTCTTGCAGTTAATATCTTTATCAGTGACATGGAAGAAAATGTAAAATCGCCACTGATCTGGTCTACTGATGGTGTAACGAGACAGGAAATGGTAAATAATGAGGAGGAGAGGTCACTGACATGGAGGAATATGGACCGCATGGGGAGCCAGGCTCCAGCAAACAACAAATATGGTGACACAGGTGAATGCAAGAACAAAGGTTAAAGCTGCTTTTCTAGGACAAGTGCTGCAGGATGCTGAAGAAACATCTGGGGTGTGGGCAAAAGTCATCTGCTTTGGCTAGGCTTGGTAATGTATGATGCTCCTTACAGAGCATCTCAGCAGGACTGATCCAGTTCAGATTGGTGACTGGCATCTACGTGTAGGGAAAAGCTGAAGTCCTGCTCACAGTGGGGTCAGTATCAAAAATCCCAGTGGTTTGGAGGAGGTGGAACTTCCATGAATGTTCTTAGGAACATTTTACCCTGGTCTACGCACAATGGTGAAACAAGCCAGAAGTTATTTTTAAACCAATGTATTACATGTTCCTGGATGAAAGCTTCAAAATTAATTTAAAACTACTGCAGGGTGTGTCGCTTGCAACTCCAGGGCTCTAGAAAGAGGTTCAATCTGCAGCAGCTGTGCTAGCTGACACATTACCTTACCCTATGGGTTTCCAGTGGTATGTGGTTCTTACCCATCTTGACTTGGAAAGGCTTATATCCACCAGAGGGGTGGCGATGTGTATCTCGTGGTCAGAGCATCATCTAGCACAGCAGAATCTAGAGGAGAGAGATGTTCACAACAACCTGTATTTCCAGCATGAATCTGCTCTTAGGACTGAGCTAAGCATGTTTAAGCTGGTGTTTCTGTGTGTTAGTGTTGCTTGATAAATAATATTGAAAGCAGTTCAAGATTTGGTGAGATGAACAGGCTTTTGCCAGAACCTTCCATGGGGCAACTAGAGGTCATTCCCTCCCATCCTGTCATATGTCAAATCCTCTTACACACACAAAAAAAACAGGTTAACAGCATGCTTGTGATGGCCAAATGAGCTGAGCTACTCAGGAAAGCAGCGTGTGTGTCTGTTAGCCAGGTTACACATGAGCAGAGTTAGGCTAAGCAAAGAAGACAAGCCTAAACTGAAATAACACCTCATAGTGCTGCATGGGGTGGAAAGTCACTGCTATAGGCATAGCTGCAATTCAGCTATCAGTCTGGCCCGCGGTGATGCTGGAAGAGCCATCATTTGCCTCTTCAATAATCTGTCACCCATCGCTGCTGCCTGCAGCAGGGGAAGTTTAATTTCCTGCGAATCATTTGCAAGATTTAATTTTACATTTTTCCAAGCTTCTGTTGACAAAATAGTTGAGAACAAGCCTGGTGTGGTGGCTGCTGTCAGAAGTTGTCCTCTAGTCAGCACTATCTCCATCATCTCCAGGGTCACCTGTTGGCTGGGCTCCTGCAGCATCCCAGGTTGGTGGACTGGAGATGTTGGGAGAAAAGTTGTTTGAGTTAAACACGAGTGTCTGATGTCAGGGGATTCCTGCCAGTCATTGTTCTGCTGCCTGCTTGGAAACAGGCTGAACTCTGTGGTTTTTCTATGCAGCATTCTTATGTAGCTGGCTGAGTTGACAACATGATAAATGCAATTATTTTTTCCAATTGTTATTTTTGCCCAAAGCATGCAATTGACTCTGAAATCTGCTGGACAGAGAAGGAATGCAGCACCCGCTCACAGCCCCGCAGTGGCACAATGATACTGAAGGCAGGAGTAGCAATGGTGGGAAGCAAGTGCTGCTGTATGGCGATGGCAAGGGACAGGCACCAGCCCATGCCCCCTTGGTCTCACAATGGGTTCTGGTGCTTGGGAACAACCTGCTTTCTTGTTGTGAGGAAGGATGAAGCATAGGATCAGGCAACCTTGATTTCCCCCCCTCCCCCCAAAAGAAAATGTCTTGAGGTGACTTGGGCCGCTGGCATCCAGTGCTGCGTGCCGCAACGTGGCATTGAGTGACAGGGACTAGAATGGTCACAGACATGGGCTGATGGTTGAACTAGATGGTCTAAGTGATTTTTTCCAACCTTTATGATTGTATGAGTGAGCGTGGTGGAGATGGGTTGGTGGTTGGTCTAGAAGTTCTTCATGGTCTTTCCAGCTTTAATTGATTCTATGATACCCAGCCAAGCAAAAGGACAGGCTGCCTGAGCTCTCATCATGGTGGTTAAAGTTTGTTTTAGCCATCTTATCTAATCTCTCTCCTAACTTTTGCTGGGGGAAAACATTTATTGCTTATATGGTGTTATTCCACGAGCACTCGCTGGCTGGGGCTCTTTGCGTGTGTGTATGTAGATATGAAGACCGATAACTTCAGGCCCCACAGTTTTATGGGTCAGTCAATCCCAACTGCTTACAGCGACAGATGTGGGGATGTGCTGCCTTCGTTACCTGTGGGCCGTGCACTATCAGGGTGTAAATCAGCAAAACAGGGCTCTGTTTATGCACATAAATTGCCCCAATATGACAGCTTAATACCCTTTTGACTTTTTACCCTCTGCGGGGGAGAGCCTGCAATGTCTTATGGCCCTGCTCACCCCAGTGATGATGCAGCCCAGCTATAAAGGCATGGAGCACACTCTGCTCCTTAGCCTTCAGGGTTGGCCGCACAGCCACCAGCACCCCGGAGGGGATTGGCCCTTCAGCAGACTAGTCCAGCAGGAAATTATCTACTCTCCCTCTGCTAAATGACCTGCTGTGCGGCCGGTCACAGGGGCCTGAAAATGCCAGCTCCAGCTATTCCCCTGTGGACATGATTCCTAGGCACGCAAAACCAGTAGCTTGGTCACCGGAGGGCAAAGCCACCCATCCGTGTCCCCAGCAGCAGCTTGCGCAAGGCTGTGGCTCTGCTCCGCATGGCCCTGCCCAGCTGAAGGTCAGCAGGGGGAATTTTCCCTGAGCAATGTCATGGGAAAACCTGCTGGGCTGCCTTCAAGGTGTTGGGTTGCTCCAGGAGAACTCTGGGTTTTGTTTTGTGTTTTGGTAGGGTGAGAGATGAGATAGCGAGGGGTTGGTGAGAAGGGATGAGGAGATGCCCGGACATTGTAGTGAAATGGATGGTTGAGATGTTTTCTAGAGATTCTCGAATTTAAATGATGTGGAAGTGGGAGTAAGACTTTGAAACAGAGATATTCCTTTTGAAATATACTTTCTAATTCTTAGTCCTCTGCCTGTTTCATTGGCTTGGACAACAGGCGCTCATTGCCCATCCAAACCCTCAGTAGCTCCCTTGGATTTTTTTCCTTTATTGATTACATCCAGCATTGAACTCAACCTGAAAAAAAAAGACTTTTGACTGCAAATTTTTGCTTGTGCTGGCAGTGACCAGCCCTGGGGGGCTGTTAACTCAGCCATTGTGCTTTCTCCCCAGCCAGAAGCATCCCCACACTGTTACATAGGAAAGAGACACTGGCAGCTGACCATTCTCAGCCTGGTTTTAAAGTATAGCTCCGGGCTGAAAATTTGATGTTTCTGGTGCCAGTGCTACCCTATGGCTGCAAATACCTCTTTTTACCCAGCTGGGACAGCTTCTCTTGCTGATCCCATTCTATTTAGTGATATTTCTCAGGAAGAGGGGATATCAAATGCTGCTGTTCCTATGGTGCACTGAGCTCAGCTTCCTGCAGAGAAGTGTATGAGACAGCTCAAGGTTGGATGCTCTGATGTTTTGTATCAAGCAAGCACACGCTGCAGCCTTTCTCTCAGCCTGGGTTTGCCTTTCTCTCGTCTGCCTGGCCCTGGGAAGGCTCATAAGCAGTTGGGTTCTTCGAGGACTCTGCCCTTCTGGCAAACTTGGTTGAAATTGGCCAGCGAGTTCACAGGGTCTATTAGGGACAGAAAGACACACCCATGGCACAGTCACAAAAGAGTTGTTTCTTTAGGAAACCAGGCTGGGAAAAAAGAGATTGTTTAAGTAAGCAAATATATTTCTTGGAGGCAGTAGGACAGAGAGTGGTAGGGGGAAGCACTTTGTTTATGCACCTATTGGCCTAATGTCTTTTTAAGCATTGGAGTTTCATGACTGAAATCCCTTTGTCTGTGTTTATGCCCATTTTGTTGCAGTTCTCAGTACTCGCTCTATGCTTTGCCTCCCAACCTCCTGTTTTGCTGCAGGACCCCACGGAGCACAGCCCTGAAATCAGCCTTGCACATACAAACAGTGAACCCATGGAGAGGAAGGTGAGCATGAATGTGAACACACTGGTAGCTAAAAGTTGTCCTCTAAAGCTCCTGTTTTGGGATTTGCAAACTCCCTTTCTCTATCAGCTCCAAAGCACCAGAGCAGCTCATTCCAGAGTGGTAAAAGCCCTTTTGGTCTGAGCCGTCAGCCCAAAATCCACGAGCCTGCAAGGCACTCTGAGTATGCCAGAAACGGGTGCAGCACTCAGGTGTCCCTTTGATGCGCTCCTGTTTATTTACAGAGGGTCCAAAAGGTCCCATTCCCCCTGAAGGTGGCAGGAAACAGGCGAGAACAGAGCCCTGTGCCCCGTCCTTCCTGCCAAGGCTGACCCCATCCCCCTCTGTCCCACCCCTGGGTGCACATGTGGGTTCCCGTGTCTCCATTTCATTTTTCTCCTGGCAAACTCAACTCAGGAAATCAGGCTGATTAAAAACTTTTTTTTTTTTTTTTTTAAGAAGGGGGAAAAAAAAGGAAAAATGTATTTCTTTAATTTTTTTCCCCCTCTCTTCTTAACGATCATTTTAATTAGGTTTGAAAAACTTACTGCTGAGCTGACAGCCAGCTGACAGGGCTCCCTTTCACCAGATCACCCAGCTCAGGGCTTTTCATCTCGCGTGCAGAATATTTTGACATTCCTGCTTTCTTGGCTCCGCGCATAGAGCCCAGTGGAACCTGCAGCCTAATTAAATGTAACAATTCCTGAAAATGAGGGTTGTTATTTTTTTTTCCTTGGGATAAGAATAGAGGTTTTATTTTAAAAAGAGCTAATCTATTTACTCTGTGCTGCCTGCTTCCTGACCTGGCCTCTGCACCTGAGGGGACAGGAACAGAACAGATTAGGCAGGGACTTAGTCACTGGAAAAGATGATGGTATTGGTGCATGCATGTGTCCTGTGTGCTCAGAATGTTGAGAGGCAGAAGGTTAGGAGGCCATGATTTTCCCCTGACTTTTTTCCTTACTTAGAATCATAGAATTATGGACCCATAGAATTGTTTGAGTTAGAAGGGACCGTTACAGGTCATCTGGTACGACACCTCTGCAAAGAGCAGGGACACCCACAGCTCCATCAGGTGCTCAGAGCCTGTCCAGTCTGACCCTGGGTGTCTCCAACGATGGGGCACCACCACCTCTCTGGGCAGTTCAGTGCTGGTTTTTCAGCACTGCTGTATCCATATGACTCCAGGGACCCACTTGTCCCTCCTCGACCACCTGCTTGCAGGGATGGAGAGCTGATCATTTGCAAACAGGCCCACAGAAGCCAATGAGTGACAATAGAGCCATTGTATCAAGAGCTTCATGACACAAGACAGCAAAAGGTAATCAAGGTTTGGGTCTGCCCAACTGCATGCCAGCAATCTGCAGCTCTGGGTGCCCAGAGCCTTCCTTCCAGAGCATTTACCACATTATTTCATTTTGACTGTGGTACTTCTGGACCCTTTAGCAAAACCCTTCATTCCCATCACCAACAAACCATGGCTGTGCTCCAGGAAAAAGTGGAGTTGGCACCCAACTTCCTTTCTATGCCCTACCCAAAGGTGCAGATGTAGGGCATGAACAATGCGAGCCACTCAGGCTCTCCCTCTCCTATGTTCTCCTCTCCATCTCAACCCTCTGTCCTCTAGCACCAGAAATCAAAGCCTGCAGGCTGTGTGCCCCATCTGGACACAGTGGGCTCGCCAATGGTGTCCGGAGCCTTTCTCAGACTGCAGCCTGATGGCAGCAATGAATCAACAGCCAGTGGACTTGTCAAAGGCATTCCTCCACTTTAATCCTATTGACAGGGACTACTGCCTGGAACAGGAACTGCGGGGTGAGCCATGTCAACAGCAGATTCTTATTACAGATAATATTGATGGGGCCTTTACTTGAATAATGAAGGGAAGAGCCCTCTGCTTTGACGTTTGTCTCCAAAACCTAGAATTACTAAGAGTTTAACCATCGGAGGGGAGCTTAAGATAGTTGCATCTTAAAGGATCTGCTTTCTTGTCGCATTCAAGGCTGGGGAAAGGAGTTTAGCCCATACACTGAGAGCTCCGCACTGACCTTTTCACTGCTCTTAATAAATGTTACAGTTAAATAAAGTCGGATGGATTTTTCTATCTACTGTAGCATGTTATCCACTTTCTGGGAGGAAAAAAAAGGTAAACAAAACAAAACAAAAAAACCCACCCAAATCCCTGTTTAATATCACTGTTACTCATTATCTTTGGAAGCTGCAGGGTGAAAGGCAAGTAGGAAGGGCAGGGGCAGGACAATCCAGGCTGAATTATCAGGGTAATTCCTACCATCACGCATGATTATGTATCTCTCTCTCTAAATACGGTTGAATCACGGCTGTGCAAATTGGTTGTGATCTTGTGGTTAAAGCTCAAACAAGAGTCAAGAGCTCTGGACATGTCTGGGAAAAGGTTTTTTTGCCTTTTTTTTTAACTATCATTTTTATTATTATTTTATTCTGTTTTCCACTCTTCAAAAAGAGCTGCAGGGTCTGTATTTCTTGGTTCCCTACAGGAGTGGAGACGCCAGAGCTGCAGGGGAGAGGCTGCCTGGGAAGTCAAATGAGGGCAGAAGGCATCAGCCTTTCCAGGAAAGAACCTGTCCTTGCACATTTCCTCGTGTCTGGGCTTCAATATCATGATTAGGAGCACATGGTGAGAAAAGGGACAGAGGATGGGGCTAAGCGGTGGGATCCCCACTCCTGCATTTTTAAAGGCAAGCAGGAGCTCCAAAGTGTCCTTCTGAAGCCCTGTTCTAGAGCTCTTTATAAGTAGGGGTTGGACCTCTGGCTCCTATTTGGACAGATGAGGAAGACAGCAGGCAAAGTTGGCCTTCGGCCACACTTATACCTCCCAGATCCTAGCGCTGGCCCAGGACTGAACTGGCAGGTGGTTTAAGTTAGAGCAGCCCCGTGGCTGCTCTAACTTAAGCCAGCTGGAATCTCTTCTGGGGCCGGTTCTACCAGCCAAGGTTTGCTGGATTACAGCAGGGCCCCGAAAGGCTCCAGCCCACCCCTACATGGGCGACACAAGAGGTCCAGGGAGCAGATGACATGAAAATGTCAGGGCAAGGCCCAGCTGGTGCTTTAGGACAGCTTTAATTCCTTCATGCTGCTGCAGAAAATTGGTGTCTGGTCCAAGGGAGTCTGTTCTCATGGTATTTTTAGTCTGATTTTGAGGACCCTAGGAGTTTTGGATTGCCCTTAAGTCTCAATTTTATATTTTCTGACTTGAGCTATCAAATATTTTCCATATATAAACAGCAGCCACAACATTTCAGGTTGGATGAGTTGTATTTTAGAAATAATTTTTTTTAAAAAGGAGAAAAGTAAAACCACCAACTGGTTCAGAGTTACTGTCCTTAGCTGAGCATACCTTGCTCTGCAAGGTTTTCCACACTGGAAGAGGCTCGCAGCAAGAAGATAGGCATGTCCCCTCAAGGCACTGATTTAACAGCTAGATCTGTCCCAGTGCCCTCATGCTTTCTGTCTCAACCAGGTGTCCACGAGATCCCACAGCAGACATCCTTCAGAGCCAGGGATAAGCCCTGGTCAGGCTGGTGGTGCTTGTGAGCTCAGGACATGAAGGGATCAGCAGCGCCAAGTTGCCTTTTAGAGCTGTGGGCATGGTTAGATTATAGAATGATAGAATTGTTAAGGTTGGAAATGCCTCTAAGATTATCTAGTCCAACCACCAACCCACCCTCGCCATGTCCACGACCACATCCCTCAGTGCCACATCTCCACAGTTCTTGAACACCTCCAGGCACTGTGACTCCACCACTCCTGGTGCAGCCCGTGCCAATGCATCACCCCTCTTTCTGAGAAGAAATGTTTCCTAACGCCCGACCTGAACCTCTCCTGGCACAACTTGAGGCCATCACCTCTCATTCTATTGCTGTTACTTGTGAGCAAAGCCCAATCTCCACCTCACCACAACCTCCTTTCAGGGTACTGCAGAGAGTGAAAAGGTCTTCCTTGAGCCTTCTCTTCTCCAGACTGAACCATCCCAGCTCCCTCAGCTGTTCCCTGTCAGATGTGTTCCAGACCCTTCACAGATATCTGTGGCCCTGCGCTGATGTGTATGAGCAGAACAGTGTGTGGCTCTGGAAGTACTGGGGCAACGCCATTCTCATCTTCATGTGGTTTCATTGGGAGCTGAAATCTGGCCAACGTGGGCCATAGGTGGTACCCATGGAATTATCTGAGACTTCACGTAACTCAGTTGGGCCCTTCAGGACATGAGAATAGATCAAAACCATGAGATATGTTTTCCTTTAAGAAAAGGAAGAAAATACGAAATGTTTTAAAAAGAAGAAAGAAAAAAAAAGTTGTTTCCACAGTACTTGATTTCAGAGTAGAGGAGGTGCTTTAAAGGGTACTGGCCTTGCATTTCTCAGCTTTTCTCTAGAACCTGGAGGCTTGTGAATTGCCTGTTCCTTTTTCTTTTCTTTTTAAAATGAAATGTGAGATTTTTGCATAATTCACCAGAGCATGGAGCTGGGGAGGGGGTGAAGAAAAACATTAAGTACTGTGGGACTGAAATTGCAAGAGTTGGCAATGCTGATTTTTTTGTTTTTTCTTTCCTTTTTTCCAGAGAAAAAGAAAACACCCCCCATTTTGCTAGCCCCAGCAGGGTGAACAGAAGGAAAAGGTGCTCCAGGGCAGGAAGAAACTGTGAAGAAATAGGTTTGCAAACTCCATTTATATTGGATTGTTTAAAAATTGTCCTGAGAGCTGCCTTCTGGGGACAGCTGTCCTACTCTGAAGGAGGAAGAGCAGAGATGTGTGTGGGGAGAAGCTGTGTGTGGGACTCTTGGGGCTGGGATGGGACTCAGGTTGCAATTGCCTCTGGTTGCTCTCAGGCCTGGGGAAGGCAGGGAGAGGCTGGGCACATGGAAGAAAGGCTCCAAAAAACCCTTCATCCTGTAGGAGCGACATCTCCCTCTGCAACAGGAGAGGTCTCAGTTGGGCCATAAGCTGCTCTGACAAGTAAAGAGATGAGAAAGGCAGCTGAATCATAGAATTGTTTGAGATAGAAGGGCCCCTTAAAAGACATCTGGTCCAACCCCTCCGCAATAATCAGGGACACCTACAGCTTCATCAAGAGCTCACAGCCCGTCCATCCTGACCTTAGGTGTCCCCAGGGACCTATCATCTCCAGGTCCCCTCCCTGCCAGCCGTCTGAAGTCATGGCAATGCTGCAAACGCCTCAGTGCTCAGGCAGGACATGCAGAAAAAGCTGAGCTGCCCTGGAGATGCACATGGGCTGGTGATACCCAACCTGCAGCCGCAGCAGTGGATAAAAGGAGGCTCAGCATTGCATTGCATTAATGTGCTGCATCCCAAGAAGTGTTTCTTCAGGGTGGAAGAATACTGGTAAGGGTCTCTACTAACGCATCCGTAGCCAGTATCTGGTCTGGACTGCTCAACAGCAGAAATGAATGCATCCATCTTGCCTTGGCTGCACATGGCATGCACAGGGGGACTGTTCCTTATTAGCACTCACAGCCATTGGCAAGAGCTGCTGGAACAGAGGTTGAGCTCCAACTGCTATTCCTGCCTCTCCTCCTTCACTTGTGCTTGTGTCTTTCTCAAACTCATTCCTTTTGGAATTTTCCATGCTTCATCCAAGCCCAGTGACAAGTTTTTGCTCTGAAGGTATGGACTGTGCTGGTTGGAGTCCCCTTTGTGGAGCTCCTCACCAATGGTGAAAGTTCATCTTTCATGCCCAAGGAGATGTCAAGCTGAAGAAAATCTTTAGATGATGTATTCTGATTTATTTACTTGTTTATTTGTTTTGAAAATTGACTTAAAAGTTTACATTTCCATCAACTGGAACATAAAAGGAAATCAATTATTTAGATCTCCCCAAGTGGAAAGCTGCAAAGGTCTGGCAAAACTGAAGTTTTTCCATGGAACATTCAGATTTTGTGAAAATCATGCTTTCTGTTGAAAAAAAAAAACAAAAAACAAAAAACAAAAGAACAAACTGATCATTAGTCTTTGATCTGCTCTACTTTTAAAGAATGATTCAAAAATATAAGGGCAAATATCTCCACTTCTAGCATCGAAGAATATCAAGACTTTTTTAGTGCAACTTCAATTCCATCCCCTTAGTGAAGTGGCTAAAAAATTTCTCAGGTTGAGGAAAAGTATTTTATCAGTTAGGAAGTTGTGGAAATTTAAAATGGATATCTTAATGCGTGTACTGGATTTGCAGCTTGCCTTTCTTCCTATCTGGATTGAGGATGCTGGTCTTAAAAGCCCAGTGTTAACTCAGTTATGAGTATCCCTGGTAGGAGGCTTTTGGTTTGCTAGCATTTTCTTCTTTAATTTTATTTCTTAAAAAAAAAAAAGAAAGAAAGAAAGAAAGAAAGAAAGGGCAAGTCAAACACAGAAAAATCTGTTTAGAACTGAAGAAGCAAAAATTACATCTTGGCACTGAGAAACCTCCATTCATTATGTTTCTGTAGCAGTGATTGTAGGGTTGAATTTATTATTGACAGGAATTTTGTGGTTTAATGCACATTTTTCTTTGGATTTTCAAATTTAAAGATTGTTTTCCTTTGACAGCCTTCTTTTTCTTAGAAAGTCAGGATAACCAAATAGTAAGCCTAACTAATTAAATCTTCAAAAGCTAGCGAGTTCCAGTCCAAGGATTTGTGGCATTACAAAGTTAACACAAGGTCATCGCACAAACGTAGAATTTTCTCCACTCCCTTCTCCACCCCATCATGTCAGGACAACTTCCTGAATGTCTGGAAATTGTCTCCACAAGCGTATGAATGCAAATATTAATTTGGTACTTCCAGACACACACACATACATATGAAATTGGCGTAGTCCGTGTACTGAGCACGCATGAAGTAGTTCCTTGAATGCACAGTGCATTGGCAAAATGCTCAGAACGTATCATGGTGGATGGCTTGATTTGAAACATAAAGATAGGTGATAAGGAATTCTTGCTCTAAAATCATTTATGTATGTTTCAAACGACTCACTTAAAGGGGGAAATATTTTGTAATTAACAGATAAGACTAACTGTGACACTTTAAATAAATGCAGTGTATTTGATTTTTGAAGTAGCGTTTAAGATTCTGGAGATGTGTTCAAGAGAGAAGGAAGATGCACTCAGAGTTGAAAATGAAGAAGTACTGTACATCATCTTAAGAAATTATGTGACCTCACATGGATCCTTATTCCTAAACGCCTTCGCTTCCTAGGAGATGGCAATGGCGCTAATTAAAACAGAGCTGGCAAGAAGAAGACCCTGCAAGGGAACTTGGGCTTCTTTTCCATGCCGACAGCCATGCAAGGAGAGGGCATTCAAAGATCTAGCCATGGAGGAAGTAACTGGGGAAAAGCTACCTCTACAGTTTCTAAGGGAAAATACAGGGTGTATGGTACTGTGAATGTTAGACACAGCAGGTGTGGTATTGGAGAGCTGGTGACCAGTTCAGTGGACAGTTTTGCTTAGTTTGAGCATGTGTGATCTTAGGCCCTGTGCTGGGCTAAGTTCCTACAACCTTTCTGCAGGTAAATGGGCAGCAGCTAGAGGTGGACAGCTGCATGGCAGAAAGGGAAATGGGTGTTTCCCGACGGCACGTTTATCTGCAGAGTCCATCACCAGAATGAATGAAAAATACTCTGATTTCCATGGCACTTTCTTCTCATTTCCTAACTGCTGCTCAGGCAAAGCTGTTATTAATTCAGGAGGAGTCTGCCTGAGCAAGAAGTCTTCAGAGTCCAAAATATTTTGCAGAGAGTAAATATAAGAATTTTTCACCTACCACAGAACAGCATCAGCCTCTGGGTTGAATGCAGGAGCTGTTTAACAATGCGCAGAAACATTTCCCCACAGGTTTGGACAGGAGTTGAAGGTTTGTATGCCCAACTGAGCCTACAACCGAAAGCAGTGAGCTGGACGGACACTCTTGGTGTGGGATGGGTTTGGAGGGTGAGTGCTACCTGCCTGAGTACCACACCGCTTCCTTTAGGACACCAGGAGACTTGCTGGAGCTCGCCCATCTGACCCAGTCCTCCACATGAGATCTGGCAAGATAATCACTCCAAGCGTCTGGGTAAGTACTGCAAAATGCTTCAAATAAATGAATAGAAATCATCTGCTTCGTAGATGCCAAGGGCTTTCAACATGTCGTTTCTTGGTAAACAAAGAATTTCAGCACGACAATATCTTAGGATGTTATTGGCCATATTTGTTCCCTCGTGCATATTGAAGTGAATGCGAATGAGGTTGCACAGCTTTCCTTTACGTTCTCCTCTGGCTTGGAGATTTTCTTCCCGCTGCAGTGGAGATGAGGGGGCTGCTCTGGCTGCACCGGCTGCACCTAAACAGATCCATCTGCCCCTACACCCCCAAACTCTTATTTCTGTGATGGTGAAGGGCAGGTGGAAGTTCTGCTCGTGCTTGGTGTTGCATGAAGTGCCATACACTCCAAGTAGAAAACAAAACAAAATACATCTTTTTTTGGTGGACATTAGAATGCAATAAAAACGTGTGTGCTTCCCCCACCAACCCCAGCTAAATTGATTACATCTGGTGGCATGAAAAAAATAGCCAAAATGTCAGACTGAGTCACACAGCCCCCTTGGGTGGTTATATTTATTTCAGGGTTGGAGCACTCATCAAAACAATTTATCCTTGGCTCTCCTTCTCTGCCTTCCCATCTCTGTGCTTACAAACTCTTCTGTGTTCCCTAACACTTACGTTTAGCCCCAAGCTCGCTCCTTCCCTGGACGTTCCTTTCTCCTTCTTGTTTCTCCCTCTCCGGCTCTGGCTCCATTCCCTCTCTCCTTTCCCTTTGCTAAATCAACCCCAACAAACCCTGTAGCTGCAACTCTCCACTGGGGATGGCAGAGGAAGCTGGAGCACAGACTGTTTCTAAGACTGTGTCACCTATTTAGTATCGCGTTTCACATTACTTGGGGTGAAGAGGCTTGATAAAAATGAGTGAGTGAGCTCCCTGCTGTTGTTTCCATCATCTCTGCCACCAGTGGAGCAGCCAGTGTGGGACTGTCTTGTTTGGACTGCCATGGCTCCATCCCCAGCCTCACTTGTTCTCCCTTGGCTGTGACAGAGGTAGATCTGCCAAGTCTCTTTTGGTGGATTCCTTGTCGGGCTCATCTCACTTGTGTCCTATGTTTTCTCTCTGGCAGGGAGCATCACTAGAAGAAAGTTCAGTGTGATGAAAAAAAGAGATAAAAAGAGAGTGTGATGCAGCAGGTGAGGAGAACTTCATCACCAAGAACATAAATCCTCATTTTCACCCCTCTTCCAAAACTTCGTCCTTCTATCCAAATCACAAATGGCCACATCCTGCCCGAGGATACCCTATATATCTTGGTTCATAAATCCCTTTGCAATTTGCTGCTAGGCTGAATCTGATTTAGGATGAGAAGGAGTGGCTTCTAGTTGTGCCCGGGGAGGTTCAGGTTATACGTTAGGAAAATCTTCTTCTCCAAAGGAGTGGTCAGGCACTGACACAGGCTGCCCAGAGAGTGGTGGAGTCACCATCCCTGGAGATGTTCAAGAAATGTGGAGATGTGGCACTGAGGGGCAACTGGTTAGTAGACAACATTAGAGGACAATTGGACTGGATGATCCTGGTGGTCTTTTCCAACCTTAACAATTCTACGATTCTATGCTCTCATACATTGTGCCAACCACAGTTGTTTAGAATCCTTGTGGACTGGAATGGCTGCAGAAACTGTAGAATTACAAGATCATTTATGTTGGAAGGGACCCTTAAAGCCTTCCTGGTCCAACTCCCCTGTAATGAACAAGAACACCTACAGCTCCATCAGGTGCTCAGAGCCCATCCAGCCTGACCTTGAGTGTCTCCAGGGATGGGGCATCTGCCACAGCTCTAGACAACCTGTGCCAGTGCCTCACTGTCCTTATTGTAAAAACTTGTTCCTTATATGCAATCTAAATCTTCCCTCTTTTAGTTTGAAACCATTTCCCCTTGTCCTGTCACAACAGACCCTGCTAAAGAGTCTGTTCCCTTCTTTCTTACAGTCCCCCTTTAGATACTAAACGCCGCTCACAGATCACCCAGGAGCCTTTTCTTGGGACTCAAACTCTTGATTACTCTTGCTTTGGGGCTGAAGGATTGCCCAGCACGCTGCTTTTCCTCCAACAGAAAGAACTCCTTGCTTTCTCCACTGCTCCTGAGGAACCAGTGGCAGATGATGGAGACAGAGCGGCTCACTGCTCTCATGGCTGGAGAAGTGGTAGGAAGCTCTTGGCACCATAACATCTGAGTTAATGTACTCTGCTCTGCCCGTTGTGCCTCCTTGCTCCCAGCATGGGCATGGGCTCCTGTTATGCAGCATGCCACATTTTTTTCCTGCGGTAAGTCAGAGCCTCCTGGGATCTGGTATTGTGCTTTTTTTCCCCCCCAGGTATTTTTGTCTGTGAACCACAGAAAGCTGAATAGCAGGAAATGAAGTGCAGATTGAGAACATGGTTGAGTGCACTTGCTAAAATAAAACATTGGGGGGAGGAGGGAGAGATTCTTTTATAAATAGAAAATGAAGTGTGTTTATTTTTTATTGATGAAGTATTTAATTGCTGTGAGGATTTGAGAGATGTTTGTAGCTGTGCATTGACTAGAAAAGCTGCTTGGTCTTTGGTGCAATCACCCTGCTCAATCAAATCACCTGTTTCACAGCTGGGAAGGGCATGGGGATGTCAGGATTTCTTGAAGTTCTCTGATTTGCCACAGTTGTGCCAGCAGTTTTGGAGAAATTGCTGGTTTCTTCTCCCTGCATCCTAGGAAGACGCAAAGACGAGATGAGAGGATGTGTTCCGCAGCAGAAGAGAAAGTCTCTGGCCAGCACACTTGCACTTTGGCCAGGCTGGCTTACCCAAGCAGTGATTTTGGTCAACACACGTAAGTGAAGGATGTTGAGATAAGGCTGTGACCTTTTAGTTTATTTTGTTCCTCTCCCACAAATGCTGGATGGATCCAGCCAAGCAGCTGAGTTCTTTTGTGAGACTAAATTAATCTCATTAATTCAAATGTCTAAAATTAGCAACCTTTAGTAATCAGTGACCTGGACTGCTTTCTTCTGGCGCGGTGAGTGGGTTAAATTTCTTCAGACCATCTCATCATCAAGCTCTCTGGAGCTGTTCTGCTCTCCCTGTGTCTCTGAATTACCGCCTGAAAGATTGCACTTTTAAGCTGTTTGCTCCAGTGAAGGATTATGGGGCTTCTAATAATGCAGAGACCACTGTGCTTGGAGTCTCCATGACAGGTCTGGGCACCTTCATAGGAATCATGGTGTAACCAAGAGGTGTATTAAAAGAAAAAGTGTGTGTGGGGGGGGACGGGGGGGGACTGCTTTTGTTTGAGGTTTTGTAGAGTCTTAACTTAGTAGTGTCCCGGGAGGCTTTGAGGCACAGGCTGAAGCTAGAGAGTTAGCCGTCCTTATCAAACTTACTTGAATTAGATCCCCAGTGTACAGAAATTGGACACACTAGTTGCATTTCAGAGGGACCAGTCATTGATCAGCCTCATGTCTGCGGAGCAAAACCATCATGAAGGAACTCAGGGTCACTGTTTCAGCTTGCCTTCACCTCAGCTGTTCCCATGTAGGAAAAGACATCATTCCCTTTGGCCATAAGAGGCTGTATAGGTGATCCAAGCCCTTTTTCCTCATCTATCTTACCCATTTATACTAAGCCTCTATTTCTGAAAGTCTCGCCTTGACCTTGCCTTAACAGAACTCCTGTCCTGATGTTGCCATCACAGAGGAAAATGTCCAGTTATGCAGCCTCTGGACTAAACAGCCACCAGCCCAATGGAGACGACCTCATCTGTGAGTAAACTGCAAGTTCATTTGCCTTTCTTGGAGATGAAAACCTCTCAGCAGCTCATGAGCTCTCACAAGAAGGTCTGAATCCCTCTACATGGGAGTGGGTAGTCCCTCTGCTGGCTGATGTTCCAGTGGAAATTAGAAGGGGTTTCGGGCAGAGGAGAAATTCTAGAGGGGAGAATAGATGCAAGAAATTCCTAGGAATGTCACAGAAACCAACATCCCCCCCCTCCGCTCCTTCCAAACCAACCCACCTAAAAAATGCCATTTTGTGGGCTATTTTGGAAAGGAGTCCATGCCTGGGGAATTTTTGGCTGATGCTTATGGCTTTTAGAAGTTTCTGGGAGATCAGATGAATAGAAACAGGAACCAGATGGGACTTCTAGCTGCTGGAAAGAAAGGGAGAAAGAAAGGAAAAAAAATAATCCACCCCTTGTTTAAAATCTGAAGAGCACTTGTTCACTTTTGGGGAGTTTCCCCTTCACCCTGGTTTTCTTATTTTAAAGTAATTTAGCACAGTTCCATTATATTCTCATAGGACGTTTCTCCCTTTTGTTGTTGTTGCTAGGAATTTTTCTTTCTTTTGCAATAAAAACCAGTTTATTCTTAGGAGAATTTAAGCCTTTGCCTTACTAGATAAAAAGAAAGACAGCTGTTGGTTTTGTTCTCACAGCAACCTCAACATCCCTTGGCAATTTACTCACTGAGTTTATCTCTGTGTGGCTGCAAAATACAAAATAAGATGGTGGCAGTGAAGAGTAGAGCAAAGTCAGAGATGGCCCTGAACTAGCAAAACTGAGTGTGTGTAATTTCCATTTTATGTAAATGACCAAAAAAGGGAAAGTTGCACTATACTGAAATGCGAGGTGCACTCAAACATGGACTGCAGATGCCTGGTGCCCTCAGTGACCCAACTTGTCAGGCACAGCGCTGGATTTGTAGAATCCTGACCGTTGGGTTTTGGGGGTTATGGATTTAAAAAAAACCCAGCCTGGTCCAGTCCCAGGCTCCATTTTATCAGACCTTGGCTCTGGAGCTGGTTCATTTCTGGAATATATCCCAGAGACTGAATAAGGGCCAAGGAGCATTTTCCAGCTCCTGTGTCCAAGCTGGACTCCGTGCTGGGAGTCGCAGTCCAGCTGAGATCTGACACCATGCTGGAACTGGGCTTAGTTGTGCATCATCCCTATAGTCTTTTCTTTCCATACTGATGGGCCAGAGGGAACCAGTGCCATACATCACATTGTGCCCCTACTCTTCTCAGGAAAGACATGAGATCTTATTCCCTGGCTGGTGGGAAGAATGGAAAATAGATAGCAGCTCATAGGTGAAGGTGATAACTGGCTATTACCGTACTTAGAAGCTTTGCCAATTATCTTCTTTTAAGCATTCTGCTTTTAAGGATTCTTTTAGTGGTTAATGTGTCTTCCAATTTTCCAGATATTTACAGCTTCCTGGAAAAAAATGCACTCTTCCCAGGATCCTATCTTGTTTTACGGTCTTCCTCTCTTAGCATCATTTTGTATTATTTCTCGTGCTCTCTAATCTGTAGCCATTCCCAAGACAGGGTCATCAACACAATGTAATGATCCCTGATAAACTTTCACCCATGGTTTGTGTGTCAATATGAGAGGAAATCCATCCTTGGGACTTAGTAAATGGGTATTTCTAGGGATTGGATGCTTCACAAACAACGCTTAGACTATACTCTGTGTTATGATACTTACTAATGGTGATGCACAAAGTCAACAGTAGATATTTTAAGACATGATAGTTGATGCAAATGTGCGTGCACTTGAACACATGGCTTTGGTTCCAAGGTTCGTCACAGACAGACCTAACTAAGCCAGCTGCTTGAACCCTCTATTATGGTGACCAATTGATTAGATTAGTTTAAATGAAAAAAATGCCCCCAAATGCAAGGCTTTGGTTTTGCACATCCCATTTGAGTTCCGACTTTATGGCTTGCTTTTTTCTTTTGGCTCCAACTGGTCAGGCAGGATGTCCCGTATTAGAATGCTGCTCAGTTGTTGTTGTTCTTTGCGGTTCCAGTGAGCTGTTTTTTCAGAAATGTCTGGAAGGAAAGAGACAGAGGGGACTTGGTTCACAGGTTTTGTACAAAAGCTTTTATTTTCCCTTTTTCCCCCCTCTTTTTTACTTCCCATGGATCTGATGTGCGAGTGCTCTCAGGAGTGACATGCTCAGATTTTACAGCGAAGCGCTTATCACATGACTCAGGTGACTGCTGTTGTGGTTGAAGCAGTATCATCCTAGGAATTTTGTTTGAATTTAGCTGCCAGCTCAAACAAAAGTCATCTGAGTAGGCAAGCTTTTACTGGTTTCACTTTGGCTTCCCACGTCGGTTTAATTTGGCCCATGCTTGCTCAAAATGTCTCCAGCTGTCTAGAAACTTGTTCCTAGCATTCTGGAACACTCACAGTCCTTTTGGCCGGTGTGACCTTAGTTGTAAAGGCTGGATGTTGTTTATTTCAGATCATTTTTACTAGCTCTATTATATATAAGGCAGCTTGCATAATCGTAAGAGACAAATGTGTTGGTTGCTGTCCTTCTGTTCACAGGTTCTAAGTTACTGTTGTCCACAATGCTCAGGCATGAGATTTCCCAGAGAACACCACCTCGTTTTGTCCCATGGGAGTTTTTGCTAATATTTTCTTTTATATTATCACTCTGTTGGAAACTTTCCATGCACTTCACGTGGAGGACCAAAGTGTCGGAAGATTAAAGGAATGTCTTTTTTGCCCAACCAACATGAATTGGGTGCTGAACTAGGCACAACTATGCACTACTCAGAAAAAGAAATGCCTTCTAAAGAAGTAAGTGACTGGAAGGAGGCAGCGAAAATCCATCAGATTTGCATGACTAATTAGCTTATCCTCTAGTTATTATCCTTGTGTTTACTTGTAATGAGAATCTTCAAAGATTATTCTATATTGGACATGTAGCTGACTTTTTGCTTACATAATTCTTTCTGTACCCAGATATTGCTGTGATGGTTGTTCTACTTCAGCAAATCTAATTTTCTCTTTAGATCAGGTGCGAGTCAGGGAGGCCATAAGAAGGAAGGGGAAAGACACCTCAGCAGGGTCTCCTGTAATAGGACAAGGGGAAATGGTTTCAAAAATAAAAGAAGGAAAATTTAGGCTGGATGTAAGAAGTTTTTACAACTAAGGTAGTGAGGCATAGGTTGCCCAGATAGGTATTGGGTGCTCCATCCTTGGAGACAGCCAAGGTCAGGCTGAACAGGCTCTGAGCACCTGATGGAGCTGTGGGTGTCCCTGTTCATCGCAGGGGAGTTGAACTAGGTGGCGTTTAAGGGTCCCTTCCAACTCAAACAACTCTATGATCTTCCTTACTCATAAATGTTGAGAGGATATGAGTTGTCCTCTTTAAAAAAAAAAAAAAAGTCACCTTTAAATACCTACTAGTGTTTCTGTATATCCCACAACTAATTGAACTTACTGCTGGGTAAAGGATTAATTTTCACATGCTGAAAGCATGGTGCAGGAAGCATGTTACCTTGGTGTTTTGAAACGTGGCTGAAAAGAAAAATTTGAGGTTTTTTTTTTTTTTTTTGCTTTGTTTTTGTTTTTAAGTGTCTGCTAGGTAGTTCTCTTAGAAAGACTGGCAGAACTGAAAAAGAGGACTGATAAAATAAAACTGCCTTTTGACAAATCATTCCAAAGAGCTGAATTCAGCACTGTTCTCTTTCTGAGCATCACAACCAACCAGGTCAGTATTGTTTCCTGTTTTCTGACATTCACAAACTTCCACTGGACACATAAAACTTTACATTTACCACAAAAAGTCATCCAATTTTAACAACAACAATGGTAAATATTAAAAGTACTTTCAACCTGGTGAGGCCTTTATGTATGAAAAAAAATCTGTGTTTGTTACCTAACCCATCAGCTTCCTCTTAAGAAATCTTATGATTCCAGAATCATGGAATCATTGGAAGAGAGAATCTTAAAGGCCATTTAGTCCAATTCCCATATCTGAGCCTTATGTAAATGAGGAAGTTTAATTTTACAGCTCAGTTGTATTTATTTTTTTGTATAAGAGTTTTCAAAATCAGAGACAGGTCCTATGGGGGCATACCAGGTGTGTTCTGCCCACAATCAAAGTTCCTGATGTGTTTGGGCTCTTACCTTCACCTACTCCTCTTTCAATGAGAGTGAAAGAGAAGCAGCAATTGATATTCTCTCCATGCATTCACCCATAATTTCTGTAAGTTTTTTATAGGGCTTCTAAGAAATATTAAGTGTGTCTGGGGCATGAAGTGGTTGGTGTCCCATCCCTGCAGACAGCCAAGGTCAGGCTGGACGAGGTTCTGAGCACCTGGTGGAGCTGTAGGTGTCCCTGTTCATTGCAGGGAGTTGGACCAGATGGCCTTAAGGCCCCTTCCAACTCAAACGATTCTGTGATTCTGTGTTTGAAGCCCTCTGCTGCCTGGACAGTGGAAAGAGGGACATTGCATCCTTGGAACTGTCTGAATTTCTGCAGTGCTCCCCATGCTTTGGGTCTCCTAGGTTCCATAGGCTGGCATTTCACAACAAGGACATCCCCAGAGCAGCTTGGGACCTCCGCAGCATGCATCCTCCAAAGAAAATGGAGAAATGAAGATGAAAACGGGTCCGGCTTTGCCTTGGGTGAGTCTGGCTGGGCCTCATTCAGAAAAGCCCACCCGTGTTTCCCTCTGAGCACACAAATTGCTGCGACGAGACGTGTCCCCTCGGCGAGCACTTAAGTGCTTCGCTGAACCGGGGCCAAGGTCCGGCCTGGAGCCACCCCGCTCCGTCTTTGGCGCCGCACCGTGGAGTTGGCCCTCCTCTTGGGCTGGAGAAGGTTACGAAATCCTGGCCCTGACAGAGAGCAGATGCATTATTGGGAAGCCCTCGGGTCATGAGAGGGCTAATAGTCACATTCCTGGCTGGGATGGCGAAAGATTTACGCCGGGCGCTTGCTCGCCTCGCCCTGCACCAGCCCGGCTCCCTGCTTCACCAGCCCCCTCGGCTTTAATTGTTGTGTTAATGGCCCTTTTATTTGAAGCAGATCCCCTGGCTTACAGAGGAGAATGTCATTATGTCGTATTTTAGATGTATTTACATTCTCCTTGCCACAGGGATAACGTTCTAATTATTTTCTATAGCTGACAGCACCAGCGTCTCTGGTATTAGGGACCCCTTAGACCTGATTACGTGGTCTGTTTTTCTTCAAATCACCCACAAATGACAGCGTGGAGCAGGTTTATTATCAATTGACGTACCTTTGCTTAACGCAACTTGCTCCCGAAACAAATGTCCTGAGCAGATAATACATGTTAAGAGCATGTCTTTCTGCCTGCGCGAAGGCAGATGGGCTTAGGAGGTCAAGCCAACGGTTGACCTCTCCTGACTCCTCGGCACAGTGCCGGGCCATGTTTCCTATGCAAATCCTATCCAAAGGCCATTGGAAAGGGCTGCTGTAAATTATACAGCTACCGTGTCAAACGACTGCATGGGTAGGGAGAAGTGGGTGCTAGGCTGGTTTTGCAGTGAGATGTAGAGAGGCACCGGGCTGTGGTGTAGATGGCGGGACTGTGCTTGTGTGAGAAGTTTCTTTTTAAGGGGAGAAGAGGAATGGAGAGCTGAAAGGAGCCGAGGTTCCTTGCTGGATAGAGCTGTACAACGCACATTGGCCTTGATGGAAAGGGTGGTGAGAGGGGACGCCTGGCAGCGGGGTGTGTGGGGCTGTGGAGGGAGGTTGGGAACTGCATAGAGAAAAGTTGCTATAGAAGACAAGCTGGGAGAAGCCTAACAGCTTTGTGAGAAGAGCTGGGTCGGGGACCACCAGGGCCAAGCGCTGGAGATGGGGTGGAGAGGGTGGCTGCAAAGAAGTGTTGAAGCCCTGAAGTTGGCCATGCAGGTATGGGGGCGTGCAGAATTAGGGATAGCAATCAAGATGAGGAGAGTGAAAGAAACAGTTGTTAGAACAGGATGATTTGATTTATCCCAAGTCATTTATTCACCAAATTTTCCCCCTGAGATCTTAAACAGACTGAAGTGGTTTCAAACGTCATTATTTAGGACAATTCAACAAAATGTTTGTTACTTTGA
Organism: Lagopus muta; assembly: GCF_023343835.1. NCBI lineage: Eukaryota > Metazoa > Chordata > Aves > Galliformes > Phasianidae > Lagopus > Lagopus muta. Next base: position 9,218,421 of record NC_064443.1, on the reverse strand, counting down.
AAAGAAAGGAGAGGAGGGGGGTGGAGAAATGAAAGAAAGAAAGGAAAAATAAAAGTCTGGATAGTCTGGTTTGCCACATTTGAATTTTATTGCCAAATTGGGATGGGTCGAGAAAATCACTCTTTCTCTTCTCTGAACAGGGGAGTTTCACTTACAAAGACCCTTCTGATGTGAATGCTTACGCAAGCCCAGATGCAGTCTCCTTGTGTATTCAAACAACAAAAGGCAAGTATTAGTTCTAGTGAAACCCTGTCGAGGAAAAGTTTGTGCACCGGGACATCTGAACATGAGGACAATTTCATTACAAAACTCAGGCGCGTCTTAGTGGAGACTTTTCTCCTTGCAGCACCAGAGATAATTTTTTCCTTGTAGCTCCTGGGCATGCAGGGCATTTTAAAAGCAAATAGAAAAGCAAAGATGCTGCCCCAAGGGGAGTTACAATTTAAGTCAGACTAAAGCAGAATGAAAATGCTGGCTGCCTGGTATTAAAAGCCAGAAGATGGGCACTTTTACTTGGAAAGCTAAGACTTCCATTAAGCTATTTAGATTTTCTTGTCTGTACGCATGGCTTCTGTAGCCATTTTTAGCTTCTCCTTAAAAGAAATAGGTCTCACTGCTTCCTGCAGTAACTTCGGAGCCTATCTGCAAGGTTCAGTGAAAGGTGGCAGTGGGGTGGATGTCTTACGTTTATTGAAAATAAAAAGCCAGGTAGAAGAGAGACAAACCATTTATTTCAACTGAAGTAAAAGCTTCTCCTTGTGCAGAAGCAGTATTACTAATCTTTAAAAAATCTGAGAGAGACAGAGAGGGATAGATGTTTTCTTGCAGTCATTGCAGCTGCAGCCAACTGGAGAAAATTTCCATCACAGCATGTACAGGAGAGTTGTACCCTTTAAGATGCAGGATAATTCAACCAAGGGAACACAAAGTCCGGGAAAACAGGATCCATGCTTCCACCTCTCTTAAAGTTACTACTTTAATTTTAATTTTATTTTAATTTGTTCATATGAATTTGGTGGACAGCAGTTTGGGGATTCTTCTTTTGGCTCAAGAAATGTGAATGAGCACCGCATCCTCAGCCTCTGCAGGAGAGCATTTTGGGGGTGGAGGTGCCAATGGGTCATCATCCAGTTGGCCACAGTGCGAACAGGAGGAGAGAGAATGAGCTCTAATTTTCCTACCACTCTTCTTATGTAGGACTGAGTAATAAAACTGAATATCTGTTGCCCCGGCTTGATTTGATTATCCGTAGGTCTTAGTAGAGGATGAGGATTGACTATGTGCCACTGGGATTGTACCAGTGTTCATTTGTAGAGTTTCCCTTGAAAATACTGACATGTGTGTCTTTTGAATATTTGACTTGTAATTAATACTCGTGAAAGGCAAAGGTTTAATTAGTTCTGCTGTTTCCATACTTTCTTAAAGTGCACTTCATATATTTCGCTGTGAAATCAGTCATCACTGCTGTATTTAATAGTTACAGAAGAGGGTGTTTTTTCTTAGCATTTCTTCCACAACAGACCCTGATCGCTTGGCTTAGTTTTCAGGATGCAGCACAAAAGAATAAATTGCAAGCTTTAATTGCAAGTACTCTGTGAATTATTAAAGAAAAATATTATGGATAACTTGGAAGAGGAAATGCGTGCAGGAATTTAATGTCATGCTGGCTAATTGTCCAGTAACAAATGGGAAAAGAAAGACTAACTCCATTAGCTCAGATTATTTTTTAAAAGTTGTTTGCTGATAATTTTTGGGTAGCTGTGCTTGGCAAACCAAATATTAGTGTGAAGGTCATTCCAGAGATCTGGGGCTTTGATTTATTTATTTTTTAAACAAAAATGATTGGATTGTTCCACCAACTGATAGAAAAACTTTGTATGCTTCTGTGAGGCTTTTCTCTAAGGGTGACTCCCAAGCTGTACTGATACAGTGCTTTTCCAAAGTGGTCAATATATAGCACTGCAGACAGATAAGAGGGGCTGCTGCTTAGCTGGGAGCACTGAAAAACTCTGGACATGCATACTGAACATGCTGGAGCAAAACTCTAGAAAAGTTTAGGGTCTATAAATCACTGCTGGTGGAGCCCAAGAGCGACAGCTGTAGCACGGACAGACTTAGGATACTACACCTCTGCTGCATAACAAATCCTCTTGTATGCTGTAGCCACCACCATCGTTATCTTAGGTCCAGTTGGGTCTTGCTGGTGAAGATTGACAAGTCACACTTCTGCACGGAGCTCACTTTATCTTCATCAGGAGGTTGTAGGGCTGAGTCAACGCTGCTGGGATTTGCACCGGTGGTTCCAGGATGTCTGGGTATTTCAAACCTAAGGCTTAGACCTCTAATCATCCTCTTATCTAAACTGCCTAACATCTGAGTCTGCAAAATTGGGTTGGAAATCTCACACAAACGTGCTTTACCCACTAGCACTTCTGTGTTTATTTGCCAGGGGAGCTTGGGCCTACTGATGGGCACAGAAGATTCAGCTTGGAAGCCAAAGGTTTCATCAAAGTATTGCTTGAAAGGTCCAGTCCTTGACTGATAGATGGCTTGCTTGCTGACAGCTGGAATGGTTCATTCTTTGGGGCAGAAACCCAGCAGCAGCACTCAGTGAGGCAAGTGTTGACCTTTCCTGGGCTGTAAGACCAGAGGAACCCAGTTATTTTATATTAAGTTTTGAATCCACTGGGGATGGAAGGAAGAGTTGGTTGCTTCTTTGTACCTTACAAAGAAGTAGCTTCATCCCTTCCCACCCCCCACCCTCCCAGTCCTTACTGCTTGGTGCATGAGGAAATTGTTCAAAGTAACCAATGTTGCTGGGTTTTTTGGTGGTTTTTTTTTCAACCAAAAATCCAAAGACAAGTGGTATGAGGTCCTACAGCAGCCCAGCATCTCTCTGAATCCTTCCCCAAGCAACTTTTTCAACAGCACTTGGCCACAAAGTCTAGAGAGCTCAGAGATACGAAATTCTTACAGGTTTTATGAGAAGATGGTTGAATGGAGATGACAGACTAAATTAGCACCTCTATTGCAAAAAGTAGTGTTGTAGTGTTAATTAATTCCTTAACAAACAGCAGAGGATCCTCAGCAGACACTGGGTCAAGGGGAGCCAAAGGGCTTTCTGATCTTCCCCAGCTGTGGAGAAGCTCCAGTTAAAACTCTCACTTTATCAGCCATCTCATTGTGCAGTGGCACCTTGAAAAACAAACAAACTGGTTTTATTTGTTCTCTGTCTCTCAGAACTTCTTGCTTATGTGACATCTTCATTGATATCTTATGTGCATATGGAAGCTCTTCTGTATCTCATCTTTAGTCTCATTTCTGAAGGAAAGGAATATCCCCTGGCTTAGAGCCACATTGGAATGGGTGATACAACAGAAAGGAAACTTTCCAGTTTTGTCCTCTAGTCAAGAAGGAGGGCTGGTGTAAATAATTCCTCACAAATGAGTGCTTTGATATGTTTGGCTTCTTTCAGACTATCTGGGAGTAGATGCATGATAAATTTCTCATTTTAACTGATGTAGCAAATCTCTGGAGAAAGCAACTGCTGTTTGCTGCACATCTATAGTAGTTAGCCAGATTCCTCTGTTCTGATTTGTCAGATAGAGTGACTGATGATGTTTGTAAATGTAAATTTTGAGTTTCCTCAAATTCTAGTGTGTAGAGCTTCAAAACAGTCATTTTCTATAAACACTGTTGCTTGAAAAAGTCCTGCCACTTGAATATCTGGTGAAGATGAATGCTCATTGCATGCAGAGTTGGCAACAAAGCACCCATCTATAAACATAGAGTTACTATTCATGGAGATTTCTTTTATCCTCTTTCCAGTTGTACAAACACACCACCGCCACCACCCCCGGCAATATTGCATTGTAAATTACCCTCCTTTTAAAAGCCCTCTCCCCTTAGTGCTTTTCATTCAAGAGATGGGAGACAGCCCTGGGCTTGCTGTCTTCAGATCAAATACAAGCTGCAGACTGAGTATTCACCTGAATTATATGAACTTCTGCCATCGCTATTTACTTGTTGTGATACATTTCCTTTTCTTGATTGACTAAGCTCTGAGAGGACACATCTGCTTCAGCATTGCCCCCTCAAGGCAGTCCATCAGCCCTCTGTCACATCTTTTTCTCCCACCTTTTCCTTGTCTGATCCTCTATGGTCTGCTACAGTTTTTTATCATGTGTTCATGATCTGTGTTACACGGGGGAGTCCTGGGATAGGGAGTGTGTTGTGGTGATTGCCCATGAAGGGCTCCTATCATGCAATGGACGTGAGAAATATTTAGGGAGACAGAGTGCTGCGGTCTATTCTAAGTAGTTATGTAGTGCCTCTCTATAGCATCCTATGATGCTCCAAGGTCTGATTGAGCAGTTTGTCTCTTGACTTCAGTGGTGTTCATTCAGCATCTTGGATACCAGGTCCAGGCCAGTTTGGTCTCTGGATACTAATGTGCCAAAGTCCTTTAACATCTTAAATCTATATGTGTATATGTTGGACACTGCAACAGGCTGCCCAGAGGGGTGGTGGAGTCACCTTCCCTGGAGGTGGTTAAGAATCGTGAAGATGTGGTACTTATGGACATGGTTTAGTAGGCAATGTTGGTGATAGGTGAATGGTCAGACTAGGTGATCTTAGAGGTCTTTTCCAATCTTAACAATTCTATGGTTCAGTGTTCAGTGCTATTTTGTTAGAAATTGAACAGGACCATAATTTGTGGTTAAAATAAATACAAAGCAATTTATTAGAACACATTCTTAGAGCCACAGCCTCTGCAAGACATTTTCCTCCACTATACTATCCAAGTACTGGAGGTGTTTACTGTATGGTTTACTACGTGTCATCCAAAACCCCTCCATAAACAGCTGTTGATTTGCACATAGGAACCATGCAAGGGAGAAAGAAGAGCGGGAGCCTTAGGCTGAGGCTTTGATCAGGGCTCTGGGAGAGCAGCGTGCCCCCACAGCCCAGCAGACTTCATGCCATTGCCACATCCCATGCCCTGCAGTCCTCGCCCAGCGGTGCTGCTATCTGCCACTGTGTTCTGCTCCCCGGCCTCTCTGGCCCTTTGAAGATTCCCCATTGTTTGGGCTATTAACATACTTTCGGGGTGGATGTTTATCTTTTTTGAAACTTTTACAGCAGGCGCACTGTTAAACCAAGCTCGTGGAAGCCCCTTGCAGGCAAGCACCACCAGCGCCCTTCAGTGAGCGCAGTGCAGCTCTTCCCTTTATTTGATCAGCTTCTAATACCTAACAGTTCTGTAAGTAAACATTTATAGATCAAATCAAAAGCTCGTAGAAGGAAGCACTCTCGATAGATTAGAAGCTAAACTGATCTAAATTAGAAGAGATGCAGAGATAACCTTGCCTGGCTAAAAAGCATATACTATCGGTTGCACGCAGATAATTAAATGAATGAGCCCTTTTCTATTGAACAACTGATGTGCAATTGATAAACTTAATTAATAATTAACTTTTTAATTAAATATCAATTTAAAACAAGTGTGGTAATGTGCCGCTTGCATTTAATTTTGCTGCCTTTTCTTCAAGAAAGAAGCGTCATTACGGTTACAGGTATCTGTTTAAGATGCCTCTGTGCACTGTGCAGGGAATAAATGTGTCCGCTGGGCACTTGCCAGCGAGAAGATGGCTGTAAACAACAGCACCCAGTGACAAAGCCAGCATGCAACTTCTGAGAGGCAGCAGGAACTGCAGATAAAAGGCATGTACATCTCCATCTGTAACTTTCTCAGCAGCAGAAGGCCTACCTGTTGTATGCCCTTGTTTGCGTAAGAAAGGCTACAGTGAGTATAGAGGAGCTGAGTCTCTGTAGCAGCCCTTTGGGAAGAAGGTCCTTCTCCAGCTTTATGAATGGAGTGGCTTGGTGAAAGCAAGGCTAAATATCCAGAACCACCAGATATTACCTTGTTTAGGAAAACAATCCCTAATAAGCATGGGAAAGCTGCAATCTTTCTCCACGCGTCTTCTCACGTGATACCTTAGTGCAATTCCTATTAGTGCTAATGGGGTAATTGGCTCCCCTCAATGTGAACTCCCTATAATGCATCCACATAACTTGATTTGAGAGTGTAAATCCCATTAGCCTGAATGGCGATCTTCTCTGCCTCTCATTTACCCATTTGATCCTGCGAGCACTAACAGCCGATCGTCTCCCTTTGAAAGCGATAAATAGTCATCCAACTTCCGCTAAATGGCTCTCAGACACCTTCCAGATCGTTCCTTCCACTGTCCTGCATACAGCAAGGAGCAAGGCGATGCGCAGAAGGCAGGAAATTGGGTTTGCAAACTGGGGAAAAAAAGGTGAAAGGCTGCAAGAAATATTTCCACCAACCCTACGCCCGCTAGCAACAGGAGAAATATTTGAGCGCCTCGCTGAGGATGTAAGAAAATCTTTCCACTGCAGTGAAGGAGGATCTGGGTGAAGATTAAGGGTTGCTATTTTTTTTTTTCTGTTAATGACTTGATTTGTTTCCAACTGAAAGAAGTTGGATAGAGGATAAGCCAGTGGGCCCTACACTGTCTGTCTGCAATGTGGGGCTTGAAGCCAATTGGAAATGACTCTTCAGAAGGTACCATCTTGGACACAGCACCAGACACCTATCCGGTCGGAATACACCGCCAATGAAAGGATGATTTCTTTTCCTGCTTTGCCTCATAAGAGGATATTCTTGCTTCTCCACATGTGAAGGGAAGATGGGTCCCTCCCATGGGGAATGTTACTGCTGGCCACCACTTCCTTTCTGAAAGCCCCATTTGAAAAGGAGGAAATAGTTGGTGGAGGAAGTTCCTGAAAAGGAATCTTTCAAATCCTTATTTTTGTCAGGTTTTTTTTCTTTCAGGGGACACCCAATACGATGGAAATAATTGGCGTGGCTGCCTCAAGTGATGGAAAAATTACAGAAAACTGCAAGGGGTGTGACAGCAAGAAAACCGGCTTCTTCTCCATTTATTGTACAATATTTATCATCAACCCGTTTTGTATATTTTGCTTTCTTTTGTGTAATCTTATCATCACTGGGGTTGAAAACGATGTGATTTTTCTCCTTTGAGTAGTTGCCAAAAAAGCACTTACGTCGGAGTATTAGTGTATCATTTGGCTAGCACATCACATAATGGTTTTTTTACAGCAAGTATTTAACCATGTTTTCATCCTGTGGGAAAGAATGATGGGTCTGTTTTGTAAAAATAAGACCTTGTGGCAATGTGGACATGCAAGAGATAGAAACATAATGCAACAAATTAGTTTCAACACACAGAAATGAGGTAGTCCAGGCTCCATATACATTCAGCAGCGCTGGTTTTTCTCTCTCTCCTTTGTCTCTACTTTTGTCTCTTATTTTGAAATGCGTTGCCTGATCTTATGGGAAAACTTTGCAAGCAGAACCTATTAGAATTCAACCAGCCACCTACCTGGTTTGGGTAGGCAAGCGTATGTTCTTTGCATACGTGTAGGTAAAACAGTGTTTATGAGAACATGTGAGAAAGGGAATGGTAAGGAGTGCCGTGCAGATATGATCAAATTCATCCATTCTGTGTGATTCGATGCAAGCTCATGGTGTTGCATCAAGAAGCAAATTAGCTTTATTACAAACTGAGAAGATGCTTTGGTTTTTAGCAACAGTGAAATACGAGAAATTTGATCATTCTAATGTCATCACAGAAAATGGAGACCTGAAGCAAAAAATAATTTGTCTTTAGGTACTTCAGAAATAATCAAATGTTTGTCATTATAGTTTCAAGTGATCCCATCAACTCTTTTCCAAATAGCAGCTAAGTGAATCTCTATTATAACCTGAAACCCACCATTAACTTGAAAACCATTCGTGCTGCGATCCACATCTTTCCAATCTGTGTGTTTTATAACCTGCCCAGTGTAACAGTTGTGCTCACCTCCATCGAGATGGGGAAAAGTATGTTTAGAAATGGCAGATCTTTATTCTTTTCAGTAAAACATCCCAGTGAGCTGTGACTTTCTTTTCCTTCATATGTAAAAATTCATCATTCTCTCTGTTTTCATGAAGTGACTGTATAATCTGTTTGATGTCCACCTTCCCTCTTCCTACCAGCTGCCTATCCTTTTCTGCAGTTACATGCACATTCGTATTTTGTCATGTCTGAATTCAGACCTGCAGTCTGGAAATGCCATGTACGTGCCTAAATGTACTTATGTGAGAAGTGGATTTAAGCATATGGCTACATGATTTCTATGTTTAAAAAAAAATGCCATTCAGTAAATTTATTAGGGCTTTATAATGAGTTATCATCAGTAGTTGCACTAAAATACAACTCGGAAAAAAAAAATCCATTGCAAAGGCCTTGTGGCAGAGTGGGCTTTTTGTGTGTCTTTTATTCGCTTGCTAATTTACAACATTCCATAATTCTGGCCCTTCTAAAAACATCTACGAATTGTTCTCCGAAAGCCTTTCATCCCAGAAGGTGCTGGGCAGGCACAGAGCCTGATGTGAGGCAGGGTGCTTGGATCCTGCCCTTCGGGTGTGCAAGTCACTCCTTTGAACCATTGGGTTTTATGGTAGCAGGAGCACACCTAGGGAGGGTTTCACTAGGCTGCTTTAGTAGCTCGGGACAGGGACTGTCCTGTTTTGAAAAACAGGAAAGCCCCTGTTGCATAATGCTGCCCTGCTGTACTACTATAACAAGTCATTAGAAAATAGAGGTGGGAGAAGGAGATGAAGGCTGTCCCGTTGTGTACAGTCCTGCTGAGGAGGATGAACCTGGTGGCACAGCAGAATTTTTCTAACCAGTTTGCTCTCCTAACCAGGTTTGCTCTCATTGCAAGTGGAGCTTCACCTTTCTTGTGCTGTAGGAAGAGTGATTAAAGGCAGCTGAGAGAAGGTGAGTCAACAGTGACTAAAGACCATGCATAAATTCCTAACGAATGGCTAGCAGGGGAGATAAACAGCAGAAACATGAAGCAGCCTTAGTATACCTTACTCAACGCTTTATCTTCGTGGAAACATCACCACTGTGTTACATCATTTCCTCTCCAGATATGGCAGTGGAAGTGCAAGACCTTCCCATAATGGGGCATAAGGTGATTGGGATGTTTTTCATGGCTGCCTGGGGAGTGCCATCAGCCATAACAGAGCAAGTACTTGGGGCAAGGAGAAGAGCTAATAAATGACCTTTGCAATAGTGTGATCAAGTCAAGCCCACCAAAAAATGATAGGTGAGGCAAGAGTTTGCTCAGGAGCTGTGTCCTTCCCGCAGGGCATAACCGGGCAGTCAGCTAGATAGGAACAAACTTGCAACACTGGATTTTTTTGGAGGGCTTGTGTTATCCTTGATAAAAATCTCTTTGGTATTTGGGGCAGAATGGCTCTGCTGGATGCTCCATCCAGCACTTTCCTATTACCTTTACAAGTATTTTCATTTCCAATCCGCCGAAATCATGGTGTTTATTAATCCTTGCTTCAAATAAAATGCTCTGGTCTAAATGCATCTCCTTGAACTTGGGGGTGTCCTTCTCTTCTGCAGGGTCGGATCCTGCACAAACACACATGGCACAAATTCAGCAGTGAGCGTTGCCGCAGGGCTGCACACATCCAGCATTCTTTGTAAAAGACTCTGAGGTAGATGTCTTGTGCAGAAAAAAAAAAAAAAAGTTTAAATAAAACTTAAGCTTCTAGAAAATCTTTTTATTTTACTTGGAGAAAGAATATCTCCCCTCCCGAGATGAATTCTAAGTAATTTTTGGGAAATATGTTTTTTTGCAAGGTCTTACAATGTGACAGCAACCAAAGGATTACACAGAGCCTTATGTCAAAATCAGAAATTTAACAGAAAGATTTGTTTTCTTGTTTAATGTGACTTTGAGCTTAAAGATTTGAATGTTCCATTTCTCGTATTTATTTTTTTTTTTCCCTTAAAAAGTTTATCTTACTGTCTGAAATATTTTGTGAACCTTGCTTTTTTACTGCTGTGGAGGGGATCTTTCAGGTAAGTTCTTGTTTCTTGTATTTTCTGTTTTACAGTTATGGGGATGTAAGAGATGTAACGTGCATTTTCATGGAATAACCATCTGACATGAACTTATGGTAAATGTGTTTGCTCTGCCTGTTTCCTGTTTGTATTGACTTTCCATGAATTTCCTGGCACACATACAGATGAGTATATATGGGAATACGGCTGGCAACAGATATGTGCAACTAATGGTAGAAAATGGTTGGGTTAGGGGTCAGTTTCAAGCTTCCTTTAGTGTCTTTCTCTAAAATTTTGATCGACTAACAAGGTATACACAGTCATCTGACAGGTACACTCATTTAAAGCTAGATGAAAGATGTAATTCCTGTTTTTCAGATGACAAATGCTGCAATGAGTGATGCCAGTAACAAAAATTAGTTGCAGAAAATTAAAAAAAAAAAAAAGATTTCCAAAGCCATTGCAAAGTCCTTACTAGCTGTTTGCAGGGTGAAAACAAAATTCATTAACTAAATAATTTGATCCAAATGATTAGTCCGGTTGTTGGTGGGGCTAACAGGATGTCTGGGCTTGTCTAGCAGTTTGGTTAGAGTTATAGAGATGAGGAATGTGATGCAGAAATACTTTTTTTTTAGAAAGCTGCTCTTTTCTTGGCTGGGAAGGAAGCATTAGTGCTGTATCATGAGACCTTTCCCAGTCCAGATTTCAAATGCAACCATTCAGTTAGAAGAAAATGGTACTAATAAGGAGGTGGGCCAATGCGTCTTGGTGTTGATCCCATCACTGGAATACTGAGGCACAAAATTGGAACGCTACTTGTAGGAATGGTTGAGGAGCATTTCCATGTAGCTTGCATAAACTGTGTTCATCTTTGGCCCCACTCTATAACATGGAAATCAGAGTGGTTTTGGAATATACATTTGGAAAACCAGGTGCAGCATGGATCCAGTTTTTGTTTCATCCAAATGAGTGGATCTTAGAGAGTATGGATTTAACAGAAATGGGTTTGGCCAACAATGAGAGCAGTCCAGTAAATTCCACCAGTACCAACAAACGTCCCCAGCCTTACATGCAGTTCAGAACCATCTCCAAACTCAGGGACCCCCTTGGCTATGGGTTTTATGTGTCACAAAGGCTGGCTCTGACAAACATTTTTAGAATCACCATCTGTCAGCTTTTCCTTCAGGGATCCCCATTTACAATAGCTTGTATCCAGGCCATGTGCAAATCCCACTGGGCTGAAACTTGGCCCCATACTTGGTTGGCCTGGATGCAATTAACAAACACAAAATTTATTCAATTTAGTTTGGCCAAAAATATAAGATTCTTTTGTTTGCAGATGCTGAAGTTGAGATGCCTTTCCAAACTTATCAAGGACAAGGGAACCGTTTTGGAGTAAGTAACAGCCAACCCCAAAGTCATCCTAAAATTCAAGTTGAACTGCAAACCTAAGCACCAAATCATTTGTGAAGCTCAGAAGTTGAGTCCATTTTTTTTATTTCTTTAATTTTCATTGCTGTCTCTGAAATTCATTGTTCTGGTTGGGCTCTAGACAGAAACATTGGAAGAGGACACCCAGCACTCGCAACATCCAGCAGGAGCAGCAGGAAGCATCAGATGTTGTTGGGGAATTCTTCAGTTCCAGAAGTTTTGAAGAAACGTCTGATCCAAATTCTGGAGTGGAGGTTAGAACTCATATTGGCAGCACCTCTAAATAGCTTCGGTCTGGAGGTCTTGTAAGATCAGGATCTGTCCCTCTTGATTGTCCATCCAAGCCTTCCATTTTTCAGGTATTATCTGTCCAACTTGAGCATGATAAACCTTATGGTGCCTGATTAATCTGTCTCAGAAAGATGAAGGGCTGAGTCAATCCTTCTGCATTCACATCTTTGCTTCCCAGCTCCCACAAAAGCACCAGACCACTTAATTTATTCCCATTATCTGTGCCGGTACTCTGTGATTGTAAAACAAAATTCATGTCTAGGACATGGGCTTTCTTTGAGCACTTTTAACCCTTCACCACCCATCTATCACAGTGAGTTCTGGAGTCATAGAATCATCAAAGTTGGAAAAGACCACTAAGATCATCCAATCCAACTGTCCGTCTTCCACCTATATTGCTCACTAAACCGTGTCCCAAACCATTAGCCCTGATCCAGGGATGTGCCATGCCTCTACCTGAGTTGAGCAGTGGGATGAGAAGATAAAGGTGAGATCCTCTGCACATACCTAGCAGCAAGGAGGCCTGAGGCCAATGGTTAATGCAGTGCAGGAAGGAGTTCACATAGGCATTGATCAACGTGGTATAAAATACTTGCAGATGTTTCCTCCCCCAGGTTACTTTACTCTGAGAACTAACACTAGAACATAATGTATTTTCTTTTTTACTAATTAAGGGGGAGCTGCCCCCAACACCTCCAACAGTGTGAAGACCCAGAGGTGCTGGTGATGCTGGGTCACCCCTTCTCCATGTCTTTCAGCCATCCCTGCTGCTGGTGGATAGGAGCTGATGGGGTGCAATGAAGCCACCAGCACCCTCCATTGCTGCAGGTTAGTTAGTATGCTGGGGCTGTGCGGTTCCTCTGCCATCTTCATTCACCTTAGAAATGTGGAGTTTGAATGGTTTATCTCTATTAATCACCAGCTCAAAAAGCTTTGTGCACCAAGGGCCACAGATAATTAACTTCACTATACTGCTTGTCTTATCAGTATCAACCTCTTGTCCTCCTGTGAAATAGTTAAAACCATCAGCCCCTTTTTACTTTTCCATTTAACTCTAATGCTTTAACACTGATGTTCTAAATGGCCCTGCGATTCATACTTATTAGACAAACCTTTCTTTCTGCATCTCTTATATTTTTTGATAATTGGCCATGTACGTTTCTAAGGGGCTCAACAGCTTTTCATGCCACTATACTAATAATTAAAGGTTTCTCACAGCCTTTCAGATTTCTCTTTACCTTCTCTTCTTTGATAAGTATAATTTGCTGTTTAATTTAGGGGCGGGGTGGGGGTGAGGAAAAGTAGTGAGAGGCTGGCTGAATAGGAAAATATTTTGTTTAACAAAATTTGCTAATTTTAAACAAATCTCCATTGCTTCCTCATTTTTGTCACTCCTCTTGCTGAAGACACCCTCCCTCCTGCACTGCAAAGAGAGAAGTGGGGAGGCAGGAGATGAGGGCTGTTCTTGCTGTTCTGCTTGGTTTAGCCCTTTGCTGTGCTGGTGTCTTTATCCCCATTGCTCCTGTCACTCCAAGGAGCTGATCTGGGACCAAGCCCTCGTGCAGTGGAGCTGGGTTCCAGCTTTTCATCTCTCAGGTTGCTTTCAAAGGGATATTCCTCCCAGAGGCTTTCTTAGCTCCATCAATCTGCCATTCGGTTCTCCCATCCAATTTACTGTGGGGTGTTTGTGCAACTGATGCTTATGCCATTCAGAAGTTTTGCTCCATTTCCTGCCTGTCTCTCACTGTTCTTGAGGGATTTCTTCCTTCTCCCATTTGCATTACTTGAGTTTTTCCCTTTTATTTCACTTGGTTTTGTGTATGTTTGTTTTAATCCAAATTCCCCAGTTCTCAAACTATTATCTTCTCTCTTCTGTCTTTAAAGTTCTTTCATTTAATTTCTTCTATTTTTCCTGCACAGGGAACCTTCTGGGGAGAGTGACGTGTCTGGACCTATCTTTGTCCCGAGCAATAGAGCCATCCCACATGGAGGACAACCCCAGGGGCATGATCCTGCACCCATGGAGAACACAAGGACAAAGAGGTTTGAGATCTGGTAGCACCACCCTGGGTGAGTACCACCACACCAATGGAGGGAAGGCACAGAGTCTGGGGCAACCTTGTTACTGTTTGTCATCTCTGCTTGCCCAGATGTTGCATCTTTGAGAGAGGTGTTTAAGGGCTCCTGGAAACAGGGGCGTTAGGGAGGACTGGGTCTAGTGCAGTGACAATGCTGCTGTCTCCGTTCACACAGGCGAGGCCACCTGAGCTCAGAAGACCCAATGACTTTAGTCTTCAGTAATCCACTCTGAAAAATAGTACTTAACAGCTCCCATTCTATTTTTTAAATGAACTCACCCCAACTCCCCACTTCTTTCCATGCATGTAGGTTCAACAAGCGTTGATGCTCATGTGGGACATGTGCTCTGAGTGACATGCTTTAGTGGGCACAGTGGGGTTGGGTTAATGGATGATCTTAGTGGTCTTTTCTGACCTGGATGATTCTATGATTCTATAGTGTATACTCTCAAACCCCAGTTCCTGGAATCATGCAATGTCAGGTTCTTTACTTTCCTTCAAAAGAAAACATTTACACAGTTTTGCAGAGAAGGATGCACACGTGACCCCAGTGCTCTGAAGTGCTTACACAAACATCCAATGCAGTTTTTGAGGCGTGTGATTGTTACACTACCTCTTGAAGTGAGGAGGAGGTGGGAGCAGAGGGAAGAGCCGATCATAAATTTTTCCTGTTGGAGATGGGCAGCGTGGTGTTGTGCTCCTACAGTTAACACACAGCGACCGTTTCTTATCAGCTCTGGAGCTGAATTGCAAAACAAGTTCATGCAGAAGTCATTCCATTTGCTTTTTTTTTTTTTTTTTTAGCAAAGAATTCACACAACCTGTGATCTGTTCTGGGTTTATCCTCCAGTAGGGGAGAAGAAAAAGACCGGTGATGCCACTGTAGTGAATAATTCATCCCATCCTCCTTGCTGGGTGCTAAGTGACCCCTTTGCTTAGCTCCCGCTTAGGCTGGGGAGGAGAGCAGGACGTCTCCCATATCTCCGTTAGCTGCTGGGGGTTAATAGGGGCATTCAACACACACATGCAGGCTCTAAACAGGGTCAGGGGGCAGCCAGCACATTGCGACCTGAAATCTGACAGCTTTTACTCATTCCAGGTTAGGTGACCCCATTTCTCTCTGGGTAGCAGCCTTGCCCGGTGCCCAGCGTGGGCATCTTACGCAGCACAGTGTCTCGAGGTGTTTCTTCTCCTTCCCCATTTCCACTTGTCTGTCTCCCTCCACCACTTTGTCACCCTGATGCTGGTGAGTTCCTGCTTTCCTCCTCCTTCTCCCTAGTTGGTCCATTTGTCGTTTTCTCTCAGTAGTCCATCCTCCTTTCTCTCCGACTTCTTCTGTCCCTTGTTTTTCCCTCCTTCCTCTCTCTTTCGCTTTTCCCCCCTAGTGTCGGAACTTCTTTCTTTGATTCCCCCCCTCCACCTCCCACCCTTTATAGTGCTGTTATCTGTGATTTTGGCAAAGAGCACATTTATTGGGGAGGAATATCCCCATGGCAACGCAGCAGATGGTGACTTTTGATTAGCTTGGCTTTTTTTTTTTTCCCCCGACTGCCAAATCACAATCCGTCTTTGAAATTAAATCAGGCTGTGATAGCATCAGTTGTTCTGGAGAGGGGACGAGAGAGAAACAAGACTGAAGTATTACAGCGGGAGCCAGGATGTAATGCAAATTCGTGTTTTTTAACCCCAGCAATAAAACCCCCCGTTCATTCCGGGAGCAGAAGGAACCACAAGAGAGGGAATAATAAAACTTTAAAAAAATGTATAAGATTTTTTTTTTTTTTTTTTTTAATGTTATCACCCCATATGGGCTCCTCACTCTGACCACAGCAGTGTGTTTGTCTCTGTAACATTGATGTCACCGGAGCTGCTGGGCCTAATCCTGTCGCTGTTTAAACACTGTTGAGAATTTTCCTCCTGTCATGGGTGGTGGGGACAGGCCGGATTCTCAGCTGAGCCACTGGAGCAACTATTTATTAATGGGGTGCGGCATCCCAAGTGGGGAGAAAAGCATTAGCAAGCAGCTCCTGGAGGGCAGTGGAGGAGGGAGGCGAGGGGAATTCAGGATAACACGGGGAAGTGGAGCAGCTGGAGAGGGCGGATGGCATCAGCGAGCCAAGATGTTGAGTGATCAAGGGCATGGGAAAGTGAGGAGCTGTCTGAAATGGCACCAGGGAGGTCTGAGCCTGGGGAAGGAAGGGTGCAAAGCTGTTGCCAGCCACGAAGAGAAAGTTACAGGGCATAGCTCCATGGAAGATGGGAAAGCAGATACCAGAGTCAAACAGTAAGGAACTTTCTTGAACGCTTCAGAAGTGGGTGGTATTCAAGACCCGTGAGCTCTTTTGCCTGGTGCCTTCTGGAGGGTGACCAAAGGTGAACGCAATTGAGTGCTAATCATAGCCAAAGATAAAGGAGGGCTTGAAAATGAAAGCTGCAGAGAGGAGATGACTAATGGCCCAGCCATTTCGTGGGAACTGACGTGGTGTCTCGGGCCGTGAGTCGCCGGGCTGCTATCTCCAATTACCCACGCAGGAGTTTAGAAAGCAGTTGTCTGGTCTCAGTGCTGGCTCTTGTGGAGGAAGGGAGTTCAGTAGTAATGACTAAAGGTAAATAAAGGGCCACATCCAGTCTTGGAGGAGTTTCATCAGAAACAAAGTGCTTTTTCTTTCTGGGGTTGCAGCATGCACATTTTCTGGTACTGTGGAGAGCAACTACACATGAGCAAAAGATGCATCTCCTGGAAGAGCTCTGATCTTAACGTAGGATTCAAATCTGTGCCCTTCTGATCTGCAGCATCTCTGCATATATGGGACTATCCTGTCAAGAGAAGTAATTGAGGTCTTCCCACTTCTTCCTGATAAGTACTCCGTGCACTCCTGCTTGCTAGGAGCTCTGGGCCACCACCACATCCCGCCCACTGCTTTTTCAGTCCAACCAGTGCCTTTTCCTGCTGTGCTTCAGGGGACTCTGCAGGCTGTCTCAAGTTCTTCCAGGATAAGCCTTCTGGCCAACAGATAAAATTTTGCTGCAGATGTTGCTTCTGCTGGAGAGCTCAATTCAGGAACATTTTGTGTATGCCTTGTATTACATCTGATGTTCGTTGGGGAGCAGATAAGATTTGGGTGTAGGAGATAAGTCAGGTAGAGATGCTGCTGCACCTAAATTGCCAGGAGATATCTCAGGGCCGGATCCTTCCCTATGAGATGCAGGCTCAGGGGAGTGCTCCAGCCTGGAGGGCCTCACATGTTGCTGGAGAGTATGGGAGAAGAGTTTTACGAGCAGAATGAGATCTAAACCTCTTACTGAATCTCAGGGGATGTTCAACCTAAGTTCCGTTTTGTTTAGAAGTTAATCCTAGATTAGAGTTTGTGGAAGCTGGGCATTGCTTCTTGCATTGGTCAGACAGCCACCACCCAAATGGCTGGACTTCTTGCCCTGGGCTTACCTTGCTAGTGAATGTCTGCCCTCAAATCTCTTTCCCTTGTCCATCCCCCATTGCCCTGCACAAATACTTTGCAACCACACTGGCTGGCACCTGTAGGAACCACTCTGCCCCACGGCACTGCTGTGCCTGAGTTGCTGATCCCCAATAATTGCAAGAGGGCTGAGAGTCAGCGCTGCTCTACATCCTGCCCGCAGAGCCCATCCCATCAGCATGGCGTGCATGTCCCCAGCGGTCCCAGCACGAGCCTGGCATCTGCAGGGCTGCAATCCAGGCTCGTGGAGCTGCACAAAACAAACCGGCTGTGACACCGCCGCAGCGCGCTCGAGCCTCTCCAGCTTGACACCGCATCATTATATATTGATGCCATGACACCAGTGCTCAAAATAGCATCAGGACAATTTGATTTCCTGCAGATCTCAGGATGGGGTCATAAAAACGGAGACTGTTCTGGAGAAATAGGATAGGGTGGAAATGTTTGTAGTGACATCACAGCCGCTTCCATGCCAATGGCCTCCTACTGCTGCAAACATGTGATTGTGATTTTGTTGCACGCTCCATCAGAAGAGAGCCAGGCTGGCCAGGGAGGGAGGAGAAGGGACGGAAATATTCAGTTCTTGTATCTTGATTCAAATATCTGACAATAGCTTTGCAGCCCTGGGGTGCTGAGTGATCAGGAGTGGGGCCATGGAGCTGCTGCCAGATCAGGGGGCTGCAGAGCATAACTGGAGGCTGAATATGGACCTTTGGCTTTGTGGTGGATGATGCTGCTCTGTATTGGGGTACTTTGTTGGAGAGTTGGGTGGTCTCATGCTCACTCTTCTCTACTGGTCCCTGTTTTGTCTATCGTCACTCTTCTTGGCAAGAACCACCTTCAGGCCAAAAATACAGCTGCAAAAGCCTCTGCATAGCTGTTGTCTTTAGGGGTTCCTGTTATGGAGAAGAAAAGCAAGAAACAGCAGCAAGGGGATTTAAGTAGCTGGGGATAAGAGGAGGGAGGAAGGGAGAAAAGAGACAGTGAGAGAAGCAGAAGTCAGCCTAGGAGACAAAACCTTGTAGGAGAAAAACTCATTTGGTGACCCCACAAAAGGCTCTGACGGCTGCAGAGCCCAGCTCAGTGCTGGGGGCACATGAGAGTGAAGGGATCCAGCTAATGCACCCGTCCATCAGATTAGGCTGTCAGAAAACCCAACCACTTCCATCACTGTCTGAGGAGAGAGACTCACTCCCCGCTTAATGTGATCGCAGTCCTGTTGTTGCCACTCCAGGGAGAGGGGCCACCGCCACCGCAGTGTGCAGCAGGCTGTGAGTTTAAAATCCTATTAGGCAGAGACTAACAGTTGCAAAAAGAAAGCAGGTATCCCCTAGTGGGGATTTAAAGATGTTTAGACATAATTGGATTTTCCAAGCAGATGTCATTATTGTTAAACAGTTGCCCACTTGATATGTTCAAGTTGTTGGCTGTAATTGCTAAAATTAGCAGGTCTGCATAGAGCAAAGGTCAGTTGGTTAATATTGTGATTTAGTATTTTATGAAGTAATTCCAAATGCTTTTATGTATGTTTTTGTTTTTGCAGTCTAAGCCCACATTAAAGTAGTTGTGGGGCCTGCTAATAAAATAATGACTCAGCCTCTCCGAGAGGCTGCTGGCTGGACTTGAGCTGCCTCTGCTATGTGTGCTCTTCCCATTGCTCCAGTCCTACAGCAGGAGACTGCAAACTGCCCCCATACTCTGCTTTCAAGCAGAGCTCATTCTCAACCAGCCCATTACCAGCTGAGCTCTGCTGTCACAGCTTGTGGTCCTCGTTGTGGACCAGCTGTGTGTGCAAGCTCACCAGGGAGAGTCCCAAAACATGGCTGTTTACAGGGACAATGCAGTTCTGGGAGAGACTGTCCTTTGCACAAGCAAATGATTTCTTGCAAGGCCATATTGGCAACACTGGCTAAGATTTATTTTTGTAACAGAGGCACAACCCATTCCTACAGGTGGTTTGGGCACACACCTGGCAGATTTCTCGCTATTGCAGCAATGTGGGCCATAGCAAGTGCAGTCCAACCTGCTTTCTTACCACCTACCATTTAGGGCTGTCTCTCTCCTTTTTTTTTTTTTTTTTTCCTTTCTTTTATCATTTTCTTAATCTCCACTCTTTTACTTGCAGGAAGTGCTGAGAGCTGCCATGTGCCCTGCAGAGCACAAGAAGCTGTGGACGAAGATCTGCATTCCTCCTGGACCCAGCGCTTGCTGGGTGAGCAAACTGAGTCTTTTCCCAATCCATGTTCCCATAATCCAAAGAGCAAGTTTTGGTGTGTGCAGCTGCCAGAGCTGCTACAGGAGCTCTCTGTGGCTGCAAGAGGTGATAGAAATGTTCTGAGTGAGGGATGGGAAAAGGAAGTGCTCTCTCTTGGGTGCTGTCTTAAGTAGTGATATAACATCCCAAGCAGACTGGGTCTGGGATAGGTATAGATTGATCACAGATTATGCACATCTTGATGGACATGCACAAAAATATCAGACTAGGGACAAGACTGAGGCAAAGTTTTAGCCCAGCAAGCTGAAAATGTTAGGGGCTGGGCTGTTCAACTCTGGTCCAGATTTCAAAACATGCTATTTTGATCAAAGACCATTTCAGTTTCCGATCCAAAATGTGCTTTTCTTTTTTAATAAACCCTTGAACTTCCTCCAAAGTAGCATAAGGTAAATTCAAATGGCCATCTCACGTAGTGAGACAGAGAATATTGGTAGAAACACGTAATTGTGTTTGCTCTGCCCAAAATAATAATCTTTGCCAATTTGTAAAACCGACAAATTCTTTGCAATCCCCAGGGCTCCAGTGTCTGCAGGGCTCCTTCTGGCTCCCAAACCATGGAGCAGCAGCAGACAGGGATTGTACCACTGGCTGTCCCTACTCCCATCACTGCTGGCTTCCTTCTACAAACCCAGCAAGTCCTTACGCATCCACTTGCCTCTCAGTGCTGTATCCTTTTTTTATGGGAGAGGGATTCTCACAGGAACTTAAGAGGCCTTAACACAGCAAATTCAGTTTTGTTCTGTTTCTTTTCCAAGCGGGGCATGGCATCAGTTTGCAAAGGATAGCAATTTGTGCTGTGTTTTTCCTTTCAGAAGTAAAACGTTTCTGTTAAGTGGCTGCAGTATTCTGGCTAATTTAACTTAGCGTTGGGAGACCTTTATGTGTATCACTGCTTTGCAGTCTCCTTCAAAGCACAGGAGCCTGTTATTCCCATTTCACTGCAGAGGAAACAGATGCAAAGACCTGCCCAAATGCAGGCAGCAATTGCAATCTGGATTAGAGTGAAAATGTCCCTGAAAACCAGTTCCACCCTCCAGGGAGACATCAGTGGGCAGGGCAAGCTGGGAAACTCAAGGGGATGTAGTGTAGGACTGAAAATAAAGCTTGTGAGATTTTAAATGCCTAAGGTGATCTGGCCAAGCAAGAAACAAGGCTCTGTGGTTCATGTCAGCACAAGAGGGGGGGGCAGAAACATGGGGAGCGCGTTCCTCAGCTCAGTGGAGGACGAAAGCAGCATGCTGCCAGGCTGTGCAAGAAATGCATTGTAAGCTGGCTCTAGCAGCTGTGAGCAAGACAATGAGGATGGTAAAGCACCATCGAGCTCCCCATGTTCAGCTTTGCACAAAGAGGGAGCTAAATTCAGCCCCCTGGATTCTGTTTGCTCATGGTTTGAATTTAGCTGGCTTTGTCTAAACAACTCTAAGCAGAAAGGAACCATAGATTGTCCCAGTTCAAGACCCAAATTCACCTTCTGCCTGCTTGTTTTCTGCCCCCAAACTATGCAGGGATCTCCAGATATTGTTTTCAGGGCATTTTCAAGGAATACCCTATTTTCTTTTATGGAACAGCTTTCTCTTCCTTCTTTTCCTCACCAAAATCTCCCTTTGTTTTTTCCCATGGCAATCCCTCTCCTTACTACATATTGGGCTACAGCTTGATACATCCTCACTAGATAAAGAGGAGGGGGGAGAGGGCTCTTCATGACCCCTGAACCTCCCCTACTTTCTTGCTAGTGTACAAAAAATGTTTCAATGAATATATCTTGTATTCCGGTGCCTAAAGGCTGGACACCCTTCACTCAGCCTCAGGACTGTGTATGACAGTTGGACAAGAGCCTTTATTCTTCTGCCTAGCAGGCTCGGACATTTAAAAAGGGTCAATTTCAGGGGGTGGGAGGAGAGCCTCCAGCTTGTCATATAGCCCTCATACCTGTTCATCAACTATCCTTTTGCTGTACTAACTTACTTGGCCTCTGACAAACAAGCAAGGTAGCTCTTGTGTGTATTTACTGTATATTTGCTATGTATTTCCAGAACAAACACTATATATCACCTTACATAAAATCGGTATAGTTCCTCTCCTTAGTTTAGCATAACTCCTTATCTCTACCTGTCAGTAATTTGTTCCAGGCTGTTCAGAAGCTGACATCAGTTGTGCCACGAACTCAGCTTTTATTAACACTGCTCACAGTAGATTCCATTCGTTGAGCAATGAGAGCATGTCCCACAGCTTGCATCTGATGTGTGTGCTGGGGGACATTACAGCTTCAGCTGGTCTTTTCCATTTACTGACACAGACCTCAACCGGCCGTCTTCTTCAATTTCTATCTTCTCCTGCCCATTTTCAATGATTTTCCTGGTGGTGATCCTCTTGCCATTGACCACTTCAGTAGAGGTTAAGACTGATCTGAAACTACGCGGCCCAGCTGTTTCCTCAACGAAGGAGAAGATGGTCTGCCCACTGTGACCGAATGAAGTAAATGGCATAAAGGACTGCATCAATCCAGAATACAAACTGGAGCTGCTTCCTCTTCCACTGTTTCTGATGTTGTTGAAGAGATCCATCCCTCCAAAGACTTCCCTAAAGATATTTTCGGGGTCTTGGAATATGTAAGCGATATCAAAGAAGTTGTTATGGTCCCCCGTGGCTCTTCTTCCTATATGGGATCGGCTCTCCTTGACAGATCTGTCATAGCGTGATCGTTTCTGAGGGTCAGACAAAATTTTGTATGCCTCAGTGACAGCTTTGAATTTATTTTCGGCTTCCTCCTTGTTGGTGAGATTCTTATCAGGATGCCATTTTAGTGCCAGTCTGTGGTAGGATTTCCTGATATCATCCTGGGAGGCACTTTTTTGCAGTTCAAGGATTTTGTAATAATCCACCATCTCGGGAGAGAGCTGAGACTGCTTGGAAGTAGCCTGGCACCTCTCTCTCACCACAGATACAAAGCCTGGAGATGTCCTGCACCCAGAGGCTCCTGGACACCCACTGCCACTGCACTGCCTGGGGACAGGCTCAGTTCATCCCTTGCTCTGCTTTGTCTTTCGGTGTTACAGGACCACATAGGAAGCTGAGTCCCGTGTTACAGGATTGTTCCTTTTGAAGCCTGCTGTTCCCGGATCGTGAGATTGTGACCTCAGAGCGCCTTCAGCCAATTGTTGCTCAGGTGATCAAACCACATTCTGGGGTGGAGTTGGTTGTCATTGGCCTTATGTTCTTAAATGTTGGTTGTGTGCATGATGCAGTTGTCCAACGTAGCTGTAATATCATATCTCTGATGTACGGCTTTGTCAGATCAGTTTTTGTGTTGCCTGCCCAAAAGTGGGATTCTTAGATACTGAGTATAGATCTGTGTGCAGTCTGGAGAAGTGTAATGTCATCAGGTCATGTTAATTCTATAGGACATTATTACCCTACAGCAGCAACTACAGGAAAGCTGTTTGTAGTTTAGAGCCATTCACAGCTCAGGGAGAGTGCTGATAAGTTGGAGAAGGCACAGGAAAGAGCCCTAAGATGTGATCAGGGGTTTGGAAAACACGCTCTGGAGTGAAATGCTCGGGGAAATTTTCTTGATATTAAGAGGAAGTTCAACACCAGCTTCATCATATCCTGTAAGACCCTGCATGAAAACAAAGATTTGATGGTACAGAGGTCTTCAGACTCTCAGGAAAAGCAGTTGGAAGGTGGCACCAGCAAGTTCAAACTCCTAATGTGTTGCATATCCTACACAGTGAAGGTAGTGAATTACTACAACCTCCTTGTGTATCCATTTTTAAACCCAAAGTGGACCTTTTCACCTAAAATAATGATTAGATGACCACAATGTATATTTATGCCCAAACCTAATACCTCTGCAAGAACTTAGCTCCCATGATAGCACCAAAATAAATGTCCAGAATGAAGCTCATTAACAACCTTAGCTTCTTTTCTATGTGCTCTTTGGGATAGTTGGCCTAGGTACAGCAGGGATGCTGCATAAGCTCAATACTGACAAGTTCAGTCTGAGGAGCTGAACTCCCTGATCCAGTGTGAGGTTTTCCTGCATCTGTTTCTATTCCCTGGTTTTGTCATTCCTGTGGGAAATGCAATATCTTTGCAGGGAATCATTGCATGAAGGAGGTCTCCAAGGAAGTGCCAACAATGAGAACTCAGCTGTCTGTAACCCTGTCATAAACACCTACTAATGGCAGTGTGGGTTGCAGATCACTGCCCTCATTTCCATTATCCCACACTTTGGGAAAGAGTAAACAGCTGATCATACCAAAGAGTGTATGCACAGCACATGAGCCCACTGCTGCTCAACACACATTGTAAGTGTGGAGCAATGATGGCAAGAAGAAGCCATGTCAGCTTGTAGAAAGCAGTTTGGTGAAGGAGGAAAGAAAAGTGCTGGAGATGATGGGCACTGAGGAAGGGCTTTGTTGGGCTGGTTTCCTCTTTGGTCAGTGATGAGGCAGCACTATGGAGGTACTCACTGTATTCTGGCCCTGTGATAGAGGCTGCCATTAAGGAGTGCAGTGCTGGTCTGGCGGCCGACTGTACACTGGACTTGAGGATGATCCAAGCTTCCCACCCACAAGCCACCAAAAGGTGCAGCATTCTCCTATCCTCTGCCACTGTGACCTCTTTGTAGATGCTTGGCAGAAACTTCAGGAGCAATTGCTGTTCCTGCTCTCTGCTACCCAGAAGTGAAAATGGGATGTCAGAAACAGGTGAAAGAGCCCTATTGGAAGCTCCCAGGCTTGTTATCTGCTGCGCACGGAAGGAAGGAGGTGGCCCTGCCTTGGGCTGTCTCTGCAAAGCATCTCCTCCAGGACTTGCTTTTGCTGCAGAGTGCCTATCACAGACTTGCTGGCGCAGTAGATTATCTGTCCTGGATTTAGTGTGCCCTACCCATCTAAAACATAGGGAGTGTTTTTCTCCTGTCATCCTGTAGCGGGGGACACTCACTGCCTGTTTGTCTGCTGCCTGCAGCAGGCAGGCATCAGAGATTAGCAGCCATTCAACAGAGACCACTGTTGTGAGCCAGAAGGGTTTGCAAGGAAAAAAGAAAGGGTCGAGGAGAGATGGGGAGAAAGGAAAATGGGAGAGGCATGCACACTGCAAGTAACTAGACCCAAACTAGCCTGGCAGCCCCATCCCTAGAAACCAAGGCTTTGAAATGAGAAATGTTTTTCGTATCTCAAATCTCAAGTACAAACAATAAAAACCAGCCCAGACTGTGTTCTTTGAAGAGAAAGTACGAGTGACCTGAACAGTGGTTATCAGCAGCGTCATTAAGATAAACCCTTAACATGATTTAAAGCATCCGAAACTGAAGGCAGCACTTTCAGATACTAACAAAATGGTCTGACATTGGGGATGGAAATCAATAGTAATCTGATGTCACTAAAAATACTCAAAAGTGTCCCATGGCTGATGGAGGTGAGATTAGTGTAAATATTTGTATTCTAATCAGTGGCACGCGAGGGCTGGAGGCGGCCTTTCTGTCTATTTAATTAATGGAGTGGCTTTTTAAAAGGATCCTAATCATATGTGATTGTATCTGCTTATCAACATTTTTGCTAATTAGATGATATGGAGGCAGTCACTCTGCTAATTCCCTCATCCAAACAGCATATCCTGCACAGATAAAGTACAGTCTCTTTTTAATAAGAAACAATCATGAGACAGACTAACCTTAATGGTGCTTATTATCCGAGGATCTTTGGGATTTTCTCTTTTACCCACCCCCTCCTTCCTTTTCCTTCAGTCTCTGCTTCAGTATGCCAGATGGATGCGGATGTGGCAGTCCCTGTCCCCTTGGCACCACCATGTCCCACTCTTCCCTCCCAGCCGAGCAGCAGTGGTGGGTCAGGTGGGAGACGAGGAGCAAAACACAGGGCACTCAGGGGCAAAACGCCCCAAGATTTTGGTTCATGGACCACAGGTAACCCCAGATTTGTAGCCCCTATCACCGATCTTGCCACTGGCATCCCAAAAATATCCTGGTTCAGAAAGAAGTGAGCATCTCTGAGATGTGAAAACTTTCTTCTGTTGTTATTGTTCCTTGTATTATAGTTGATTCTATTATAAAAGGGTCTGGGGGCCAAGGGATTCTTGATAAGCATTTTCTCACCATCCCCCCTGATACCTTGACAAGTCTGGGTTCCTTTTATCTAAAACATGAGCCACAGACATTTGTTCCAAGTCCTTTGGCTATCTAAACAAACACACATCACACTTTGTCCCACCACTCAAGCTGTCATCGGATGCTTTCCCTTAAGGCATCTGTGCTTGTCCCCTGCTTGCTCCCCAAGCCGTGATCTCAAAGACAACTACAGATGAGCATATAAGCCTGACCTCCTGTTGGATGGCAGAGTGTCCTGCTTGCCTTCAGCATGAGGATTGAAAATAAGTAGAAAATGTGTCCCCTCAATGCAGATGCTTATGGTGGGATGGAAGATGGAAGATGGAGCTGGAATAGGTCCTGGAGAGCTGTGTCTGGATTCAGTTTCCTGAGCCTTGAGGCCAAACCATGGTTCAGGCAAGAGGGCACTCGGCTTCTAGGTGGTGGCAAGGAGCAGAACCTCCAAAGAAACACTATTTTTTTGAGGTATGAAGCCAAAGAGAAGGTCTGGTCCTGCTTACTGGAGTCAAGGGGCCTGGCATGTTTTTTACGTTTGATCATGCCCAGGGCAAGACCTTGCTCCAGTCTTGGAAAGCACAAACGGTGATGTAACTTCTCTCCAGGGACTCTGATCCCAGGAGAATTCAGAGCACTCCAGTTTCACTGCCTCGGTCATCTCCACATGTCATCTGCAACGTCCTCACCCAGGCACGGCTCTGCTGAGGCTGTACTCAGCAATACAGTTGGCTGATCCTTCTCTATTCCTTCTCTCTGGCACAGACCTGGACTCTTCTTCCTCTCCATTCTACATACAAGGATTAATTCGATATTGACCGCTTTCCCAGAGCGCCGTCCCACTGCCAGTTCCGTGACTGAAGCCTACGACTTGAAAAGAAGAGGAACATCTGGGCCAAGGATTGCTCTGCAAGCGGTTGAGTCCCGGGGCCTAATGAGGCGCTGCTTATCAACAGAGCGTGCTTATCTGGAGCCCGCTGCCGGTGTACCTGCTCCAGCCCCATCGTGAGTGAACATGTTTTACCACCCAGTCGCAGGGAGCCGGCAGCGTGTGCGCGGTCAGGCAGCGCAGCTCAGGCGGTGCGTGGTAACTCGCGAAGCCGCAGCAACTTTATCACTTTGCAACATCCATACATAGCTACAGCCTTGAATCTTCTCAGGGGAAGAAAGGATGATGAGTTACTGTCCTGGGATTTTTGCTCTGTCTCCAGTCAGTGGGAAGTGGCATGTGGAGCATTCATTTAATAAACCAGAGGGGAAAAGCTGTAGATCAGCTTCTCATTATTTCAGAGCTGGCTCACGCCATCGCTTGGGTTTGTGCCTGACAGTTCAGTGTGTTATTTGAGGCCACTGAAGCATTCTGCAGAAATGATGCCACCCTCTTCTGAAAGCATGGGGTTTGTGAAAGCAGGGAGGGCCTGCCTCCCTTAGTAGCTTTACCATTGCCAATTCCATCTCAATTTTAGGTTTGCAGAGGAGATGCCCACTTTGGAGACCGGTTCCTGTCAAAAGCCACCACTCCAGCAGGAAACCCTCTGAAGATGGTTCTTCTGCTGAAGTAAAGCAACTCTAGGAGAGTAAAAATGCACCTCTGAGGCTGGTTTGCAGGGGATGGCAAGGTCCAGAGTCCTACAATATTTAGTTTGCTGTGTGCACATAAAACTGGTGCACCTCATTAAGGGAAGCAGCATCCTCCTCTAGAAGGGGAGATCATAGGAGATCATTGCTAGCATTCACCCCCCACTATTTGCCAATGTGTTGCAACTGTTTCTGGGAGTGGGGAAGTGGAGTTGACCCCACAATGAAGATGTCAGGAGACAAGTTTAAGTTCTGGTCCTGCCTGTGGACTCATAAACGAGGCTGCCGGGAACAGTGAAATTTCCACACTGCCTCAGCAAAGGTTTAGTCCAAGTTTATTGCTGAGATTAAAAGACTGGAGAATATAAATTGTAAATGTGATGACTTAAGAGCTCATAAATTCAGTATACAACTCCATTCCAGAGAGCCAGTGAGCAGTGCAGCCATGCTGCCTTGGGCTCACATGCTGCCCTGTGCTCAAACCCAAGTTCTCTAAAGAGTCCTTCTGGAGGGGTAGTCACCCCTCCCTGGAATCTATTGAAGCAACATTACCTGTTTGAGCTGCCAGAATGGGAAAGATGAACGTTTCTACTAATCCACAGGTTCTTCTACCAGTTTTTTGCTTATTCTACTTGTGTCCCCTTTCATGGAGCTGGGTGACCTCTGAGAGCAGAGGGATGAGGAGGGCTCTGTGGAGGAGTGGTGAACATGCCACAATACTTTTGGGGTGAATTGTGAGGGGTTTCTACAGCTGGGTCGTGATTGTCATTGAGTTTGTCCAGTACAGATTTCCTTTAATAACTTGCTTAGGCATTAAGACTTGGCCACTATGTCTTTTCCTTTATTGTTTTTCCAGGAATGATGGAGAGTTAGAAAACATTCTGCCTCTAGAATTAGTCTGGTCCACACCAGGGATGCAGATACTGGGCTGTGAGCTGTAATGGAATCAGAGGTAAGAATGCAGTACTCAGTGCCAACCTTGCTATCCTGCTGGGAGCAGAGCTTGTGACCACAGTGTGAGCAAGAAGAGACGGACAACATCAGGTGAACTGGACAGCATGCAGTAAGTGTGGAGGGGATGGACTCAGTGCTGCTTCCCTGGCTGAAGTCAGTCTGGCAGTGTTTGGGTTTGGGACCTTCTCTTTTTGCTTTCTTCCACCCAAACTCTTGAAAACTTTTCAGATTCACCCCAAATATTCATCCCCCATTGCTGCAGTGCAGGTTTGTGTAACTAACAGGCAAGAGCAGATGAGAAGGAGATAAAGGAATAAGGAGGGGGGGGGGAAGGGAGAAGTGAGGGAGGGGAAGAGGAATGCAGAGGTATGTGGCTGCATGTTGTGCTGTGTTTATGCACAAACAGGCACGCTTATCAATACCCAGATGGGAGTATGTCTGCATAGCTGTATCTCTGAAGGCAGCGGGTGCCCCTGGGCTGGGCAGCACGGCTGCAGCCGCCCCTTGGGATGCTGCTGCGTTATCAGGTTGCAGCAGGCAACCCTTGCTCCCCTTCTCACTGGGATCACAGCCCTTGAGCCTGTGTGGGGCTTTCAAAGCCTCTCCCACAGCCTCCCTGGGTAGAAGGACAAGAGGGGATACAGATGTCACTCACTGGGGTGTGGGAGCTGGCGTTGTCCCCCTGCTTTGGTGGGACAACAGTGGGTGAGCAGAGGACCTGGAGAGAGCATTTGTTTGGGTCATTGTGGGCAGTGCAGGATGGGCCAAAACAGTCATTTCACCCCATAAATTGGGCTGTCCAGATTGGATCTGTGCACAGTACGCTGGGGAGACAGCCATGAAGTCTCCTTTTTTATTTTCTCTGTGCTTTTTAAAGAGGATCAAAAAAAAACATTTTTACAACCTTCCTCCTACCTCCACTTCCCAGCACCCAGTCACAGTGACCACTAATCTTACGTGGCTCATAACTGCAAATAGCTCAGGAACTAATTAATTGTGACTGTGTCGCGCTTGCCTGCCTTTTTCACCAAAAATCAATTAAGGAAGAACACATTTCCCCTTCCCCTCCTTCCCCACTCCATTTTGCAGAGGGGAGATGGGGCAGCGTGGACCAACACTGCGTTCCCAGGGCTCCCAGGGGTCGGGGTGCAGCAGAGGGGGATTAGCAAAGTGGAGAGACGCAGCTTCTGCCAACGGGAGAGGGGCTGCTCCCCAGGGACATGCAGCGGTGGGAAAGCTTGATTGCCACATGCAGCCACGCAGCACCATGCTCCTCCCTTCCCGCTGTCCCTGCTCCCCAAAGACCCCCATGAATTGTGTGTGTGTGCTGGGAGGGGATCGGCTGTCGGAGTGTTATTTATTTGCATGGGTAATGAGCCCCTCCAGAAGGGGCTGTGAAGGAGAGATGGATGGGAATTGTGGTGCTGCTTCCCTGCCAAAGTGAGGGTAGAGGTGTTGGTTATAAAGGAGTAAGCGAGGAATTCAGGAAGGTGAATTTTGTGTTTTGTGGGAGACAGTAGTAGGAATTGGAGTGGAGTCTAATGTGGATTTGGAGGTCTTGGAGGTGGGGCTCCTCCACTGCCCCAAAAGCACAGCAAGAACGTACTCCTCGACACACATCTCCCCTCCACACTTGCTCTTCTAGCTCTGCTGCGTCCCTGGATGCATTCAGTGCCAGGCTGGATGTGGGTCTGGGCAGCATGGGCTAGTGGTTGGTGACCCTGCCTATGGCAGGGGGTTTGAAACTAGATAATCATTGTGATGATCCTTTTCAACTTAGGCCATTTTATGCAGCCCCCAAAAACACTTTTCCTGAGAACGGGAGATGGCCCTCCCCAGGACTAGTGCTAAGACACCTGGGCACACCAGGTAAAACCTCCTGAGCATTATTTCTGTAAATGCCTCCATTTGGTCCATATCACCTCCTCAGATCTCTATTGAAATGCCCTTCTATTAATAAATAACTCCATTCTCCATTACCCCGCATCCACTGCTCACATTGAACTAACTGTGAATTCGGGTTTGGTTTTTATAGACATCAGAAATAGATTTTATCTTCAGCGAGGGCTCTCCCTCCACCTCTCCAGCCTCTGTCCCATTGCACCGAGCACAGCAGTGGCTGGGAGCATCTCTCACTGGTATTGGGAAGGATGGGCTTACAAGGGTCGAATCCTTCCCTCTGTGCTAGTGAGCTGTGTGTACATCTCTGTAGCACAGAGTAAAGCACTTGAGAAAACAGGGAAGAAATTTTGAATGAAGTATCTGTGTATCCAAAATAGTTGATTCTCAAGGCTTTTTGTTTCATTTTGTTTTCTTTGGGAGAGGAGTAGTCTGGCTTGGGAAATACCTATCAGGAATCTTCCTTGAATACAGCTATGACACTGAGCCACTGCATGAATGTGGGGAAGATTTTCTTTTTTTAGACTGTGGGTTGCAAACATTCCCTGGAAAATATTTGAGTTTTGAAGAGGATCAGTTGGTCGTGATTGGGCAAGGAAGTCACAGGGTGATGTTTCTATCCCTGGGTTGGATGGAAGCATGCTTTCTGGCAGGGAAATCAGTGCATGTGAATTAGAGTTGTGGTTTCCATGAATACTATCATATATGGATTTGAAGCTGATTTTCCAAGAGCAGTCATGCCAGGAAAACTTGCACTCTCACATTGTCCCAGGCAGCAAACGCAAGTGACACAAATACAGCGAGGGCGAGTTCATTTACAGCAGTGACTGTTAAAGAAAAGAAAAGAAATACTGTGTGTAAAATCTGCCTTCTCTGCTCTCCCTCCCAGAGACACGAGCTCCGACGGCTGGCATTGGTGCACAGCACGCGGGGACCGGCGCCGGCGCACACCTGGGCGCAGGTAAGGCTGCACTGGGGTGGGGACTGGATTCCTTCCAGGCCCCATTCGGCAAACAGCTCCTGCCCCGCAGCCCTGCGTGCCTTTGCCCTTATCTCCCCATGTGAGGCGAAGCGATAAGTGTTATTGGCCGTGGAGCTATGCATCCCTCCAGAAGCGCGCGTATGCTAAATATGTTTCTTGCTAGAAATGGGAGCCTTCCTCATGCAAGAGCTCAATGATTTTATTTCATTTTTAAGAAATAAAAACCTGATTTATTGCTTGATCCAGCAGTAGGCAACTCTGCCTGCGGCAGGGGGGTTGGAACTAAATGAGCCTTGAGGTCCCCTCCAACCCAAGCCATTCTCTGATTAAATGTCTAAGAAAGTAAAACTACATTAATAAATAGCACTATTAATAGTAGTAGATGTGTGGACCTCATCCATGTTAGTGCAGACAAACAACCACAGTATTTCTCAAGAGGTAAATACAATCTTGGTCTGGAAATGACCAAACCAAGCCACATAGCAAAGAGACCTGTCTGGTCCATGCAATTGACAGTGAAGGAAATAACTAGGAGGTGACCTGTGGCAGCTCTAGCTGGGGAATGCAGTTTGTACCATGGGGACAGCCCAGCCCCTTGCCCCCTCACACACTGGCAGGATGTGGTGCTGGTCCAACCCAGCGGCTGTCAGTTGGGATCGGGGTTTCAGAGCTCAGGAGATGCCACTGCCTTCTGCTGGGAGTCCATTGCATTCATTCTGGTTCATGACTGCCGTCATTTTAACCCATCTCTTTTCAAGGAATGAGTCAGCTCCAGAAAAGCAAGCAGTTATTTTATTCCCCGTGCTCACAAGGAGAATCTGATTGTATATAAAGGAATAGGAGCTCCTTTGTCTCTCCCTGACCCCAGGGCTGGAAGAAGCAGCTCCCATCTGTGTCATGTCTGTTTTGTGAGGGATATGGACAGGTCAGCTCGCTGTTCTCTTTCCATGCTCTCTTGGCAGCTCAGATCACCCTGCAAAGCATGCACCAGCAGACCTAGAAACCTCCATGCCCAGGCAGCAGCTTTCCATCACTGTGCCATGCCTCTGCCTTTCTGTGGGGCACACACAAGGGCTGAACAAGCATGGGGGTGTTTGGGGGAAACAAACCCCAGCTTCTGTCCCGCATTTCAACTTCCGTGGCCGACATCAAACGCGTCGCTGCAGCCCGAGCCCCCACGGGCCTGACAGAGGAGCAAAAAGAGAGGGCTGGAGGCAGCAGATCCTAATCTTTATTAAATAAGAACAAAGCTTATGCCGGCTAATGAGAAAAACAAACTGATGAAAGATCCGGCAAGCTCCTCAGAAGGACACAAAGAAATTCTCTCTGAACGAGACCATGCTAAAAATATGCCCGAATATTTATTTTGCTGGCAGTGGCTTCACAGACTCCAGATTTGATGCCGTCTATTCAGGGACTGGCAGAGTGATTTGGGAGCAAGGTGCTCCATCCAGTGCCACATCCAGACCTGTGGCAGTGCCAGGAAGCAACCACTGGGTCTATGTGCTCTTGGACCTTCATGCTGCCAGGCCTGTGTGCCACCAGGTCTGTGAGGACATAGGAGCACTTTGCTATCTGTTGGATGCCCCATTCCTGGAGATGTTCAAGGCCAGGATGGATGGAGCCCTGGGCAACCTGGTCCTGTGCATGATTTAGTGGTTGGTAACCTTACCCGTAGCACCAGGTTGGAACTGGGTGATCTTTGCGCTCCTTTCCAACCCAACCTTCTGTGATCATTTTGTATTTGCTGTCTGGTGGTCTCATCTAGGCAGAGCCCAGGCCAAATGAAATTGCCACGTAACACAGCAGGGGACTGTTCTGAAATCCTCCCCGGCTCCTAGCTGGCTCCACCTGAGCCCCACCTCAGCTTTGCCAAATGCTGAACGTGACTAAAAACGTCGCTTCTAAAGGCAAGAGCAATGCAGTTCCTCCTCCACCTCCGCTGACCATGAAACCTCAGCCTCTACTCTTTTAATGTCCTGTGCCTGAACTTGCTGCCAGCAGGTCAAGGGGAACATAATTTACTCAGGCTTTGATGCATTTGATACAGGTTGGGGTGAGAGGTGGGAGGGGAGGGAGGTTGCCCAGAATGGGTTGGAAAGTGCCAGAGCCCTTTGCTAACCACAAGGTGCTGCCTGGGGGGGCTCCTCACAGCGGGTGGGAGGCAGCAGGCGTTTGTCTGCAGGCCCCTTCTTATCTCCCCGCTCTGATGAGGAGATTGGGAAGGAGGGGAGGCTCTGCCTGTGCTCTGCGCTGCCTGGAGAGGTTTCTGAGTTCTCAGGCTACAGATCCCAGAACCCTGTGCCTCCCCGCTCCTGTCCCTCTCGCTCCTCCAGTGACTGCCCTCAGCCACGTGCTGCTCAGTGTAGGACTTTCTGTAGGTACAGGAGCTGCATCCCATCCCGAAGCAAAGTGGGAGCTGACAGATTTTGCAAACAGCCCCTCCCAACAACATTGCTTTTGGATTACATCTTGCACCTTGGTATGAGCACTGGGCCAAAGGCTGATGCTTCCCAGCTCAGTTGATCTCCCCCCCCCCGCCCCACACCTCTCTTTTATTTTTTTTAATTATTTGGGAGCTTCTTTTGTTTTGCTTTCAAGGAGAGGAAACTGAGGAAAAAAATAACACCCCAGTGAGAAGAGGTGCCCAGGCTGTGCCCTGACCCACTGCTGTTCATCAGGAGGAAGCAGAATGGTGTGACTGCTGCGGTTTCAGTTCTCACTCCATCTCACTGCCCAGGAGCCAGGACAGTGGCTTAGGAGAGGAAAGGTCCTCTGAGCCAAGCTGCTCTGGGGGGGCTCCCCCTGTTCTACAGAAGGGCTGGAAATTGGGGGGGGGGGGGGAGGGGGCTGGAAAAGCAGGACACCCCTGCAAACCCCACTCTGGTGTATTGATATTCAGTGTAGAGAGAGGGGTGTAAATTCAGTGCTATCTCCTCGCCGCTCACCGTTTATGCCGTTCATTTCACATAGATGTCACTACTGCCTTATAAGCACTCCTCCGAGCCAGCCGCTTAAATGGACCCAGTGCATTATAGTAATGGAGTAACTGTATAAAAACAATGAAATCCAATCTCTTTAAACTGATTTGATGTCTGCCTGAACCACAACATTTCCTGCTAATGGCTTCCTTCATTTTGTAACCGTGATCTCCACCTGATCAGATTACAGCTGTTTTTAATTACAAAGCTAATAGAGTTTGTAGGCAGTGTCGGGAGGATGGCGCATGCCCCAGGCAGAGAGGAGCTGGTGGGGGCTTGAGGTGGTTGTGCTGACAGTCAGCCTATGGAGCAGACTGTCACAACACTAGGATGGGGACAGAGTAGGGATGTTGGTGCCATCTGACTGCTGCAGCTGATGGGGCAGGAAACAGCACTGAGGATGACTGATAGTGGAAAATGTCCTCAAGATTGATGTCTTTCTTATGGGATAGCGCAGCCAGCTGCAGGGTTGGATTCCTCCACCTCAGCCTGGATGGTGGAGCCCTGGGGAGTATCTGTGCAGCTCATCCTGCTCCCCAAGGGCCTCGTTTTGTCCAGCAGTCAGTCAGTTTGTTTGCTGATTGCTCTATTGCTGTGGGTTAGGAGCACAGAGCAGAGTAACAGTGGGGAGAGAAGCAGTTTGAAATCTGTTTCCAAACGGTGATGGCCAAGGATGTTTGATGCCCTGAAAAAACACTGTGGTGTGCTAGAGATGCTTCTCAGTAGCCCATACTGGTGTTTAGGATTGAGCTGATGTTGGGTTCAGCTGAAAAATGTCAGCAGCGAAGGAGAGCAGCATCTCCAGGTTGAAGCCATGTCCTGCTGGAGGAATCTCCCATTTGGGGTGCTGGAGTTGTTCTTGTGCCTACAGTAGTAAGCAATCCACTTCCAGCAGCTGGGACAAGGGGAGGACAAGGCAGGAAGAACCCCAGAGCCCCATGGGGAAGTTCATGCTATTGAGACCTGCTTTGGAGCTGCTCCCACTGCCTGCTTCATCACACTGCTCAGGATGTTCGTCCTCCACTGCCTCGGTGCAGGAGTTGCTTGTGCCAGGTGAGGCTTTGTAAATGAGTTAGGGTCCACATCAAGAGCACATCAATTACATACCCTGAGACTTAATTTTTTCACTTGACAGGAGTCTCTCTCCTTAATTTCATTGTCTTCTCAGTCTCCTGTGGCTGTGGATGATCTGCTGGGCAGTGTGTTTTCTTCTCCTTCCCAGTACTGCCCAAACTCAGCTGTTACCTCTTTTCATTAGCAAAAAATGAGCCCTGGACACAGTGCTGAGGCCAGGTGAGGACTGGGCCTGTGTTCCCAGAGTGTGGGCTTTGGGAGGCTCTGGGGATGTGCTGTAGTGAGCTGGAATGTATTTGTGCCTTACAGAGCTCTTTTCACTGCCTGGTTGCCCATCAGCAGCCTGGCACAGGATGATGCTGAAAGCCCTCATCAGCCACACCAGAGCTTTTCCTCTTCTCCTTACACCTCTTCCCTCATCTGAACTTTTAAACCCTGTGTCTGGTGAAGCTTTTTGCAGTAACTCAAGCCCTTGGAGAATCATTAATAACGTGCTGTTTTCGCAGTGACACCAACATGAGCTGCCAAAACACCAAACACCAACAGCCAGTCCTGCCCAGAAGAGCGGAACGTGGGGACTCACCATCTCCTCCCCATAGCTTGGTATGTCTTTAAGCGTGTTTATTTTTCAAGCCTTAAAACTACCCTTTCCTAAAATAAATAAATGGAACTAATACCAGGAGCCTAGGATTTTAAAGCAACCCTGCAAAAACAAAGCAGTGCGTGCAGATCAGTTGTCACCAGCAACCGTGCAATAACAAAATAACACACGCAACCCATGCAATGCTGGAGCAACCACTGTGTGCTTGCAAGAGGGGAAATATATGGAGAGGGGATGTAGGAACCAAACCACGATGAGCAGTGCAGCTTCAGCGTCGGGCTCAAGACAGGGGGTAAATGCATTCAATGCCACTTTGTTGGCACAGTTTTAACAGCCAGACAAAGCAAAAGGACGCGAGGTTTTGTGGTGAAACAGGAAGCTCCCTCAAATCCTGGAGCCTATGAAGAATTGTCAGTGGAATGAGAAGCTGAAACTGCTCCGGGTTGTGGGGCAGGAAGGGCAGGGGAGCATGGGAGGGAAGCTCCAAGCACAGACCTCCCTGACTCCCACATTCTGCTCTTTGTTCCCCTTTTATATGTGTATGTATTATATTTTCAATTATTTGAGGCTTTCTCATTGCTTGTTTTTTTTCCAATGCACAGGCACTCTGAGGTTAGTGAGAGTGTTCTCAGAGCAAACCCCATCCTACACGAGCCGTTGCTGGTGAGACCCACCTGCGTGCACTGTGCTGCAGAGCAGGATCAGCACCGCCATCCAGACTCTGCCTGTGCCTGGTGCACAAAACCATGTGTTTGAGGAAGTACTTCTGGAGTTTGAAAAGGTCTGGTTACCTTCTTCTTCTTCTTCTTCTTTTTTTTTAAATACTTATTTTATATTTTATTTCTGCACCTTCTGTTTTTCACACACAGCACTTGTGTGTGGCTGCGGGAGCTGCTGAGCAAAGCCTCTGCTCCTGGGTCAGCTAAGAGTCACCCGAGACGATTCCTTTAGCGATTTCTGACCCATTCTTCTACATCTGAAACACAAATGTGCTGAAAAAAATGTGGTTTGGTGGTTTAGCTGTTACTAGAGGGAATCTGGTGGCCACAAAGTTACTGCACAGAGGCTGGTGAGGGCTGAGTCTCCGTGCAGCCTGTGCTTTTCAGTTGTTCCCAGCCCATGGCTCCCTTCCATGGCCGTCAAAGGGACACCTGGACCAGCTGAAGACAGTACTGTGGGGATGCCTGTGGGCAGCGGGGGATGGGGCTCCAAGGCAAACTCAAGGCAGCTCCAAGGGAAATGGGATCTGTCCTGCCCCAGCCCATGATGGGCTGCCTGTCCCTAGCAGGGGGCCCTTCCCCGTGCCCAGAAATGGCAGGGGAGCACTCAGCCATGGGGCTGACGAAGGGAGCCCAAGGGAAGAGCCAAGAGGCTGTCATGACACCGTGCTCTCCTCCGTGCTAATTGTACACTTGGGACCAAATTTAGCCTGGTGGAACTTTGCTGAAGTCACCAGGGATTAATTTGGCCTCTGGTGGCTCCATTGTTTTAGCTAAATGAGTCAGAAGAAGCAGCCTATTCTTATCTGCGCACAGTGGGGCAGTGACAGTAATGGCTCGGCAAGGCAGACCCCAAAAGCAGTGCGGCTCAGACCTGGGGTCAGGACTACCATGAGCAAAACGGGGCTGCAGGAGGAAATGTTTTGACGTTTGGGTTACAGATGGAGGCAGGCCCAGTGTGGGCGTGCTGTCGGTGCTCACCGCCACTGCGGGTGGAAGGGAAGGGGGCTGCCAGGTTCCCTGAATATTTGGCGGTGCCGTTGGAGTTCCTCAATTCTTTGTCGGACAGAGAGGGAAGCTGTGGCTCTGGAAGGGGCATGTGGTGTCGGAGGGGACTTCACACCCGGTGAGAAAGGGAGCCGTGTGTTGGAAACAGCTGAAAAGCACCGGCTGCATCCCTTGCAGGGCTTGCACAGGGCTGGAGGTGTCCTGGGGAAAAGGTTTAGTGTGTTGAGTTTCCCAACTTCTGGGAAATTCGGTATGAGTTGGGTCACTGTGATCTTCCAACCCAGGTTGGGTCGGAGCCATCAGCAAGCAGAGAGGAGATGGCTGGATGGGCCGTGGTAGCCTTGTGTCTTGGCCAGCTGGCACCGAGGAGGGTTTGGAATGCAAAGCTGGCACTGAGCAGGCCATAGAGATGGGACTGCTGTCCCTTTTCCTGCACCCAGCCTCCCCTTTCCATTCCCTTGGCAGATCAGTAGAAAGCCTTTGGTCCTCAGGCTGCCACCCAGCGCCTTTCACTGTGGCCAGATGCACTTTAAATGAACCCGAAAGAAGGTTTGAGACGAGGCCGGGTGGACGCGGGGCGCCCCGATGGGCGCATCCCAGCTGGGCAGGGAGCGGGGCCGCAACGCTGTGCTCTGACCCTACCGACGTAACTACATAATGAGCCTCTTGGAATCCCTCCGTCCCTGCCAAAGGGGTGGGATCGGGGGACGCTTTTGTTTGCCGTAATGAACCTGTAATTATGCTGCTTTTCTTGGGTTTAACCGCATTTTTTTGCGTGTGCGTCGTTCTCTTTGTATTGACAGATTTACGGCTGGGATACCCCGCTGCAGCCCGGCCGTGCAGCACACAGCGCCGGCAGCTGCCGGCTCAGCGAGCTGCGGGGCGGGGATGGGGGCTTTGCATTTCCCCAGCTTCCAAAGGGTTAAAGAAAGACATGGAAATTTATGCACACGCAGAGGTGCCGCCTCTCCAAAATCCACGGCTGTCGGCACAGTTTAAAAAAAAAAAAAAATATATATATATATATATATGTACTTATTATTATTATTATTATTGAGGTCCAGGTAAATTAAAGGAGAGAAAGGAAGGAAAAAAAAAAAAAAAGTAGGGACCGATTGAGCGGCATAAATAAATAAATAACACACAGCAGATTTCAGCTCCCAGGCGCTCAATAAAATTACACTTTGAAATGCAAGGATTAAGCAGGG
This sequence comes from Lagopus muta, assembly GCF_023343835.1. NCBI lineage: Eukaryota > Metazoa > Chordata > Aves > Galliformes > Phasianidae > Lagopus > Lagopus muta. Next base: position 9,179,780 of record NC_064443.1, on the reverse strand, counting down.
TAGGTGACAAGGTAACTTTGTTAACAGGCTAATCTCTCGCCTTAACAGAGACAGGGGATTTACATGTGACTGCACAGAACTGTTTTATGGCCTCTTTTTTTTTTTCTTTTTTTTTTTTCCAGCTGGAGATGGTAGGAAGGGGCAGGATGAGGTGGGACGCGGCTGGATGTTTTAAAGCCATTTGTAAAACGAGTTTAAACTGTTGGGTTGTTTTTTAAAGGTTGCTTTTGTCTTTGTTTGACTGTTTTTAATGAGCAAGACTGTAAGAAAATGTGTAGCCAACAACCGGCTGTCTCCAAACAGTCCGGGTGGGCAATGCTGAAGATGTCACAGACGATGAAAAATTGGGTGGAAGCATCAGTTGTGCCATCTTGTTCCAGGTGGCTTTATCTGCCCTCTTATGAAAAGCCAGCCAGCAGCACAGGCTGTTTGAAATGTTATGTCTGCATTTCTTTTGCCCTGAGTCTTCCCCCTGAGTTTCAGTATTTCTTCACCCAGAAAGGTATAAAATAAAATTCTGGGAGAAAAAGAAAAAAGTGCTTCATTTCTTGGTAGGATGAGAGGTAAGGGCCTGAAGTTGTGCAGGGAGGTTCAGGCTAGATGTTAGGGAAAATTTCCTCTCAGAATGAGTGGTGAGGTAATGGAATGGGCTGCCTAGGAGGTGGTGGGGACGCTGTCCTTGGAGGTTTTGAGGGGTAGATGTCACAGTGAGCGATGTGATTTAGAGGTATGGTGGTGATGGGTTGATGGTTGAACTAGATGATCTTAGTGGCCTTTCCAGCCTTCATGATTCTGACCCTGAGATTTTATTCTGTGATTTCTTTACTTTTTTTGTCCATTACTAAAATGTGACAGTGGCAGGAGGATGAGCCTGAAATGAGACCTGGATCCACCTGCCTGCCTTTGTTCACCCAAACCACACGCTGCCCACCCTGCTGTGTTGGGGTTCCACCACTCCCTGCCTGCCCTCTGCCACGCAGTGAGCTGCTCGCTCAGCCCTGCAGCTCTCGGAGCGTGGTTGAGCTGCTGAACCACCCATGGCAAAGCAGGGGAGATGCAGGGAGCCAGCAGAAGTTCAGGCCTTCTCCAGGCTTCTTTGTTTCTGGATAAAAACAATGAGAAAGCCATCTCCTCCAAAATCTTCGTTTGAAATCCAACAGAAAGCAGCGGGGTGAACATGTTCTCTGGTTTTAAATAGCACTGGTGACAGTATTTATCACTCTATTTTCATTGCAGCATTGCTGGGGTTTGAGCTGGCTGCGGGTGGAAGGACTGAGCCTGGAAGGAAACCCCGTGTGAAATCCCCAGCCTGCTTTGCAGATGCTGGGCTGGTTTTAGGTGAGATTTCAGCTTTTGCAGGTGGGTGAAGGTGAGCTTACCCACGAGCTGAGGTGAGGGAGAGATGCTTTGCCCTGTGCACGAATGTACACAGGGCAGGAGACAAGGTGTATTCATGCAGGAGGGCTGTGCTACATCAGCTGAGTGTGACTTTTTAAATACCTCCTAACCATCAAAACCAAACAGACTTCTAACTGAAAAAAATGATGTAGCCAAGCATGGCCTCTCAGCCTCCAGACCTCGGGTTTATGGCTCCAAGCTGCCTTTGCAGGAAGGCAAATGCAAAGCTTGGCAGCACATCTCCCTCAGACAGCCCTCTGTCCCGCTTTCTCAGGCACGAACACCCACTTTAAACATCGGGCAAAACCTCAGCTCTGAAGTTTCTCTATCATTTGAGCGCTAAAACCTATTCAAACCGAGCAGCAGACACTTATTCTGTGCAGGAATCCGGCCAATTGTTTCTCTTCCCTCTCTCCTTATACCTTAAATCATTTTGACCTTTAATTGGCCCTAATTTGCCCACAGACGGCCCTGGGACCCTTCAACACATTGGCTTGTAATTGGGTCTCTTTGTTATTTTTCCAGCGAGCCTCTCGCTGCTTGTTTCTTTTTGAAAACATTGCGGCGTGTCATTGAGAGCGGAGCCGCTTTTAAATGAGCCCTGCTGGGGGCCAGGAGAGCCCTGTGAAAAGCCCAGCAGAGAGAGACAGGGCTATCTAAACGCAATTATCATATCACTGCGAAAACGTGAAACCAGCCCCGGCTTAAGCAAACACCGCACGCCCCTGGGCTGGCGGCTGAGCGGCGGGTGGGCGAGGCGTGGGGTGGGAGAGGTTTGTGCTGGGAGAGCGCGGGGCTGGGAAAGGGCTTCGGCCATCCCGGCTCCATGCGGGGATGCTGTGAGCGTCGCTGCTTCGTGTTCGGTGCCACGCGTTGACTTAGGGGGGCTGTGCTTAAATCCACCTCGTTTCGGTGAGCCGGTTGCGAGTTTGGCTATGGGGAGGAACAGGGAAGTTCGGGAGCAAAGCAGCACTCGCTTCGGTACTGAGCAAAGGGATCAGCCCAGCCCTGTGCACGCTATTAATCTGGCTGCGGCCACGGTTTGCCCCTAGCCCCGCTCATAATGTCATCAAGATCTTAACTGTCCAAAGTTGTAACAGTGAGGGATAACACCACAGCCAGATAGCATCTGCGCTGCCTCCTGCGCTAATGGACACTTGTTCTGTAACAGAGCCTCCCAGCTCCGCTCGCCCTGCAGCACGGACACCTCGTGTTGGTATTCGCTCCGTGTGGACCTTAAACTGAGTGAAGGCACAGAGCTGTCAGCTCCCTGAGCTGGGCTGTGGTGCTGGTGTTGGCCCTCATCCCACCAGCTGGGATCGGAGCATCCATGCAAGCAGCACCCGCAGGCTGGGTTGGCAAATTGCACCTTGTGTTGTACAGAAAATCGAGAGAACGTGGCTGGCAAAGCCATGGCTGCACTTCTGCCCTGCTGATGGGAGCTCTGTGTCAATCGGTCTGCGTGCAGCTCCAGCAAGGCAAAGACACCATCCTCATGAGTGTGCTCAGATACACGATCCTTCCCCTTCAGCTCGAGTGCCCAGGATTCTTGCATACGTAAATGTTTGCAGAGTCAGGGCTCTGTTTGTATTGCCTGTTCACTAATCTAAGTTTATATTTAAGCTTCTGATGTTCAGTTCATTTTTTTAAATCCATCTATTGCATTAAGGAAAGGTATTTGTTTTGTTTTCAGGCAGATGTCTGAAACACTCCTGGTGGGCTCGGTGCCTCGCTGCAGTAAATATAGGGTGAGTCCAATGGTTTGGGCTGGGGGCTCCAGTTTTGAGCGGTGATGGAGAATGAGAACTATGTTGTACACAGATTGTCAGACCGTTCTACAGCTCTGTGCTCCATGCTGGCTCAGCAGGCTTCCAACAGGATGAGCAGAAGGCACGCCTGCATCTCACAGCAACTCCTCCAAGCCCAAATACTTCCCAGAGACTCATCCTGGAGATGCTCATGTCATGGAAGTCCTCTGATACTGCTGCCTTGGTCTGATATGGTTATTCCTCACTGGTAGGACAAAAGGGATTTTGCTCTCCATGCTCTGACTACTGTGCATACAGCTTCAGGTCTCTTTGTCCAGCAGTAAAAAAAAAAAAAACAACACTTTTTAACAATGCTCTTTTTTTTAACTAAAACAAACAAACAAAAAGACTGAACATCCAGGCAGGAAGAAGTCCTCTTTTTTCCAAAATAATCAGTGATGAATTTGGGAAAGCTGGAGGGAGGCCAAGGAGCTGCAGCAGAGTGAAAGTTAGGTGACTTTCCCAGCAGTGGGCAGGGACATGTCCACAGCATCCCCCCACTGCCACAGGAGCATCGAGCCCTGGCGGGCAGGGCAGCCTCTGCCTGCTTCCCTTGCTGCCAGATAAAGAGGACAGGCTCTCCTTTTTCAGCCCATTCTGTTCACACAATGGGAGAAGGGGATCAGCGCCAAAATTACAAGTGTGAGCCCTTAATGCACCAGGTTGAACAATGGGCTTCGGAGGCATCTGCCTTGTACAGCGAGTTCTGAGTACCCAGCGCCATGGAAAGAAACCTCAATGTGCTGGCGAAATGCTCGCCAGAATGAAAACAGCCTCCTCCTCCTTTCTTCAGCTTCCTAATGGGAAGCAAAATAACAAACTGGGCCCACAATTAAACAAACATGCCACTAACCGAGCAGAGCTCAAGTGGAACAGATGTTGCTGCAGTTGCACCAGGCTGGGGGCCGGGAGCAGTGCTGGCTGCGCTTCCCAGGACGCTGTGCCACTCACCTCCTCCTTCCCACCCATCTCTCATCCCTTTTCTCCAGTGTACCCTGTCCTTCCTCTCCTCCTCAATCTTCAAGTCAAAAACCCTCCCAGTTTGCTAAAGTTGGTTTTGCTGGGCTAAGGAGCTCTCCTTCCAAAATGTGGCATCTCTGCAATACAAGAGATGTAGTGTTGCAGAGGTGAGAGAGGTGGCTGAATAGTGGAAACCAAAAGTGAAGCTGTCTGAATCCATCTTTTCTGTACAGGTCTTATTACTCTGAGGATTAAGGTCCCTAAGTCCCCACCTGTCACCATCTGATGCTCCCTCAGCTTTACAGGGATCTGTTCCCTCCATCTCCATGGCAAAGGGGACAAAATAATTTGGCACATCCTGGAAAAGGAGGTTGGATTGCTTGCTGCCTGCAAGCTGTGCCAGGGCCATTCACTGCTGGAGGAGCCAGAGGGACTTGGGGTCAGAGAAAGCCCAGCAGCCCTACAAGATTGGGTGCAGCCTGGTCAGGTCTTGGGGTCCTTCCCTGGGCCAGAATCATTGAGTCCAGAGATACTGACCACAGCAGGTTCCAGGCTCTCTCTCACCTGGGAGCCACATTCACCAACACCTCACTTGTTTGGAAAAGGCACACAGGGCTGTGATATGGAGCACCTGTGTGTACACAGTTACGACTCTTCTTATTTTCTACCTGCTCTTGCCAGCGAGGGACCTGTGCAGCAGAGCTTCACTTTGCCATGGGCTGCTGCAGCACGGCAACTTCTGCAACTATTATTAGAATCCTGAAGATGGAAGAAAAGTTACTTCTCTTTCTCCTTCAAACAGGGGGAGCTGGAAGAAGTGGGGAGAGCCCTGATATCTTCCAGGAGCTGCCTCAGGAGAGAGACTGGACCAGCCTGAAGAGCCAAAGTCCAGCAGCACAGCTGGGGACACAAACATCCCACACACAGGTAAGAAGCTCAGTGGAAGCCTCACTTGGGTCAGGTTTACCCAATTTTCTGGTGAGACTTGCTCTGTGAGCGCTCATTGCTGGATATCCTGGGGACACTGGTGATTGATGTCCAGCCAGTGGCACCTCTCACTGCTCTGCTTTGGTAAAAGGCAGCCAAATGCATGGTTGCTATGGAGCACATCTGCTTGTTCACCATCTTGGTGGCCAGAATGACCATGGCCAATGCTAGCCAAAACTGGCCCTTGTATGCCCCCAGTCTGAGCGATAGTCCCACTCACCTGACAAACCTGCAAACAAACAACTTGGGCACCTTAGCAAAAAAGCAGCCCTGCTGCCAAAACCCCAGTTCAAAACAAAAACCGAGGTGAACATCCCGGTATTCCAGAGCACAGTGGCACCAAGGGTAAATCACAGCAAGCCAACCAGCCACATTATCGGATTACCTTTCCCCTAAGATTTGCTTCTTTTATCTTACTTAGCGAGGCAAAACACCTCAGATGGAAAATTTGATCAGAGTATTGGTTTTGACTTCCTTTTTCACAGTCGATGCACACAATGTATGCACATATGTGACTGCACATTTGATAAATTCAGCAGCAGCTTTACTGAGTTGGCTCTATTAGAACAGCTGATGACATGAGCTAAAATGACTGGGAATTAACATCCAGAAGTGGATGTGAAATTATCAGACTTCAAGAAACTCAAGAGAAATCCTGTCCCGTAAAACAGTGGTGCATTGTTCCTAAAAGGCATCTCTTTTCTCATCACCCTTCATTCTTCACCCCACCCCCTTCTTTCTCTCATCTGAAACTCAAATTTACCTCTGTTCAATTCCTGCTCTGTTGCCACAGCATCTTTTATTTTCATAGTAGCTTGGCGATGCAGATTTTGAGACTAAGACCTCAGAAGACATGCACCTTGTAACGTATCTGGGTTTTGGTTTGCATGGATGCCCTGCTGAGCCAGCTCAGGATATTCAACAGCAAATAATAACATGAATAATAATAATAAAAAGTCATTTATAAAGTCCTTTTTTGTTGGGTTAGATTTATGCCAGCCCAACACATGGAGGCAATTCTCTAGAGGGTTAGATGAAGAAATAGGGTAGAAAGTGGGGATAATGGAGGACAGTTTGTTAATGTTGGTGTATGTATTTCATTTGTGTTTTTGTGCTGATTCTTGCTCAAGGCATTGACCTGACTGTGCTGGTTAACAACAGCTCTTCATTTAGTCCTATCCTAGCAAAGACTTATGTGGCTTTTGTATTTTAAAGCCAATTCAATTCAGATCTTCTCTAAGCAGGACTATTTTGATGGAGCTGGAGAAGTGATGACACAAATAGCTGATGACACAAATAGTTCTGCTGGCAGAGCAGCAGAGGTGGCAACCTCTGGATGGGATCCATGAGCAGCAGCTGCAGACAGGCACCTCTTCATGGAGCTGGAGCAGGATGTACAACGCAGGGCTCCTGTCACCATTCCTCCAGGTCAGTGGAAGGGGATGGAGCAAGTGAAAACTATGCTGAATGTCTGTTCATAAAACCAAAGGGAGGAATTATTATTATTATTATTATTGCTGCAGTTTGAAAATATTTGCCTCATCTTCTGCCATTCTATAATTTCTGTTGTCGATCTAGTGCCTGCTTCAATTCCCATCCCAGACAAAAGCAGAAATGTCAGGATACCACAAGTTGCTGTTGGTCTCTGTAGCTTTTCAGGCCAGGTAGAAGCAGAAGTAGTGGGGATTTCTCATGAATAATCCACTCTATTTCTAAAAGTGTGTCTGTACAGTTGCTCGAGTGCCTCAGCTTCAGATACTGCAAGGCACCAGCAGCAGCAGCGTTTCTGGCTGTGATTTTGCTGCAGCGTCGCAGATGCCTCAGATACCACGAGCTCTTGAGGGATGAAGCCTGCATGCATAACTCCGGGTCCAACTGAGCATTTACTGGAAAAGTGAAGGCAAAGCAAAGGGGGAGCACCCGATGTGACTCAGGGCTGAGTGAGGCCAAGCAGAGCTGCGTGACAGTAATTCCCAGCCATTATTGTAGCCCTCAGGAGATCTGCTACAAACTGGGATAGTTTGTAACAGCCCTGAGGGACCAGGGCCAGAGCAAGGGAGATAGCAGCCAGCTTTGTCCCCCTCACAGGCCTGAAGCTCAGCATGACTTGGAAAGCAGAGGATTTGTGCTCTTCTCTCTGGGAAATGGGAATCCAAGGATGCCAGCAGATTGGAACTCTTCTGTTAGAAAGTGCAGAATAGGAGCACTGCACAGCCCGGCTGTTGCCCTTAATCCAGCAGTTTCTAATCCTTCTTCTGCCCCTCCTGAATGGTCTCCTCACTCTTGTAGAGTAATGGTGTTGTGATGGTGTTTTCCTGCAGGGCTGCAGGGGCAGGAGGGAAAGGCAGCCACCCACCTACCCCCGCAACCATGCAGGGCCATCTCTTTGATGCAAAGCCCCTTTGGCCCTATGCTCCCATGTGAGGCAGCTCCCCGCTTTTTGCATTTCAATCACATGCATCTAAATCCAGTCATCTGGGAATCTTATCGGAACTCACCTAAAGGAGTCCTCTCTGCTGTGTAATTACAGGGCCCCACCAGCGGGTCCTTAAACAGCTTTGTGAGTCAGCTGATGGGGACGTGGCCTCGGGTACCCAACCCTCCAGCAATGAAGGCCATCATCATTAGCTAACCTCCTCCAGGGCCGGTATGTGGCAAGCACTGGAATTCACCACTTTTCTTTGTCAGCCTTTGACAACTACTTGCTTGATATAATTACTTTCAGTGTTATTTAAGGCTCTGACTAATCGCATGGCAATGGCCAGGTTTATAATGCAACAGTGTGTAGCCTGGAGCAAATTCTGACATAATTACACTGTATAAATTCCCCCATTAGAAATGACACTGCATTGGCATTGTGTACAAAGCAGCCATGGTCCAGTCAACTGGCTCTGTGAAAATCTGTCTGACAATTGTTTACCCTGTTGGTATCTTATTGACACTTCATACGGTGATGAAACTGCTACATGACAGCAAATGGGAGCCAGAGACCTGGACGAATCTCTCATTTCCTCTCTTCCTTCAAGTGTGGTCATTTTCTTGCCTGGCTTACTCAGGATGATGGTTTGCCGGCTTCTGATGGCTCTGAAACAGAAAGAAAAGCCAATGGTTGCAGCACAAATCACAAAAGCCTATAGAAATCTGTTCAGCGTTGCATCATCTGTCCAAAGGAGTCCTTGGAGGATGACTGTGGCCAAATTCAGCCCCATGGCACAGCACATTGTGGTAGGGTTGTTTGCAAAAACAAAGGCTTGAAGCATGCTGCAAAGACAGCTTTGTCACCTGCCTGAGCCAAGCACGTATGCAACTTAAACTAGGAAGGACATGCCAAAAACACATCTTAAACAGCAGGTCTGCAAGTGGCAGAATAAAGGAAATGTCGATACAGCATGAGGTTGGAGGAGGAGGTTTCCAGTCTGTCTATGGCTAGGGACACGTGAGAGCATTTGAAGTGCTGGGAATGGGATCCGGAACCTTTCTAGATCTTTAGTTTCAAGCTGGCTCCGGAGAACTTCAACTTAGAGAAGCCAAAAATGGACTCTTCTTTTGAGTTAGAGCAGAGAAAGAGGGAGAAGCTGAATACCTGTGTCCCTATCATGTTCCGCAGTATGTTGTCTATACCAGTCGATTTATGAAACCCCAAGAGTTGGAATGTCTTTATTTCCCCATGGAATAGACTGTTCTTTAGAGGAGCTACTGTCATGTCCATTTGGAAACCGTTTGGTGTTTGTGCAATATAAGCAACGTTGGAAGCATCTGTCCATTTTCACCAGGTAAGAGTCAAACCCATTAACCAAACCTGGAGCGATAACCCACATCTTTCTTTTGTTTTCAGTATCACCAGGAAAGCTGTGACCCAGATGAGCCGCAGCCTCCTTCCTCAGCAGTAAGTAATGCCCTAAGAAAGAGATCTTTCTAGATGGCATACAGAGGCTGGAGCAAGGCCCTGAGATGCTGCTGTATGTATGGGGACAGTGGCAAGGTCCCTACTTATGATTCCCCCCTGCTAGGGCTGCATGTCCTTGTCAGGGCAAGGAGCAGCATGGAACAAGTGAGCACTGCCATGGCCAACTGAGCTGTGGCTGAAGGTTTATTCTGATACCCTGGGCTGCCAATTCAGAACTTGCCTGAAACCCGCAGTAAAATTCGCCTCCGATTCCTTTTTAGGAAAAGAAGGCTGTAGTATAAAGTTCCATTTTCTAGGCATTAAATTTTACAGTCTGCACCATTAAAAGCAGCATTCTGTGTCAAACTTAATGTTTGGTCTTCAGGAACAGCTCGGAGGAAAAGAGAAGGTTCCCTGTTTGTTCTACAAAACAGGAAAGCGGTTGCTTTCTATACTGTAAATATGCATTAGGGAAGCTCTTATAGACTCGTGCTGGGGATTTGATGTTTTTAACTGACTACATTCCTTACATTTTTGTATAACTGCCAAGAAAGCTGAATAAAATGGCTTTTTTAGTGTTTTCTCTAAGAATAGCCCCGCTTCTTTGTAAATATAGCAAAGGAATTGTTGATAATAATTCTTTGGGAGAATAACTGGTGTTATTGATGTTAAAAGGAGAAAGATTGCTGTTTCTCTGTCTCAGAAATACAGCTATCCAAGTGGGCTGGGACTTCAGAAAGCCTGAGCATTCCTCAGCCAGTGACTGAGATTAGACTGGTTTCATTCCTGTGCCAAAAGGTGTAGAAATCAGAGAGAGAAGACTGGCACTGACATCCAAAAAAAAAAAAAAAAAAAAGATTTAAAAAAAACAACAACAACCAAGATTTGCATTTTCTTTCAGGATGCAAAACTGAACTTTTTTCCTCCTTGTTTGCATTTCTCAGTTTGCAGACAGTTCAGCCTTCTGCCAGCTTGCCCTGAAAAGCTGCAGGTTCATCTGCTCAGCCTGACTCAAACGTGCACCATTAACAGCTGGGCACCCCTACACTCCTGCAGTGTTAGGTCAGGCCCCACACTGCTAAGGTTCCAGGAGGTGAAAGTCATTCATTCTCATCTCCAGGTTGGCAGGCTGAGCCAAATTTTGACTACTGAGCCATAGCTGTTGCTGGTTTGAAGATCTTGGCTGGTCCTTGCAGAGCCATGTGATTTAATAGTGGTAAAAGCAACTGTTGCATGAAAAATTGAACCAGCCTATGCCACGCTGACTGCTGAACCTTTCTGCCATTCAGGATGGTACTGGGAAAAGAGTTAATCCATCAGTCCTGTCCTGAAAGATGGTCTACTTCTCAGTGAGACTTCGTGCCAGATGGCATTTGGGGCTGAGATCTTGGCATCTTTGAGCCGGAGGAATTGCTCTGCACTTCACCTTCAAGCCTGTGCTTGTGCCACAGCTTTGGCATTGCTTTCTGCTCAACGCTCCAATACCTAGAATGGCAGTGAAACGCATGGAGCCCAAAAGGGAGAAGCATCCCATCATCTGTGTGAGTGACTTGGGGATGTAAGGTGAAGGAGGTGGAGGGCAGAGTTCCCACCTGGAAAGGATTTTCAAGATTTGAAAAGTCAAAACAGCCCCCAGTGTTCCTCTTATCTATCAATTAAAATCAAACTAGTTTCTTTTTATCATGATTGAGAGATGCCACACAGGCTGACTGCAGTATTAGTGAGGTTATCTGCGGTGTAAGAAATCCAGATTCAAATGCTTCACGTGCCATCACCAGTGCACATCTGGGCTGTTGGCTGCTGTGTTTGTGTTCCTAGATCTCATGTTGTCACTGTTAGTTCTAAGCTTGTGTTGAGCCTCAAGCAGGTCAGACCTGGTCTGTGATGAGACACAGCGTTTGTGCATGACAACATGGCTTTTATATTGCACAGGCTCCTAAAGAGCTTGTTCTAACAATGGGATAAAACAACTGCTGCCTTCCCGAATCACTCCATGTGCTGAAGACAGGGGGATGCGAGTGAGGGCTGTTCCCAGGGTGAGTGCTGGGAGCACAGTGTGGGAGCATGCAGTGCTGTGCAGAAACACAGCTTAAGGTCAGAGTCAGTTCTAAAGCTTCCCCAGAATCCCAAATCCTCTTTTTATATGAGTTCTACCAAACACAAACAATTAAAGAATTTCATCTTCTCCTACTATGGTGGAAAAGCCTGAATGCTTCTCTAAACTTTATTAAAAAGCTCCAGCGCGTTCCCTAGGTGAGCGTCCTGCTTGGCTTCTGAGAGCCCATATCTTTGTGTTTGGTGCGAATGAATCAGTCACTGATGCCAGTTGGCAGTGGGGAAGAGAAATAACACAGCCCATTGCAAAGAGGGAAAAAAGCAGCTATAAGCCTCGTGTCTGCCATTTGACAAGGACCCCAGTCAATGGCAGCTTTACACAGACCTCCACGACAGCTATTGCACATCCCTGCTATCTGTCTCCACTTATTTTCCTCTCCTAGGGATTACTCCAGCACCAGGTTTCGAGCCTAAGCACCATACATTCCGGTGCCAGCCTGGAGTGCAGGGAGAAGCATTTTGTAGCTTTAGTTTTGGAATGTACCGCACTGGTAGCAATAGGCTGGTGGGACAGGCAGGAACCTTCCCCTGGGCCAGGTCTCTCTGGCGGGCAGCAGCTCTCTCATCACCAGGGGTTTGTCAAAGTGTGTGGTATGCTAACATCCTGCCAGCTCACCTTTCGTAAGCTGAGTCGAAAGCATTATTCCCACCAGTGCAAACACGGCGTCTGCCACATGTCTGCTGGTTTCTCCCCGCTGCACTGAGGCAAAGCAGCCCTTCCTTGTCAGTCATTGACCAAAAGCTGTTGATTCTGGAACTACTGACTGCACTGGTTGTAAGGGATGCCAAAACCCCCTGAAAGCTGGGAGGCAAAGGTGTTTTCTTTTTAAATGAATTAAGCTGTAGAAGGAATTTCCCTGAGAGCTTGTTTGATATCTGGAATAGAAATGGCTTTCCGTCTCCATCTCCACCTAGTCAGCACTCAGAGCCACATCCAGAGAGCCTGCAGACACATCTGCCCTCTCCTCTGTGTCGGAGTTCCTCTGCATCTTGTTGACAGCTGACAAACATTCCAGGTGGGTCTGTCTCCAATTTTGTGCTCACTGGGTCACTGTAAACCTTAGCCTAGGAGAATACTGCCTAGGGAGAGCACAGTTGTTGTAGAATTCATTTTCTATTTGTATCAGTATCAGGCATTTCTGGCAGGGCTGAGTTGGAGTTTGGTCCACTTTGTTTAAACCACAGCCTGTTTTGCAGCCATCCACTAGCTCAGGCCTGGCACATCCCACATTATGGACATGCTCTGTGCTTTCCCCAGAGGGAAGCAGGCTGCTCCCCGCTTCCTTCTGAGCCTGCACGCAGAAGCACAGTGCAGGCACACAGGAGAGCAACCCCACAGTATGAGCAATGTTTATAAACAAGCCTTTGTCAAGAGGTAAAGCAGCTCTACGTGTACCTAAAGGCACAGATAACACCTGGTGGCACCAATAAAGCACTGGCACTGTGAGCCTAATGCCCCATGGTTCCCGTAGGAAACCATGGACCTGTACCAGCATCTGTAAATAAATATCCCACTGTGCCTTTAGACACTTAAATACCTTTCCAAACCTGGCTGCTTGCCTGTTTCCCATGCTCTGCTGTTGCTGCTTTACTTTTGCACGGCAGCAGGAGTATGGAGCTCAGCTGTATGGAGGCTGTGCTGTGCCAAGCACAGTGCAGGCACCAAACAAAAGCCCTCTGACCGCTTCCCAGCATCTAGCTGCTGTTATTTTAAAAACAACCCTCCTTGCCTGTTTTCTTTTGCCTTTTATTCATTGTTTTCTTGCTTCCTTTGTATGTCTGCTGCCTCCCAGCTAGAATACCTTTGCTGAGCTTCTGGGTGGAAAAAAAAGGAGGATTTACCTGAGTCCAACCCATCTGCACGTGGTAAGTGATGCAAGGGCTGAAATGAGGGTGTTAGGGGAATGCAGAGCTACAGACACAGTGTTCCAAGCTTCCCACTGGGATTAGGGAACATAAGCACTGCTGGGGAGAAAGAAAATGGGAGAGTTCAGATCATGGAGAACAGAGCAGATGCAGACATATGACACACAACTGAGAAGCAGTGCTCCAAGAGAGGCAAATTTCCCCCAGCTGTGCCTGGAGCGGGTGGGTTGTGCTTTTCCTGTGCCTGGGCTAGCTGACAGCAGCTGCCACAATGGGATCTCCTTCATCTTCATGTTAAGGAGCTTCACTTTGTGCAGCTTAAAGCTTATCTAGGTAAAAGTGATTTTATTAACAAACAGCTGACCTTGGGTTCAAGCTCAGAGTGGCAATCTGAATCTCTCCCAGAGTTAAATAAATCGAAGTCACAGCATTTGAAGTAAAAAGTTGCCAAGCTGCTCTTTGTTGTGAAATTCCAACAGGAGAAATGTGTTTTTGGGGCGCTCTGATGCACTTCAGGTTCACTTTGGGGCTCGCCGTTTCATGGCAGCTGGTTCTCTGATTATTTTCTATTAAGGACCAACTTCCAGTAACATCAGTGGGAGCAGGATTTCAGCTCTAAATCTATTATTAACTAATACAGCACAACAATGCCTGGCTTTTGTTCTGTTTTGTTTTCTCCTGGGGTCGGAACGTGTGTGTATCCCATTAACTCTGTCCTCGCTGCTCTCAAGATGTCCCACACAAATGATTTTATTTTTTTGGTAAGAAAATATATTTTACTAGGCAGTTTTATGAGAGCTGACAAAATGCCTCATAAATAACCCAGCAGGAAATATGGGGTAAATAAAATTTTTACAACTTTATCATAAACCTGAGAAGTCTTTGGTTCCTTTTCGAATGGAATGAGCGAGGTATTTCATTAAAGGAAAAGACACGCTCTCTAAAGCCCAACAATTACAGACACAATGCCTTTTTAACCTGCAATTCAGTCAAACAGGTTTGGTGGCAGTGGAAAATGTAAAAGGCCCTGTTTTGACACTTTGGGTCATGCTCCCCATGGGTCAGTTTGTGCTGTGGGTTCCCTGCACAGCAGAGCTGGAGAGCTGGTGTGTGCCTGACCTGCCCCGAATTACCCAGGACCTCTGAGGAACCACATATCTGGGGAACGTGCTTAGGGCAGGCTGCAGTTTTGCACAGGCAGATGCGATCGGGGCCCTGAGTGCAGGGGGAATACAAACAAATATGGTCCTCAGGTCTTCAGCACAAGCCTGAAATGCAATGAGTTGGTCAAAGACCAAGTGTCTGAAATAGAAACACTTGGAACAATCCTCAGTCCCCAAACTTTGCATGGAGGGGGAATTCATCTCTCAGCAGGAGCATCTTTGACACGTGATATTTTGGTACTGTGGGAAGATGGGAGGGGGTGCCACTTTTATGTCCTTTGCACTTGTAAGAATTCATACTGACAGCCATGACTGCTTTCTTCTTAATGGTGAAAACAGAAATCTGGCAAAATACATCCTGGGATGTATGTATGCCTGTATAAGAAGTATGGAAACTGCCTTCCAAAGGAAGTAACAAAATGCCACTGCATGCCCACTTGATCTGATGAGAAAATGATCTGGAGTGAAGGAAGGCCTTTACCCTTTCTCACACTTCTGGTCTACCTCACTTGTGTTTCTGTGTCAGCTGAAAACAGAGAGGATCAGCGAAACTGGAACTGTTCAGAACCACACATTACTTCCATGTGCCGTGAACGGAGCTCTCAGGCTCATCAGAGGAAGACCAGAATGAATTCCACCACCGTGGCCTCACCTTGCTGGCATTGCAGGTTGTACCACTGTGACCCCCCACCTCTCCCCCAGGGCTTGATTGCATAAAGCCCACCACCCTCCCTCGCAGGCACTCTTGCATTCCCCTGTGCTCCCATGCCTTCAGGCTTACCCTCCCACCCTCAGATCACACGGGTCCTTAGGACATCTACAGCAACTTCCTACAGGCATGTCACATCAGGAAGATATTTAAAGCCTTTGTAGATCTAATGCTTTCTAAATAGGAGGTAAGCGCACCCCACACTACCACTCCAGAGTGCTTTTGATGCCGATTTCTTTTATGAGCACTTTGGGAATGGGGCACTTTAGGGATAGCTGCTCCCTGCACCAACAGGTCTGCAGTCCCCTGCCTCATCACACATCGTGCTGAGTGCTCAGAGCTGATACTGGAGCCAAGTCAGGGTGTCCCTGGGAGCTTTGCCTGTATAAAGGCTCCAGGCTCTGGCACGTTGTCTGGAAATCACTGTGTAAATAGGAGAGACAATTATTGCAACCCTTTCCCAAAAGGAAATTCCATATTGGCACCGAATGGGGCGTTGTATGGCAGAGCACAGCCCTGACGGAGCAAGCTGCCTGGCAGCAACTGACAGCACACTGAGGGAAATTGGCTTTTTGGTGGGACGTGCTTTAGTGAAAGCCCATATGTTACAGAGTTATCTGCTGTGAATCCCCCAGCATTATCCCCACGCCTCTGTCACCTCCCCCCTGCTTCTGCCCTCCCCTCGGGCCCCCACCTCGACGCAGAGGTTAAATAAAATATCATTTCCTCCTGATCTAGCCTTTGTCTTTGGCAATCAAAATGCCCTTCAGGCCCCCATGGAGTCAACCTTGCAGGTCAGGGTAGGACATGGGAAACCCCTTCCCAGGCATTTCACTGCAGATAATGTCATGGCTGATTCATGAGATCACTCCAAGTGCTGCCTTCCGCCACAGCTGCTCCTTTCAGTGCTGAAGCTTCTTGGCTCCTTGCTCCTTTTCCCTCCTGTGACAACACCTCTCCTGCTGGCTGGGAGATTCCTGGGCAGCTGGGAGAGATGGAACAGGTACTCAGAAGGAAAGAGGAATAAAAGGGGTTATTTTTGTAGCAGCACGGCTCTGTGCAGGGCAGAGGCAGGCTAGGAGCCACCAAATTCTGTCTCTCCTCCAGCCTCCAGGAGGGACAGAGGTGAGGGAACATGTATACTTGCCTATAAATTCAGCATTCAGCATCACCTGTGTGTCACTCCTCAGTTTAGGGTTCAATACCAAATCACAGAATTGTAGAAACACAGAATGGCTTGGGATGGATAGGACCTCAGAGATGATCTAGTTCCAAATGATGGCATATAACTGTTTTTGTTATAGCTCTTCTGATCTCCTGCTTGGTGACTCTTTGGAGAGTCCCACTAACATAACACCCAATAGAGATCACGTTAGTAAAAGCACAACTGGTGGAAGGGGAAGACCTATAAATGTCAGTATATTCTCTGTCTTTAATTATTGACTGCTGTTATTTTAACCTCTCTTTCCTCCTGTAGTTTTACATACTCGGGTTGAAAGTGCAAAGAGGCAATAGGGAGATAGAGAGCGCTGACTTCACCCTGCACTGCACAACACAACACAGGTAAAATGGAAGGGAGTCAGCAGTGCTTTTGTCATTTGTGGGGACTTGAGTGGATGGGTGTGGAATGAGCCTCCAGTGTCAGTGCCCAGCCTACAGAGCCACCTGCTCAGCCCTGTGTAACAGCCGTGTGTTTTGCATGGCTGACCCGTGGGCCAAAGCACCCTGTATCTTTGGAGGATGGAGCTGTGGGGAACTGGCTCGCAAGAGTTTAGGCTGTCCCGTTTTCCCTTGCAGAAATAGAGTCCTATTTTAAAACGTAGTTTTTATTTTCTACTCATCAGCCTGCTAACTATCTAAAGCACTTAAAAGAAGTGAAAATCAGAGGGATACAGCCAGAGTGGCGGAAGGGAGAGTCAGGAATGGAGGACAAATGGCCCCCGCCCAGCCATGGTCCCAGCCCCCATTCGCACCCAGCTAACATCCCTCCCTTTGGTAAACAGAGACAGGCAGGTTGGCACCTTGTCTCCTGCCAGGAAGGCGCTGGCCCTTTGTTTCCTGCCTGGCAGATGGGGGCTGGAGGGTGCCTGAGGGGTCTGGTTTGGGGAAAGCCTCCAGCAGCCCACAGGCAGGACAGCTATGAGCTCCCCGCTATGAAAGAGCTGGGCAAAATAGTTTCTATCCTCTGATGTGTTGTTGTGTTTTTTTTAACTTTGACAAAATATAAATACTCTGTCGTTTTCCTAGCTGAGCCTCTTGTTTATATAGGAACTGAGAGGGAAACCTGGGATTTGGAGCCAAATTTTATTTCTGGAGCGGGAGAAAGCCAAAATCCTGATGGCAGGAATGTGTGCATATCTGAAATGCTTCAAATCCTTGCGCAAACTTTCTTAAAAGGTTAGAATTTGGCTCACCAGTCAGTGAAATGCAAGTTTTACAGAGTCCTAATACGTGCCAATCCCTGCTTCCAGCCCTAAGGGATTTGCTGGGTGTTACCCGTGGTTGCTGTCTGTGGGGCTGACCAAGGCAGACAAAGAAGAAATAACCTAGCTAAGGCAACACAAGCCAAAGAAAGGCCCATAGATATTTGGACATGTTTTAGCTAGGTCTTCTTCTGAGGCCACTGCACCACATATGTGGATAACCTTAGCTCTTTCAGCCTCCTACACCGCAAAAATCCAGGCAGTTTTTCCTCCATCAGCCGCTGCTGTTTTTATTGTATGAGCCTGCCTGATCTGAGGCAGTTACATCACTGAAAACATTCATCTTGGTTTCTTCAGGGAAGGTGTCAGGTGTTGCACAGAGCTTCATGGCACATCTCCACACCCAGCTCAGATGTGTCCTTGTGGATGAGAGTCTCCGGTTGATCCCTACCTCAGTTATGGAGGTCCCAGGCTGTATGGCAGCAGGAAGATGCCCACATAGCTCTTGGCATGATTTGTCCCCTTGTTTCATTATTTTCCTTCCCTACTCTGACCTATTATTAACAGACCCACCTTCTACCTACTTCTTCTGTTTCCCCTGATATATTTGTAAAAGGCCTCTTATTCTCCTTAATCCCTTTGGCTATAATTAACTCATTCTGCATTTTTGCTGCCCTTATCTTTTCCCTGCAAGCCTTAACTGACTGAATATTCTTGTTTGGTTGCCTCCCTGTTTTCCATTTCTACTAAAGGTTTTCTTTTTAATCCTTAGATCTCTGAGTGGGCTTTTGCACGCTCTCATTTCTTGCCTTCTTTATTTACTCCTTTTTTCTATCTCCCTTTAGGTTTTTGCCTCGTAAGGACTCCATCTTCCTCACACCCAGGTGGAGTTCAGGACAACCTCAGGTGACACCTCTATTTCTTAATTCCTTTCAATGCATTTTTCTTTTTCCTTTGGCACTACACTTTTTTTTTTTTTTTTTTTGCAATGTTCAATTTGTCCCTTCCACCCTTCCACTTTGTGGATTCCCATGTTCTCTTCTTTCATCCAATACCTTTTGTTATACAGAAAATGTGCAAAGTAAAAATTGTCTTGTTTTGCTTTGTGTAAGGTTTATTTTTGACCCAGCAGTGCCCCAAAAGAGCTGAATGTGCTCTATCAAGCAGATCTCCAACATCGTTGCCAAAACTGCCTTTAGAGTTTGGGCCTTTATAACTTTCCAGCGTTTCTTCCTCAACAGGAGGAGGAAATTTGCAGCACACGATGCAGATCCAGCATATTTCCCTCAGGGAAAAGTGCTGGGGTGGTGAGAGCTTGTGTGGGGATGGCGGAGGGCTGTCCGCCATCACGGGGCTGAGGTCTGTCCCGACCGCCATTTTAGGCTGCGGATGGAGGGGGCTCAGGCCACAGACTCGCTGCTTGGCCCACTGCTATCAGGAAGCATGGCAAGAGGAAAGCTTTGCTGCTAACATAGAGCAGTAAACAGAAGTGAGGGCTCCAGCCATGCTTCCCCTCTCCCTGCCCGATGTGGTGGGTGGGAATGGTGACAGACACCCTTTTTTTGTCCCCATTATAGTGGAAATAGGCTAAAAGAGACCTGATGGAGTGATATTGGTCAGAGGAGAATTGCAGCTGAAGTTGTCCCCTAGGAGGCTCTCATCCAAGCCTCCATCTTCTCTTCAGCATTACCCAGGGAGAAGACAACAACCTAGCCATGCTTTGAAGAGGGAAGAAAGAAAACCAAACTGTTTTTATCCTACCACCGGCTCATTTTACCTTTCCTGCCATGCTCCCCAGATCTGAGCCTTCACAGAGGCAGGGACCGTGCTACTAGAACAGTGGGATGGCAGCAGGGAGGAGGGAGCTGGATGATGGCTGGCGGTGGCTGCCTCCTTCACTCTCCTCCAGCATCAGGTTCTGCCGCTCTGGTGCTGCGGTTCAACAGGGCAGGGTGGGGAGGGAAGGAGGAAGGAGTGGGGGGAGCTGAAAAAAAAGAAGAAGAAAAGAAAAAAAAAGAGAGAAAAGGCAGTCATTTGGGGCCTGGGCATGGTGGTGGTTTCACCGCTTCCGCTGCCTGATCCACCTTTTCAGACACGCATGAGGAGATTTCTGAGAAATGGCCCTGGGCCGGCCCCAAGCACTTCAGCATAACTGTGCACACGCGTGTGTGTGTGAGCACGCAGCCCTGCACACATGTTTGCATGCTGGGATCCTTCCCACGAGTCCAGGCTGCTCCCAGCACACACTGGCTGCACACCGACTTCCCTCCTTCCACAAAAGGTCTCTTTCATTTCCCACGAGAGGAGGAGGTGGGAGAGAGGGAACTAGAAGGTTGCAAATTGCTCAGTCTCGTATCTCACCTCCCTCTCTGTCAGGCTACAAGTAGGCAAGGCTGGACAAATGTGCTTTTCACCTTGAGACAACTTTCTGTTGCTTCGTAGAGAAGTTTTTTGTTGTTGTTCTTTTCGGCGTTTGTGTGCTTTGCCTCTCAGAAAAACCTTAATGCTGTGCTAACTCTACAGGGCTAAGCTGCTGTTTGGTTATGAAGAGCGTGCCTTGCACTGTGCTTGCAGCATTTTCTTTCCCCAAGTTATCCCTCCTTGCTGCCAGCCAGCCCCAGGAGACTTGTCTTCATGCATATTGCCAATTGCCTTGTGCTACAGCAAGGCTTTTCCAAACCCTTAGCAGATCTGGTATTTCAAAGGGATGTTGCTGTCAGGCGCTCAGCTTGTCACAGAACTGCGAGCTGGAGCCAGTAAAGCAGCAGGTGGTACCCAGGTGTGTTAGGTTAATCCTCAACTCTTTTAAGCCAGTTACTTTCTCTTGTAACTAGGACGAGCACAGGGGAGGCAGAGGGTGTAGCCTTCATTGTTTCACGGTTGTTTAGTGCTTGTAGGCTCTCCCTTATTTCTACAGGTAGTTGGGATTGCTTCTCTCATGTCATGCATGAAGACATTTAAGGCAGTGGCTAAAGCCTTACTCTTTGCAGAGCGGTGGCAAAGCAGCTTGCATCAGGTAGCCAGAGCTTCTGTGGCTGTGAGGTGGTGATTCTGAGCCTGTTCAGAGCATCCTGGTATTGTGCTGCAGCTCACATAGAGCAGATGATGTAGGAGGGAGTCTAGCTGGCACTCTTGTTTCTTTGCCTGATACTGCAGTTATAAACAACTAGTATCAATCAGGTCTGCCTGAAAGGCAAGTAGGCGTTGTCTCCATTTTAATAGGGGAAATCCTGTGCACAGAGATTTCAGGACCTGGTGGCTGGAGTGCAGAACACATGGAGAGAAAGCTCGCTTTTGCAGAACATTTCCCAAGGCATCCAAGGACTCTTGCAAACCCACAAAGCTTGCCCTATGAAAAACCACAGCTGCAACAAAAGAGGAAGAGTCCACAGCAGAACTTGGAGCATATTAAACCTTGAAAATAGGTCTCTTTTTGTGGTGGGATGTATTTGTATAAATACATGCGTATGTGTACATGAAGAAAAGAGCTGGGTTTGTTCAGCATTGGGACTAAAAGTGAAAGCAGGCTGTAGGAACGCCAGCAGGGCAGTGATGTCAGGCAGAGCTATAGCATTGACAGGGATGGATCATACAGTGGCATGAAGCAATGGCTGGTCTTCCCAGGCCCAATAGACATTAATGGAGCAGAAGTAAAGGAACATGGCTGGTTTGTGAGCCACAAAGGTAAATTCTGCAAGGGTGTAAATGCGAGAGACATTGGAAAGAGAGCTCTGAGAAAGAGGGTGCAAGTGAAAAGATGCACAACTGGTGCAGAAAGCTTGGGCCAAAGCAGCACAGTCTCTGTGGGGTACTAAGGAATTACATAGTAGGGGCAAAAAGTGAAATGAGATTTAAAATGGGAGCATCTGGTCCCATGCTGGTCCCATGTCAGTTCCTGCTGATCCTCACGCAACATAATGTGGTTGCTGTTGAGTTCAGAGTTGTATGGGTTCCCGTGAAGGCAGTTCAGTGCTCAAGGCTGGCTCTGGTGAGACTCCACCTGAAGCGGGTGCATTCCTGTGCATTGAGCCTGGAGCTCACGGTTAACTCTTTAAAGGATTCAGGACCCTTGCTGGGGAGGCATGGGTCCCTTGTGGACAGCTTTGCTGGAGCTGGAATGACACTGACCAAAGGAGTCTCACCACGGACAGGAAATTCAAAGAGCCTGTGTCTGAACAGTGTCAGTAAGAGAATTTCCTTCATTGGACAAACCTGGTGTATACTTTGTGAACATGCCTATGGCATGGTTTGCAGTCACAGCTGCATTCTTTAGCTGCGGCACATTTTCAGCTTTATGCATTCATTCTTTAATGCATTGTTGCAATGCTTTGTGAGGGTGGTAAATCCTACCTTAACAGAGTGAGTAGAGGCCCTATGCCACCTGGATCAGATGGTGTAGAGCTCATTGTAGATTTCTGGAGTCCATACTTCTGGACAGACTGCCTCCTGGATCACTTTGGAAAGCACAGAAGGAAATGTACCTGTTAATATTATCTCAATCCTTTTGAGTGCAAGGTCAGTAGAGGAAAAGTTGCTCCCTGCTATGTCTGGACTGCAGGCAGACAGGCTCTGCTGGGTAGGTCACAACCATTGTTCCCTGGTCAGCCAGGCCAGGGATGTGGCTGGAGCTCCCTAACCTCTTTTAGCCTGCACACCCGATCCCAAGGAGTCAGGGCAGAGCTGCTGCAACCATCAACATGAAAGAACCAATGGCTGGCTGAGACCAGGGGTTACAGTAAGTATTGTTTCCTTCCCTGAGATTATCTGCATCTCACCTTCCATTGGAGCAAAATTCACTTCCTGGTGTGAAAGTGGTGGAGAAAGAGATTAAAGCGAGCAGATAATGCAGTGGGAAAGCATTTCTTTGCATCTTTCCTGGATAGAAGCGCTGTCTCCATTCCCATCACTTGCAGGACCAGCTGTGGTTTCTGGCAATGGCAGACACAGACATTGCCCTCCAGGTTCCTTTCCCTTTCATTACCCCTCTGGAGAACAGGACTCTCGTTAAAAGCCATGGATATATCACTGGGAGCCAGCTCTATTATGCACCAGCCAGTGAAGCAAGATAGGCATACTCTCCCACAATCTAGGGATGCCCCTGCTGATCTGTTACCAATGGGGCTATCTTTAGTGGGATCAGAGGCTGCCCTTTTCCATGCCACAATGGGACAACACCTGCCCACCACAGGACAAAGAGGAAACCTGTTGCGATGGGAAAGAAGACAGAGTTCTCCCCAGAGAGGCTGTTTAATTAAGAGCGTCTTTCTGCTAGCCAGCTGGTTTGTTAGCAAAGCATCTAACTAAGCTTCACCTCTGTGCAAGAGAGAAAGTCTCTGTGAAGCAAATGCCATGAATCCAGTTTTACTCTCTCATATAAACCATAAGAAATCTGGTGAAGTCACTGTGGAAAAAAGTCTGTAGGATAAACAGGCTCCAAGGGGTCAGAAGAAAGCTATCTATGGCCCAGGGGCTGCCCTGTGTCACAAAGTCCATTGGCCTGTCCAGAGCTAGGTTGGAAGAGTTGAAGCATGGCTGGATGTGTTTGTGTGCACTGGTTTTTTGGAGTCTGCGGGATTCTGGCAGAAGTGTAAATGTGAGCAAAGCTTAATTTCACTGGATGCAGCATGTAACAAGAAGTTCAACTTCAGTTAGAAAGGATCTTAATATGACCTTTCTTTTTTTTTTTTTTTTTTTTTTTTAAATAAAGAAAAAAAGGGGGCATTGTTTTGAGTTGTTAAACAGCTGCTGTGTTCCACCCCAGTAATGGCTGCATTTAAGTAGTGAATAATATAACACTTAGATAAACAGCCGGTAAAATAATTTGGGATCTTTCCTTAGGGGGCAAAGCAGGCAAGTTGCTCTACAAAAATAAATCATTATTCGCTCTACCTAGGAAATGAAGTGTTCTCCCTTCCATCACCAAGTGGGCTGTCACGCATCTCCTCCCTCCCTTCTGTGCTGGAAGTGTTTGCAACACTCTTTTACCACCTTCAGCTTCCGAGGAGGTTTGGATTCATGCATCTTTACTGTTTCCTCTTTCCCCCCCTTGGCTTTTTCTCCATCTCATCCCCAATCTCCTTAAAAACAACCCTCCCAGCTGCCCATCTGGTGTCCTTCACCATCTCCTCATTTAAGGCGGCCGCAAATTGACCATATTAGAAGTTTGGCTGAGCCGCTCCTCCCGCATCGCCGTGCTGCCTCTGCAGGGCAGGACGGAGGAGCGCCAGGCCTTGGGTCTTGGCCTCCATCGGATGAACAATTTCCCGTTGAAGGTTACTCACTTCCTGTTTTCTGTATTTAGACAATCTGGGCCTATGGGGAGGCTTTGATTTGTTGTAAACTTCAGCTGGTTTAAGCGTTAAGTAGCGAGAGAGCACGGCGGGCGGAGGAGAGGAAAGGCCTGGAGACAAATTAGTGCTATTTCGTACGGTGACCGTGTTCTCTCGCAGTTTTCTAGCGACCATCAGAGCATGTGAAAGGAAGGCCAGCAGCTAACAGCATGGGAGATGGAGACAGCGTGGCTTCACAATGGACTGGCTGTGTGCAGCACAGGGAGCAGGCGGGCAGCACAGAGCAATGACTAATTCCTGCGATGTGTCACTTTTGCCCTGCACACAGCTGCATGGAGGGGGCAGGGAGGAGCCTCCAACCTGGAGAGAGGAGCGCTGTGCCCTTCCTCGATGCCTAGCAGCACACGCCGCACGCCGAGCTTTGTTCTGACTTGCCCAGAAGTCTGCTGGGATGAGCGAGTCAGCACTCGCAGGCAGCTGATAGGGCAGGTTGTGCCTTTGAGATGCCTTGTTTCGCAGAGGGGAAACTGAGGCACGGAGTCGTGCACCTTTGCTCGTTATCAGAAAGGGAGCGTGGGAGGATCGCGGTGAGCCCTGGCGCCAGGAGAGCGGTGCTCTGTCTCCTGGGATGCGTGTTCCCTGTGCTGGATCTGCGCTCGGCTGGAGAGCTGCAGTGTCACAGAGTGCCTGTGGGCGCAGAGGTTACCTGAGTGATGTGGGTCTGTCTGCTCCCTTCTCTTCTAACAGGTCAACTGTCAAAATGGGGTACTTTTACTTGGGGCTACAAAAAGCGGGGGGGGAGAGGGGAAAGAAAAAGATTAGAGAAAGAACTGAATTACAGTAGGAGGAGGTAAATGAATGTAAATTTTACAGTAAAATCCTTTAGGAGTTTCCAGAGACACCCAAAAATCCCTCCAGCAGTATAACCTGCTACCATAATGCCACTGTGGGTAGGTGGGAGTGAGTGGAAGATAATCATAATCAAAACAGTCAACATAAATGTTCTTTTACTCTTGTGTCCCAAGCAAAGAAATCTGCTGCATCCTCTCTTGTGATGGAGGGTGGGCACAAGGAGTCGAGCTCAGAGGAAAACAAAGCAACTGAGGAAGATGTTGGTGAAGCCCTGAAGTGTTCAGAAGAAACAAGTCCATGCTCACGCTCTGCCACTGACAGGCCCAACTGCAAATGATTTATGGATGCCATTGGCCCTCATAAGCCAGAGCCAGCTTTCCTGCGAGTAACTCCCTGCAGACCACAGCGCAGAACCATATGGACATGGGAGCAGGATGTAGGCAGGCAGGTAGCTGGTTTCTCCTTGGCATTGCAGCATAGGCTGGGTTACCATTATACTTCCCTGATGCAGTTTTTATAGTCCAAACAGTAGCAGTTCCCTCCCTGTGCGGTATGTAGAAACCTTCCCTTGCAGGAGGGGTTGATTCTCTATTGTGTTACCTGGTGGCTAATTTTATTCTTTTTTTCTTTTTCCTGAACCAGGAATCACTGCAGAGAATTGCACCCGGTGCCATTCGAGCAAAGGGTGTTTCTGAATCGGCACCAGCCGGCTGCTGTGGTTTGATCTGTTAGATCCAGAGCAGCCTGGTTTGCACTCAGATCACCATGCTTAAAGAACAGTCACTTAATCTCACTTAGAAATGTTTACTTGCGAGGACCAGATGGCCCAAGGAGTTGGGCTAAATGAAACGTTTTACTTCTAGGTCATGTGTTCTAATCCAGTCCAGGTTGGTAATAAATGAACATATTCACCTGATAGCCACTTCTGGCTCTGTTTTTGGTATTTTTCAGGCTGGTTTCCAAGTGGAGATGTCACACCACAAAATCTCCCTCTGCGCCATGCCATTGTCGGTGCTGATTTGACCATCTCAGTGAAGAAGCCAAGGATCGAATGATCCACAGTGCCAGACTTCTCTTTTTCAGCCTGCAGGTAAGGGGAAGTTGTGAGGTGTTGTGCCTGTGCCATGGGCAGCATTTCAGTTTGCAAGGCTGCCAGTCCAATCCCCTCCACCAACGTGAAATTCATTCAAAAAAATTGGGAAATGTTTAATTGCAGTTGACGTATAGGCACTCTCTGCTATGAACTTTACACACAATCACAGATAACAGCATCAGAATTAATGCCTGCTTCCCACTTGTCCTGCTATAAGCAATAAACGTTTGGCAAGTCAGTAAATAACAAAATTCTCATGTGGCCATCTACAGGTCACCAGGATACTTAAGAAGTTTGCGTTAATTATACCATGTTTGCCATCAAAGGGGGGCTATTAACCCTTCAAGCTGCTTCAGGAAAGCGGTAGAGTTGTTTGGAAGCAAATGAAGTATTGCCACTAAAGAAGTGCAACCTTTGCAAAAAAATAAAAAATTAAAAAAAAAAAAAAGAAGCAAAAACCTCACTAGACATCATGGAAAATAGGCTACCTTTTCAGCTTTCCTTTTATTTATTTTGTATTTTGACATCAAACACTCCCTGTAACCTAATCTTCTCGGCTTTTGATGTGGCTGTGGAGACATGACAATTAAGCACAGCTTAAAACAATAATCCCAACAACAGGAACCAAAGGCAAGTGATGTCAGGGTTCCCTCCTCAAAACAAGCCTGTCCCCTAGTATTTGGCAGTAGTGAAAGGACCATCAGTCCCAATTTGTTGTCTGTGTACCAGCTCTGTGCTTCCACTTTGTGTTGAACTTTACACGCTTGCTCCATTTCCATTCCCTGCTGTTTGTTTTCCTTCTGCTTTGCAAAATGTCTGGAGACAAACACAACATATACGTTGCAGAGGGGTGGTTTGATCTTTTGCTGCTTAGTGGCACCTAATGAATGTGGCACTGTTTGTTACCTGTGTTGCAGGAACCGGGTCCATCCCAGCATGGGAATGGAGCACGGCCCCAGTGCTGCCAGCAGATAGCAGAGACCCCATGAGATGCCTACAGAGAGGCAACACGGAGGTGAATCTTCATCAAAGCCTGGGCTTGGCTGTGTAATGTGCAACAAAAGCAAGTGGTTGGATTATTCTAAGGGTTTTTTTTTTTTAATGATGTGGTTGGTGCTGCTCCTGTTCTCTCCTCCTGAGAGTGTGTCTGGCATTCAAATATGGAGCAAGGGTGGGTGACTTTGCTTATAACCCCATTTTAAACCCGTTTGAGGATGAACGTGTTTCTTCGTAAATGAAGCTTGCATGGTATGCCATAAATTGCTGTTTTTTTTTAATGGGTGTTTGCACTAAGCCTCGCTGAACAAGTTTAGAGAGATGATTAACTCGTCTGAAATGGCACAGGAAGGCCCTGTCCTGGCCGTGTGGGCTTTGTGCAGCACATCCAGAGCTGCTGTGGCCCCGTGTCATCTGCTTGCTAGCTGGGCCTGCAAATGGGGCCGGGGAGGAGGCTGCGCCGCTAAGAGGCAGTGATATGAAAGGTTGGAATTTGCACATGTTCACTGAAAAAGGAACTGGTGTTTTTTTTTTCTTAATAAGCAAGGAGTTATCCCAGGCTGGCTTCCACAGAAGTGATCTGCAACTCCCAGGGGGTCGAAGGAGGAAACCCAAAGTTCATTAGCAGTTTTCTTGCAAACATTGTTTCAGTGGCAGCAGCACTCACCCCTGCGCATGGCAGGGACGCTCGCAGGGCTTTGTTTCGCTTTGTTCGGCCCCAAGAGTTCCTCGTGTGGGTCAGACCAGAGCATGTGATGAAAGCACCACAAGTGTTGGCCATGGGAAAGCTGTCCGGCGGTAAACCCTCATCCCCAGAGCAGAGACAGCAGAGGGGCTCCGGGCTGGCTGTCTCCCCTTGCTCCTTTCATGCCACGCATGACACCAAATGGTAAGAAACAGATTTCTGTGTTCATGGTGTTGCCTGTCACACCGGAGTGGGAGCCTACAGCGAGCTGTGCCTGGTCTAACAAAGGCTCTGCCCTGAAACCCATTGGGATGCTTTTCCACATCTACAGTACGACTTTGCCAACTCAACCTTTCCTTGCTGAAAGCAGCCCGGGTGACAGAAAACTGGGCACGGGTCATTTCACAAAAAAGGTATTTTATTATTCTTAGCAATATTCACCTTGAAGGAATATGAGGAAAGCATACGCTTTTTACAGACAATATATAAACATGTTGTACATAATTAACAATAACTTAGTTCACTAATCCAAAAATAAGCAAAATAAAAAAATTAAAATAAAAACAGAAAATACTGCAGATTTTTTTTTTTTAATATGCTGATACAAGTACAAAATAATTTAAATCTCAACTGCCATTGTCTATGCTGCAGTGACCGACAATATATTGCACTTTGTCAACTGTATCAGTAATCCCTGTCTTCCACCCACGTCCCTTCCCCACCCCCTGCACAAATCCTACCGAAATTTGAGTCGGGTACAAATAATGTACAACTGTACCATTGTAAAAGGTAGAAAGTAAAAAGGATCCGATTCTTTTTTTCCCTCAGTAGATTAAGAAGGTTTGTGATTTCTCCCAACTGCTTTTGTTTTCCCGTTCGTTTCCACTTCTTTACAAAGTGCACCTATATGCCTACGCAGACCAGGAAAAGGATGCAAGCAGGATTTTCCATGTCTGCCTGGTTCTTAATTCATTACCAAATTTTCGAATTACATGGTTAGAAAAAGAAAATTAACATACATCTGTTTTTATTTGTTTTGTTGTGTTTTTTCTTTCTTTAAAGCAGGACTGTTGCAGTAAAGATACAATTGGCTTGATCCAAAATATTAAAAAAAAACAAAACAAAAAAAAAACAACCCCATCAACAACAAAAAAGTTAAAAGTTAAAAAAAAAAAAAAAAAAAGAAAGAAAGAAGCTTGTCACAGAGTTAAGCTTACATGGTTTACATTATCAAACCCCTCTGCTCATTGGGGCATTTTCATCAGAAGTATAGCTAAATATGTACACTGTATGTTATACTGGAGCTTGTGTTCACGAGAGGCATCAGATCATAACAATCAATAGAATACACTTCACATTGGCAATAGCTTTGTTTTCGATCATTTACGTACAACGTGGTTTAATAATGGGAGCTCTAAGGTTTTTTTTCTTTTTCTCTTTTTTTTTCCTCTTTTCTTACAAAACGCACTACGGAAGGCGGCCGTACGGCGCTTTCCCTCATCTCATCAGCTGTCGCTGCGTCTGGGGTTTGACGGATGTGTGAAGCTCAAACTGATTGTCTCTCCCTTTCCCCTCTCCAGTGATCTCAACCTCATTTCTGCCCTTCCTCCCTGCGAAGTCCATGGGGGCTGGATGCCTGAGACAGCACGCGCTGCCTTGCTGTGTGCGGACCCGCTGCCGCGCTGCCCTAAGTTTACCCAAGGAGCTGAGCTGCATTTTTTTAAGCAACAGCTGCCAACACAACAGAACAAAATGCTTCAACCTCTGCAGTCTGTGAGTTGGATGGGTTTATGCCCTGCCATTTTTTTCTGTTGTTTTGCTGCATGTTAGCTGCAGCGATTTGGTATTTTAGCCCTCGCTAGTGCAGGACTGCCTTCCGGGAGCGTCTTCCCACCAGTTAGTCTGATGGAGCTGTCTGGTTCAAGGAATGATATGGTAGCTGGGAGGGGGGCTGTTGTGTGGGTTTTTTTGTTGTTGTTTTTTAAAATAAGTCATTCTTTTCCCTAACATGAAAGAAGAAATTGTGTCAAAAATAATCATCGTCTTGGGCGCTTTGAAATCCCATGCTGCGGCTACAGTTCTCGCTTTGCCCACCCTCTCTTTCTTCCCTTCCTAGGGGATATTTTGGTATGGAAGATAGATGGAGCAAATCCAGGAGGGCCACTGAATATTGTCCCTCCCCATATTTACGAAGGCAGATTTTCATACAGGGTAGTAGCCATTGCAACCAACAGCACAAAAACATGCACTCAGAGGGGTTGAGGCTTTTTGTGGAAAACAAGAGCAAAATAAATATGACTTTCTGTCTGATTTCATTTTAAAAATTAAGTTTTTATAAAGACATCCTTTTTTTTTTTCTTTTTTTTCTTTTTTTTTTCTTCCCCCTCCCCAAACAGAGTCCACAATAGAAATCCAGCATGTGTGGCTTCCAGTGAGCCGATTTCATCCTGGGAGGCTGCTTATATCTCTTCACAATATTCACAGTAATAACAAAGAGAGAAAGGAAAGCCAGTTCCAGCCTCTTCTTTCTGCTTCTGCCACCTTTTGCTTTCTGCTAGACAACTGAATATCGACCAGGTGAGTTCTTCTTTTCCTTATACCTGAGGGGGCAAAGTGCATTACAGGCACCACTACACATTTCTGCAGAAGACCCATCTCTTGCAAGGCTTTAGTCCAGCATGAAGAGTTAAACCACACGGGAGCACAGATCCCCTTTTTTGCCATCCCTACATTCTCCTCTTGGCAGAACATTTTCTTACTTGGTGTCGTCTTAGGTAAAGCCCCATGTTCTCAATCTCTGGGTGGGTCTCTTGGTCGTCAGGTTTTATCCCATGGCTGTAACCATGCTGGATGGGTGCGGATGTCCAAATGAGATGCTGGAAGATGGGTGGATGGGGGTAGGTGTTGGTAGGATGTGTCCAGAGTGGCTGAAAGGTGGCAAATGCCCCATAGGTGCCATGTGACTAGCAAGGGCAGCAGCGCTGAAAGGAGACGATTTCTCTTGCATGCACTTGGACAGTTCCTCAAAACACTCGGAGCCTTTCTTGCTTTTCTTTGATTTGTTGGACATTTTCCTATTCCTGGTCTGAATTCCTTCCTTTTTCATGGTCAGAGGCCTGTTCACCTGCAAGAAATGAGAAAATCAGGCTCATGCCGACAAAATGACTTTATTGTGCAAAAATGAAAATATTTGGACAGCCCCCATGTGTTTTTCCTGGATGGAGACCTTTTTCTGGCCAAAAAAAAAAAAAAAAAGAAAAAAAGAAAAAAAACGGTGTTTCTCTCTGCAGAACTTGTTTATATTGGTTTGTTTAATAAAACCACACACACAAAAAAAACCCTAGACATGAAAAACAAATTGAACTGAATTTGGCAGCCGATGACTCTCTTTCCCGTAGGCTTGCCCTCAGTCATTCATTTCCTAAGAGAATGAGATCAAACCAGGAGGCACACGTTGACCTAAATTCAGACCTAAGACGTGAACAACCCAAGACCAATAACCTCAGTTACCTGTAGTCTGAATAACTGTACAACAGGACAAGTGATTCCTGCTTGGAACAAATTTCTTTTTAAACAAATGACAGTAACACAAAGCCTTAGATGCATTATTGTTTTGAAATCAAAATGAAGATGCTCCGTTAGGATCAATTCTTGCACAGAGCCCATTTCCAATGGCCAAAAGATGCACAAAACTCGCTTAGTTAAAACCAAGTGTCATGCTCAATTTTGCCTGCTTTGCCCAAGCGTTAGAAGCCAAGCTCATACATTGTAATGTCACCGAACTTAGCATCACTATGCCGACAAAGAATGGCTGTCACTCCCCAGGGGAACCTTAGAGATGAGGGAAGGAATAAAACAACAACCAAACCCCCCAAAACCAATAAAAGCCCAGTGTACAGCGCGCAGTTAAGACATCAATCCCCGCGACACATGAGATGAGCAAATACTCACATTGTGCAGTTTATAGTAGAGTCCGCAGGCATTACAAACCGGGTCCCCGTTGGCGTTGCGTCGCCATAAGGTCGTGGTGGTTGTCTGACAGTTGGCACAACACGTCCCTGCTCTCCTGGCCGCTGACTAACCAAAAGAGAGAGAAAATTAAAAATCTATCAGCAGGAGGAGGGGGGGGATCATGAGAAAGGTCAACTTGGGCTCGATATTTAGGTTGGGCAGATCTATACCGACGTTTTGCAGAGCGTTGGGGCTGAACGAAAGCTCCTGTCAGTTTCGCATGCTGTGGCCGTTGGGTTTTTGTTTAATGCACGTATTCTCCTATGCAGGCTGCAGCACTGAGCCCCATGGCACCATGTGTGCAGAGGAAACAATGCGTCTCTTCAACTCCCCGAACAAAAAATTTTAGGAGGGGGAAATCGATGTTTGATTTGCTCAAGGTTTCCCTTTGCAGGATTCTAGAATGTCTCAGGAAAATTATTTTTCTTTCTCCCCCCCCCCCCCCCCTTTTCTTAAGTGACCAACCTAAGTCAGTGCCAGTGTAGGGTTTGAAAAAAGGTAATGATCTTAAAGAATGTGAGTTTTTTTTTTCTCTTCACCTCCTCTGTCCCTTTAAAGATGTCCACAAAAGAAAACCAACCGCATTGCTTAGCTGGGTGCAGTATTTATCAGAGCCATCACTGAAAATTCAGTTTCCATTTACAAGTGAAAGGGAGAAAACAAAACTGGCTCCAACTTTCTTTAAATATTTAGCAAACCAAATTTCATGCCTCGCAGCAATGATTGCACTGACCCAGCTGCCGCCTCTGTCCCTACTCCGTCTCTGGGCTGACAAGCCCTCAGCCAACCATCTTTAAAAAAATATAGAAGGATCATTTAAACAGCATTGTTCTGCCGAAACCAGGGCGGAGGGGGGGCAAAAATATCCCAAACATTCACCCACCTCCCAGAACAAGAGCAGGAAGAGAGGAACAGCAGGCAGCGGGTGATTTCTGCCCTTCTCTAGCAGGCCCTACAACAACACGCTGCTCGTTGGATGGAAGCGCTGTCAGTGGCACCCCAAATTCTGGGAAATAGTTTTATATAAGAAAGCTGCAGCTCTGCTTCCGGAAGCAGGCGGAACACAATTCAATTTGTGCGATTGGATTAAAGGAGAGGACTCGATATTTTCTTAAATTAGTGCAGTTTGCTTACTAACGCACATAAATGGTGTTAATTTCCCCAGGGCCTTGCTCTCTAGGTATTTCTGCAATTAGCTACCAGAACCACGCGTTGAAGCGGCAGCGAGGTTTGCATTAAGCACTGAGCACCTCTGCGAGCCGACGGCGGTGTCCCAGCGTTTGGCCTTTCCGTATGAGAGCGCTGAGCACTGACCGACCCGGCTCGCAGAAGGGCAGCGCTGGGTTTGTAGGCACTCACTGATTTTACACTCCGGCTATGTAACTTTCCCAAAGTGGTGGACGGCTTAGCAGCTTACAGCAGGAATCAGCCCTCTGGGACTTGTATATGTCAGCCCCCACTCGCTTGTGAGAACAGGCCGAAGGCAAAGAGAAGGGGTACCCCCTACTGCAAGTACGCTCATGCAACCCAAACACAATTAATGCCAGACCTCCGAGCACTGACATTAATGATGGCTTTGCTATTGCATGTCAGATGAACGCATTCCCAAAGATGGCCATCTCTCCTCTGCAAACAAGCAAACTACAGTGGAAAAAGGGGCAATAAACAAAGCTGTAAATCAATTGAAACAACAACAACAAACAACCAAACGAAGAGAAAAGCTCTCTGTCTGCTTGCAGTGGGGTAAGTACAGAAAACGAAGTGCAAACCTCTCCCAGCACAGGGGAAGGTGGAGCGCTGTGTTTGTGGCCGGGACGCGGCTCACTGATACTGCTGGGCTCTACGGCCTGTCCCATTCAGACTGCAAAGTACTTGAGCCTGGGAGTCGATAATGTTACACTGTTGTCTTAACATTTTTCTGTGTGTCAGTCACTAAGCAGCCTGCATAGCTGAAATTCTGACTCACGACAAATCTTCTGCATCTCATCCCAGCGTCAGAGCAGCGGTGCCAATTTTCTGCTCTCCAAACCTCATTGAAACGTGCCCACGAGTAGCTGAGGGACTTAGGCACCATAAATCACAAAGCTCCAAAAAAATATATTTATTATTCTTAGCATTTTACGCCTTATTTGTGGAATAGAGTGTATTAGAAATTTCAAAACAGCGAGCATGACTGGCAAGGCTCGCCTATAGAAACTCTCTAAAGCTTTTAGAGTCAGGAAACAGATACACAAAGTTTCCTTATCTTTAACGTACAGATATCCGGATAGGAAACTACTACCAGGAGCTCAGAAAGGACATTTTTTTTAAATGGCTCAAATGAAAATACAAAGTATAGGTGACTCCATGGAAAAATAATAGGATTTTTTTTTTTTTTTTTTTAAACAGTAGGGGATTGTCTGGGGAGGGAACCAATATTAGTATTGCCAGAGAATATAAGAGTGAAAATTACTTCATGGCTTTCATACAAATAATTATGAAGTAGGGAGCAGTAGCTTTGACTCATCTGATTTGTTTTGCTTTTTGGGGCTGGAACTTTTCTTTTTTTCTTTTTTTTTTTTTTAGCACACGGTGGAGAACATTCACGCTCATAACCCTTTCGCTCCCAAAACGTCCCAAGAGGCCAAATGAATGAGGAATTAAATTAAAAGCTGTCATCTGAGGATAAACGGGGAGACGGATACCCGATCTCCCGCTGGCCTGGCCGCGCAGAAGCTCGGCTGGGGGCTCAGGGCACGTTGGGGGGGGTGGGAGGGATCTGCCCCCAGGCATGGCCTGACCCTGCTGTGACTATGGGGCCGAGCACGGTAGGACGCGTCAGGCTCGTGCCTGCGTGTGGTCCCTTTGCCACATGTATCCCCCAACCCAAGGAAAGTCAAAGACACCTACCAGCCTTCGTTTGGGTTTAATGAGAGGTCGGTTTTGACCGTTCATTTTGTGGTAGAGCCCGCAGGCGTTACACAGGTAATGCCCGGTGCCGTCTCTTCTCCAGAGAGGGGTAGCGGTTGCTCCACAGTTCACACACTCTCTGCCTTCTAAATGGAAACACGAAGAAACCGGATTTCTTTCTTTAAAAACAAATTCACAAAAGCTTTTTGCATTGTCCTTTAGGCGTTTTCCAAAAGTCAAAACCGCGTTAGCTCAAGCAGGGGCAGACAGCAGGGGCGCGCAGCGCATGCAGCGGGGACCTCGAGAGCACCGCCAGTAGTGCGTGCCACCAGCAGGGATCAGCTCCTGCTCCCTGTGGGGAGGGAAGGACTGAGCCGGTGTTGGTGCTGGGAAAACAAGAGCTCCCTCCCGCACCCACAGCACTGCGGTGCTCGGGCTGTGCCTTCTGCCATGCACACACACACACACACCTGCGAACACACAAGACGTAAAACAAACAACAACAACAAAAGATAAAAAGGAACCAAAGAAATGGGTTTCCTAGAATTAAATCTAAGCAGAAAGACCTCCTCTTCTGGGCTTGCTCTGTTTGCTGCAAACACTACCAGGCAGGAAAGCAAAGCTGAGCAGGTTGGGAATAGACACGGCGTGCCAAAGGCTCGGTTATGAATTTTGTTCCAAAGGCACAATACTGATCTTTCAGAAACTTCAGTTCCAGCACTGACACTGGGAATTATTGTAAAAAAGTCCTTTTCTGTCTTTTTTTCCCCCTAGATGTAGTTGTGGAGCAGCTACCCATGTTACTGCTTTGTGCTTCAGCACAACATGGGAACCACGGCAAGGCATGGCAGAGCGGCCCTACAGAAACCCAGCATGCAGCTCCTACGTGTGTCTGTGCCTCAGAAAGCTCTCTGCTAGAAGTTCATTCGCCTCCGACGGTTCGAGGGCAGGTCTGCTTAATATAGAAATCTCTTCATATAGTGTATGCAAATCCTACAGCGTTTAAGCGGAGAGGAAATTCTCCTTTTGCTAATAACTGCAGCAGGCCACGCCGAGTTCAGCGGGGTTGTGCCTCCTTTAATCTAGGGAGTGGGTGGCTTTTAAACAACACGGTGAAAAATGAGGGGAGCTCTCAGTGCTGCGTTTGGAGCTTTTGTCCCTCCTTGGGCAGGAAGCTGCCGGAGTCGCCGTGTCGTGAGCCTGAGCTTTCCTACAAAAACACCGGGTGGTCACGAACTTTCCCCAGTTCCCCCCAGCACGGGGGGCTCCCTTGCAGGAAAAAAAGGAAAAACAAACAACGGAGCCCCAGGCTTCCCCCATTTAATAAAGCTGCCGGCGACCACAGGATAAAATAAAAAGCTCCTCGAGATCCGGTTATCTTCAGAGATGGGGGCCTTGGGTCTGTTTGTAAGTCAGGGGCTCAGGCGGCTAATTGCATCTTCTTACTGCGCTGTGCACCGCTAAAAGAATGCATG
Source organism: Lagopus muta (assembly GCF_023343835.1). Classification (NCBI taxonomy): domain Eukaryota; kingdom Metazoa; phylum Chordata; class Aves; order Galliformes; family Phasianidae; genus Lagopus; species Lagopus muta. The sequence goes on along the minus strand of NC_064443.1, from coordinate 9,144,174 downwards.
CATGTAGCAGCAACTGCATTTAAGTAGTGACTGTGGTGTTCCCTTCAGAGGGGCCGTTTGAATCGGAGCTGGTGAGGCTGTAAAGTGTCTGATGCTTTTGTTGCAAAACTCGTAAAGGAGCACATTTCTGAATTGCTTTAAAAATAATTGCATGTGGTGTATTCAGTGATATTTAAGAACACACACACAACAGCTTACATGGTTGCTAATTTTCAAGGGCTATCTTAATGCAGTACCAGTACACCGTATTGAAATACATCGTACATCTTTTCCTTCTGATGGCTGATTTTAAAGCAGGAAGGTCAGAGTTACAGAAATGTCCTTAATTCTATGCCTGGTTGTACAACTGGGGTCATTCAATCAGCATTTCAACCGTCGCAGTTTGCTGATTTGGAACTGCACTGCCAGGTAGAAATGCAAGGCAGATCTGTGGAAAGCTCTGCACTACGGAGCAGAGATGTTTGGATCAGAAAGAAGCAGTGTTTTCTGGTCGGGCTGCAGTAAGTTAGCGATGACTGGACACCTTAGTCTTTAGCACTGGTATGTAAACTATATTTGAACTTTTGCTCCTTTAAATGTGAAGGAAATAGGGCCGGCACGGAGCGGCCGGGGAAGTTTCGCTTTCACCCTGCGCTGGGGCCTTCTCTCTTATTGAAGAGGAGACGTGAAAAATTATCAAAGGGGAAACAACTCTGAGCAGAAAGTCCCCACGTGGAACTCGGGGGGGATGGGGGGTTAACCACTTCGGGAGAACGTGAGCCCTTGGGGGCCACAGCCTGCCGGGGGCTGTTTGACATTCTTCCCCATATAAATCCTTCTTTGTAGTGCGATCTGCTGCGCTGCTCACTCCGTGTCCCTCGGCCCCATCCGAGTGCCCCAGGGCTCAGCAGCCGCTGCCAGCACGATGGCACCAGGGAAGCCTGGTACAAGCTCCATTTAAAAATGCAGCACGGTGAAGCCAAGCAGTCACCTGCCCTTCTGTCCCAAAGAGAGCTAGCACAAACCCCGGCCCTACAGCCGCCTACGGCTTCAACTATATACTGCAAGCACAGCCAACCACGACGCGCACGCATGCAGCACAACGGCCCTAAATTTAGTCCTCCCACCCAAGGGATAGCATCAATGCATGGCAGGGGTGCTCCGCTTACCCGAACAGGATCTGGCCTTGCTTCGTGGCTTGGGGGTGAAGCTGGACGCCGGGCCCCCCAGGAAGCTGCCCGGGTGGAAGAGGCTGCTGCTGTAGTCGTGGGCAGCCGGCACGTAGGAGGGGTATGTGGGGATGGGGTGATGAGTGGAGGGCTGGGCCCCCATGCTGGTGAGGCTGCTGCGGAGCGGGCTGGCGCTCTCCATCTTCATCCCTTCTGACAGCGACACTTGGTACTTGATGCTGTCTTTGTCCTCCTGTCGGGCCCCAGCGGAGGACGAAGGGGAAGCAGCGCTGGTGGAGTTGGGGTCCGGAGACACTTCCTTGGGAGGGGTCGGGGGGAAACCGAAGAGGTGGGAGCCCGAGTGAGAGGCCGGGGTGAGCGACGAGACGGAGGCGGTGCTGGACGTGCTGCTGCCGGGGTACACTGAGATGGCCCCGGGTGCTCCGGCTGCTGAGGGGTGCAGGGGGGTCTTGGTGAAGGGGTTGACGGTCCAGGGGTTGTGGTGATGGGCAGAGAGTGCCGCCTTGCTGCTGTCCAGCCAAGGGATCCCGGGGCTGTGGATAAGATGAGGCCGGCACATTTGACTCCCGGTCAGGCGGGCTGTAGGGACACAAGAGCGTCAGGGATCAGTGAAATATCCCAACTCACGGCCCAGAGAGCTGCAGGGGAGCCAGAGCAGGGAGAGATTTCCCAGCACAGAGAGCAGCACCCACAGTCTGCAAACAGCCCCTTATCTGCATGACCTCCGAGGGAGACCCCAACCACCCGGGGAAAACTCGGAGAAATAAAGCCAGCCAGGGAAGAAGCAAAGGACCCCCGTTTCCACCCCACCCCACCCTACAGCAAGCAGCAAACCCCCTTCTGTGCTGTCTTCCGAGCTGCCACAGCGCTCTCTCTTCAGATCCTACAAACACCCCAGGTAAAATCCATTGCCGATTCGAATCTGTTCGTATTTTGCATCCGGGAAGCAGCCGTGTCTGAGAAGTTTGAGCCTCCGCACACACTATTTCCCCTTCCTCTCTCACCCTCCCCTTCTTTCCCTCCCCTCCGCCAATGCCCGGTCATCGCTAGGGTTAAAATTTACCCGTGCCTCCCTTTCTGTTCTATTTCCTTCCATCGCCTTTCCCCCCTGGCCCCGACACACCGGAGCGGCCGCAAGAACATCTCCCCACCCACACGTCGGAACGGGCAGAGCTGGGGAAGGGGCCGAGGAGCGGGATGCTCATTTACCGTGTGCCTGGCTGTAAGAGACCCGGGCCCGGGCATGGGCAGAGTTGGCGTAGTAAGGGTTGCCCTGGGAATCCAGGTGGTTGAAGAAGACGTCGACTTCGTCCGGAGGTAGGAGCTGCGCTGGTTCCATGTAGTTGTGAGCCAGTCCCGGGTGGTGGCTCTCGGGGTGCTGCCCGTTGAGCACGGCGTGGTGGGTCATCCAGCGAGGCTGGTCCGTGGCCACCTCCATGGCCTCGGGCCTCCCCTCCCGCCCACCCGCGGGGCAGCGGCGAGCGGCGGTCGGGGTCGGCAGGCGGAGGTACCGGGGGTGTTTAGCAGACGGGCGATTGTTTAGGAGAAAGCCGTCGGGTGTCCGAAGATCGCCCTGGGGAGGATGCAGGGTGGGCCCCGGAGTCAACGCGTCCCTCTGTCCGCGGGCGGATGGCGGGGCAGCACCTGTAAGAAACACGGGGTGAGCGGGTCCCCCCTAAATGTATAGGGAGGTGGCGGCCGAGCCCCTCCCCCTTCCTAAAATATCTGCTCCCCCGACTCCTCACTCTGCGCCCTCCCGTCACTAAATAAACAGATCTCATTTCGAACTTTAAAAAAAAAAATAAAAAAATCCAAAAGCTTCCTTTCCCCCCTCCCTCTCCCCCCCCCCCCCCCCCCCAGCCCTCTCGCTACAAACGTCAACAGGAGTTTTTCCAGCTGGCTTCAAAAGGGGAGAGGGGGAAGGAAGGACGGCAGATCCCATAGAGTCCCAGCGAGAACTTGGGCTGACACAAAAGGAAAACGAGGGACGGAGGAGAAAAGGATCGGGGACAGAAGGGTGGGAGGAGGGGGAAAGCGGCGATGCCCCCCCGCGCCTCACACTTACCCGGGGCGGGAGGCAGAGAGGCGGCGGGTGCCCGCTCGGAGGCTGCGGGAGAGAGGAGAACGAGAGGGAGAGAGAAGGGGGGAAAAGCCGAGCGAGCGCGGGAGGAGGAGAGCGGGAGGTTGGATGGAGGGTGTTACTCAGATGGCAAAGCCGCGGCTCTGGCCGGCTCGGTCCCATCCCCGCGCATCCTATATGAGCGCTGGCGCCAGCTGGCCGCGGCGCCGCAGACGGGCCGGGGCGCGCAGGGCCGGCGGCCGGGCCAGCCAATCCCGCCGCCCCACACCGCCCCCAACCGCACCCCCGGCCCCAAACGGAGCCGGCCCGGGGGGGCGCGGCGCGGACCCCCTCCTCCGCCCCCTGCCCCCGCCCGCAGCATCCTCGCCCGGCAGCGCCGTGGGGGCTTTCCCCGCCCGGGCTCTGCACGCCCCTGTGGGGCGGGGACGGCGGAATAGGGGGGTCCCGGCTGGGTGCGTGGGGATGGGGGGGGGATCGGGGCGGGAAGGGTTCGGCGCCGGGGGCGGCTCCGTCAGGGGTGCCCGGGCGAGGAGATGCGCTGCCGCCGGGATGCGTGGGGCCGGGGATGGAGGCCGGCACCGGGGAGATGGAGGCGGCACGGCTTCCCCCCCCCCTCGAACGGGGCACAGCGGGACGGAGCCCAGTGCGGTCGCTGATGGCATCACGTTAGTTGGAAAACGGCAAAAAGAAACAAACGCGAGGCTCCACTTCGAGCGGGCACGGCCGGAGCCCGTCCGCAGCGCTCGGCCGGGCTCGGGGCAGGGCAGCGCTCCCGGGAGCGGTCCGCGGCGTGTCCCTCCCGGTGGGGCAGCGGCGCCGCAGCTCTGCCTTTATTTTCCTTCCCCCCTCGGTTCTTTAAACGGTTTCATTATTCGCAGTCACCCCCGCGCTTCGGGCCGTGCGTGCCCAGGAGCTGCCCCGCACGGCGGGAGTGCCGCGGCCGCAGCGGGGCTCAGCTCCGAGTCTTCCCGAAAAGCGCCTCGGGACCCATCCGCTTTTGGGGCAGGAAAGGAAAACAAAACAGAACAAAACCAACACAAGACCAAAACCGACGCAGGGAAAGTCGCAGCCAGACGCCCGCCGCGCTATCGGAGCTGCCGCAGGTCCCGATGCACAGACGCTGCCTTCCCGTTCCTCAAACCTCTGCTTTCGGAGGAAAAGGGAAACGAGCGCTGAAGTCTCCGAGCGAGGAAATCGTGGAGCAAAGCCCGCCGGGCAACGGCAGCGGCTCCGACCCGACGGCGCGGCCGACCCGGGGTGCCTGGAGGAGGCGGCGAGGGGAGAACGGCTCGAACCCCCCCGGGCAGCGCTGGGAGCCGCGACCCCCCCCCGGCCCGACCGCCCCAGTCACTACGACGCCGGGGCTCTGACGTCACCGCCACTGCCAAATTCGCCAGGAAATGAACTTTCTTTTAAAAAATAATAACAATAATAATAATAATAACGACGGTAATAATAATAAAAACCTCCCTTTCCTCTCTGCGCTGCTCGAGCGAAGCGGGGCTCCCTCGCTCCTGCCCGCTCCCCACCCGCTGTCCCTACGAGAGGCCCCGGGAGGGGCTGTGGAGCACCCCCATCCCCGCAGCCCTTCCTCTGCCGCCTCCCGGACCCAAACCGGGCTCGGGGGGCCCCGGGCCGGGCAGGACGGGAGCGGCCCACTGGATGGGAGGCTGGAGAGGCTGGAGAGGGCAAAGTGCCCCCGTGCCCGGGGCGCCTGGGGCCGGAGCTGCCAGGGAGGAGGAAAGGGAAACAAAGCGAGGGGAAAATAAAGAAGAAAAAAAAAAAAAAAAAAAAAAAAAGAAGGAAAAAAAAAAAAAAAAAAAAGAAAGTTAAAAGGCAGAGCGAGAACAGAGGAGCTTTCTAAAAATCCGGCTTCTCCTTCTACGGCTGAAGGTATTTTCTTTCCACGGACAGAAATAACTCTACCAAAACCAGATAGATATCCCCAAACCGAGACTTTCCTTCTGTTATTATGACTATTTTCTAAAAAGGGCGAGTAGGAACCAAAGCGGCCGCTCGCAGGTAGGTCTCTGTTCGCAGTACAGCCGGGCCGGGTGCAGGCATCCCCCTGCCCGAGAAGGGCCGCAGCCCCCGGCCGTGCCCAGCGCTCCGATGATGATTATTACAGATGTTTTAATTACTGCCCGGCTGCCATCGGCACGAGGCCGAGTTTTGCGGGTTTTCTTTTCTTTTTCTTTTTTTTTTTGTTGTTGGGGGGGGGGGGGGGGGGTCAGGGGGTGGGCTGTTTGTTTTAGGCAGGTGATAAAATCGCAGTTAACGAGCTGATAATTCGTTCGTGTTTGTTTTAAAAGACAAATTGTAAAGATTAATCAGGCGGCTTGATTTATGGCGACGCAGACCCCGGAGCTGCCCGCCTAGGGCTCTCTCCCCGAAGCCCCCGGCTCGGGTTACCCCGGGGCCGGAGGGAGAAGCACAACAAAAGGGCCGAACGGGCTCCGGCTCCGGCCGCTCTGCCCCGAGCCCGGCCCCGCCCGGGGGGTCCCGCTGCCCCGGCGCCTCCCGGAGCGCCCAAAGCCCCGCATCCCCCTCCCTGAACCCCCCGCAAAACGAACGAGCGCTCCGGCGGGGAGAAGCCGGATTTCAACTCAACAGAACAGGGTTCCTCAATAGTGAGGATTCCTACCGAGCATTCCTTGGAGCATTTTTCATTTTTTTATGCCTTATTTTATTTTTTCTTTTTCCCTCCTATCTCGCATCCCCGATGCCGGTGACCGAGCTGCGGGCCCGAGGCTGGAAACGGAACGGATGAATGAGTTTCCCCCGGGGAGCGCCGCGCAGGGCAATGCGGGCAGCCGGCTGCGCTCCGCTCCGCAGCCCCTTCCGCGGGCAGCCGAGCCCCGCAGCTCCCGCTCTCCCCCCCATTCTCCTTCTTTTCCCTTTTCTCTTGTTCTTTTTTTTTTTTCTTTCTTTCTTTTTTTTTTTTTTTAACTGATATCCGGCCTCACTTTTATCAACTTTATTTTCTTATTGCCGTCCCATTATTATTATTTCTTGTAATAAGGGAGATTTCCCAGCGCTGGCTGCACAACTGGTCCTCTGGATGTGATTGACAAGTGATGTCACATCGCTCCGGGGGGGGGCAGACGGCGCCGTGTTTTAGCAACAGTTAGCGATGGAGCTGACACCTCTGCCCGGGCAGACGCGAAGCCAGAAAACAAATATCGCAGTATTTATTTACATGCCCGGACTGGGGCTCTTTCCTCCTCTCTCCCCCTCACCCCCCCCATTTTATCTTTTCTGGGGGGTGGGGCGGGGTGGAGGATTATTCTCTTGCCGCCTCTTTTTTTTTTTCTTTCTTGCTTTTTTAATTTTTCGGTATTTTTTTCCCTCTGCTTTTCTTTTTTATCTCTGTGCCCCCCCCCCCCCCTTCACCCCCGTCCCGTGTGCATTACCAGCACATATTAATGGCTGCTAATAGGGTTATAAAATGACACAGTTACCTCTTAACCACAAGACACGATTTAGGCAGCATTAAAAACAACAACAACAACAACAACAACAAACAAAAAGCAAAAAACAAACACGGCTCGGGGAATAAACCACGAAATAACCTCTTTTGCTTTTTTCTCCCCCCCTTTTTTCCCCCCTGAATCTCGCAGAAGCCGCCTTGCTGTCCCTCTCACCTCCCCTGCCAACCCCACAAAGGTTTGTCCTCCAGCGTGGGAACCTCGGGTCCCCCTGTGCCCCTCCACGGCCGCGCACAACTTCACCTCCTCTCTGCCCTCACTTTGCCCACGGATAAAGAGCACAAACCCCACCGCCCTGCCCCCGGCACCGCCTTTTGTGCACGTTCCCAAAGCAGAACGCGTGCGGGGGGCTTCACGCGAACACGTTCATCCGGAGAAAGGTATACCAAAAAAATTCAGCCGCTGCCTCGAAAGATTTCGTTCTCAGGAGCCAGCTGGATTTCTTTTTTTTTTTCTTTTTTTCCTTCCTTTTTTTTTTCTTTTTCCCTTTTTTTTTTTTCCTTTTTAAGGTGATTTCGGCCTCAGCCGCCGCAGGAGGTGCCCCGCAGGTCGCACTGCTTTCCCCGCAGCGCAGCGGGTCTGGCACCGCCCGCGGAGCGGCCGAACCGGGCTGACACTTCCGACAGTTTTTTTCTTCCTTTTTTTTTTTTTTTTTTCCCCTTTCTTTCTTTCTTTCTTTTTTTTTTTTAATTGCTTTTAATTCATAAAGATGCTCTCGGGGAGAACGATCCCCGGACAGAGAACCCCGCACCTCCCTGATGGAAATCGCTTTTCTTATTGAAATCGCCTCAAATCCACGCTCCTGTTGGCTATATCTTTTTTTTTCTTTTTTTTCCCCTATTGCCTTCCAGCCTCGGCACCCCAAAGCAAAAGGCGGATAAAGAGGGGGACTTTGCACATGCACCAAAAAAAAAAAAGAGAGAGAGAGAGAGAGAGAGAGCGGTGGAAGAGCAGCAGAGAGGAGCGGGCCGTGCTGGGGTAATTCTAAATCATGCAAAGCCCCATAAAGCTGCCGCACGGGACTGGGCCGGGCGGCTCCCGGCGGGCAGGTGCTCTCTCCGGGCAGAACAAACCCCGCATCTTTGTGTTTGCTGTCCAAATCTGCCAACAATGGGAGCGGGGAGATATAGGATGCGGGGAGGGGGCGAGGGGTTCCGCACGCACACACACACACACACACCCTCTTTGCTCCGGGAAAGTGGCTGCCCTGGGTGAAATGCAAACTTTCAAAGATGGAGATTTAAATAATTAGCGCGGTGATAATAAGAAAAGCTGGGGCGGGTTGGGAGGGGGGGGGGGTGGGGGGGGAGAAAAAGGGAAAAGAAAAGCGAACGAGGGCGGCCCCGCTCCCCACAGGGTGCCGAGGAGAGGAAAAAAAAAAAGGAAAAAAAAAAAGGAAAAGAAAAGCGAACGAGGGCGGCCCCGCTCCCCGCAGGGCACCGCCGGGCAGAGCAGCACAGCCCCGCGGCTCTGCGGTGCCTCCAGCCGGGGCTGCGGGAGGAGGAGGCCGGGGAGGGACGCGGGGATTTTTTCGTTCTTTACCAAACCGCCCCGCTCTGTTCCCCGGGGAAAACCGCCCCGGGCGGAGGGACGCGGATCGCTGCGGAGCCGCACGCCCTTACCTTGCCTGCCTCCCGCCGCGGATCGCCGCCCGCTGCCTGCGGAGCGCCCGCTCTCCCCTGCGGGCTGGGGAGGGGGCTCCGGCCGCCGGTCCTCCCCCGCCCGTGGGTGCGCGCAGCCGGCGGAGGGGCTGCCCGAGGAGCGCTCTGCTTCGAACTGGCGGCACTTCTCGAGCTGAGCCCTTTTTTTTTTTTTGCCTCCCTCCTTCCCCCCTTCCCTTCCTCCCTCCCTCCCTCTCTTTTCCTCTCTCCCTTCTTTCCCTCCCCTTCTCTCTCTCACTCTCCTGCATTCAAGGATGGCACGGCGAGCCACTGTGTATTTATGTACATAATAAGGCAGCTCGTCCCCTCCGCTTCATTTGCATCATTACAATATCTGTACAAGCACATCACATTGTCTGTTGCTTGCACCTTTTGTTACGGTTGCTGTCACAGTCTACGCGACTTGACTTTCATATTTTAAATGAATTGATATTATACCAACACAACACACGCTCGCATCCCCGGCGCTGGGAACGGGGCTCCTCTGCCCGCAGCTCCGCGCCGCTCCTCTGCCACCGGACCCCGAGGAAGGTGGGGTGGGCTGGGGGAGCGCTTTGTGGTGTCAATTATGGATATTAAATATTCCTATTGATTTTTCTTCCACTCTTTGGTGCTGGACTGACTTTTTTTTAAATTTTATTTTAATTTTTTGCGTTCACCAGCCTGTTTTTTCCACTAACCTCGTGTCTCTTCTCCCCAGTCTCCCTTCCCAAACTCAGTCTTTCAGGCTGTGCACCTGCAACTAAGAGAGCCGGCAGAGGAGCTGGGAGAGGCACAAGCCTCAACTAGTCGTTGTTATAGCTAGAAAAGAAACGGTGAAATAAGAATTTCGTGGCACTGGGCGATTCAGCCCGAACGAATGGTTTGGGAAATGTCGCCGCGCCTCAGCCCCTAGCTTGGCACTGCTCACCTGCCATGCCTTTTGCCCCCGCTGCGTGGCTGTATGCGGGGCTGGGGTCCCCTCGTCGAACCCCGGAGGCTGCATGGGGTCGGCGGGCGCCGGGGTTGGCCGGGGGGGCAGCGCCAGGAGCGGCGGTGGGCGCAGCGCCGGATCGCCGCGGGGCGCGGGGGGATTTTCCGATGGAGGGTCGGGGAGACCCCCGGAGCTGCTGCGGGCGAAGCGTCCTAATGGGAAGACAAAGGCCGGAGCGTCCGGTGGGGGCCCTGTGGGAGCGGGGGGAACGAAATACGGTTCGGGAAGGGAAGGAGAAAAGTTTCGCGGGAGCGGAATTATCATCATAATGGAGGTAAAAATGTGAGCAGGGAAAGGGAGGGGGGAATCCTATTCTGCTGGCATTTTCTGTCTGTCTTTGTGATATGGTTCGGGGGAAAAAGGGTCCTTGATATGCGGGAGATAATTCTTATCAGCTCCACGCAGCCCATTTCTAAAGTAAGTGTTTTAATTACTCCTCCTGTATTACCCTTCATCCTCTGAGAGAAGATACGTTCTCAGATTTATGCAGGAGAAAGAAGAAAAAAAAAAAAAAAAAAAACAAGAAAAAAAGAAAAAAAAAAAAAAGAATGCGGTATTAAAATATATACATATATACATATCCCCCTCTTTTTCCCTTGTGCCCAGGACGAGGGAGACGGCACCGCATCCCTGGATCGCCCCGGCACGGAACGACTCCGGAACGGGGGAGCTTCGCCCTGGAGTAAAAACCACACGAAAAGCGGCTTTGGGAGCGTGCAGAACAACCCCGGGCGGGGGCACACGGGGGTGTCCGAAACGGGGGCCGGGGGGGCCGAGAGCCGCGGAGAAACCGCTGCGCTCCCGGGGCGATCCGCGGTGCTCTGCAGTTATACGCCGGGCTGTGTGCGGGGTCAGGGCCGCCTCCGAATGCCACCAGAAGCACTGGGGGGACATTGAGGGGGGACGCGGTGTCCCCCCCGATTCTCCTTGGAAGAGAAGGACGCTTTCCTCTGCTGTTTGCCTTCTGTACTAAAGATGTCATCTGAAAGTCTGGGAGGAAGGAGAGACCGTGCTCAGCTCTCTTCCACGGTAACAACCATATTCTTCGTATGGAGAAATATGATAGACAGCGGGGAAGGCTTTTTTTTTATTAATTTTTTTTTCTTTCTTAAAAATAAAATAAGAAAAGAGGGGGAAAAAAGAATAAAAAAAAAAAAAAAAAAAAAAGAACCAACCTTTTCAATATTGATTCAACAGAAAAAAAAAAAAAAAAAAGAGAGGGAGAGAATTTTAAAGAGAAGAAGCAGCAGCAGCAGTGGGGAGAATATAGGCTCAGCAACTCTCCAGGTTCGCTTCCTTATTATTACTATCCAGGGGTAATTTTTCATCTCTGCTAGCTAATCTTTGTTCCTTGTGAAGATAATGAATAGCCCAATCCTTATCTCCTGGGCTCCTGGAGGCTGCTGGAGAATGGGGTTGAACAGGGTTGAAAATTGGTTCCAAAGTGCTGCTGAATAAATGGTGTTCCTTATCTCTCGCTTCCAGATTATCGGAACCCTTTCAAAACTCACACAACAAATACAGCCACCGCATCTAATGCATCATTTACCAGAGCAGATCTCCGCGTTTGATCGGCAGATAGGCAAAATCTATGTATTCCTTGCTGTACTTAGTATGCATGGACGCCGGGCTGCCGTGCACGCGGGGTGCCCCTCCGGGCCGGGACACCAGGGGCTGTCAGGAGTGTCCCCTGCCCTTCCCCGGCGCGGGGAGCCGGGTGGGAGAGCGAAGCAGGGCGCAAGGCGGATTCGGCCCCGCTGGGACCTGCGGGGGGGACGCGAGGTGCCCGCCTCGCCCCGCGCATCGCCGCCCGCATCCGCCGCTCTGTGCTGTGGGGCAGCCGGCAGGAGCCCAAAGCGGGGGTTTCGGCACCTCCGGCTCGGAGCTGAGCGAGACCCTCATCCCGCGGGAGGGCCGGGACAGCCGGGGCAGCAAAACCCCATAGGAGGGGAATTCCTCCCGCCTGGAGTTAGCCTGAAGTCTGCCCGCTCAGAGAAGCACCAGGCTCTTTCCTTTCTTCCTTTCCTTCCCTCCTTCCTTTCTTTTTTTTCCTTTTCCCTCTTTCTTCTTCTTTTCCTTCCTTTTCACATTTTTTCTCCTTCTTTTCAACTTTTTTTTTCTTTCTCTTATTTTTATTATTAACTTATTTTTATTTTGGCCACAACCAGCCTAACAGCGAGCACCTCTCAGCCCTGGCTGGTGATTCCACAGCGTCGAGCAGCTCTCAGCACCCCCTTCTTTCCCCGGCAGCCTCTGACCTCGCGCTCCGACACCGAACCAGACGGCATTTCGCACTGCACTCCTGATGTCCCCAGCACCGCCCCATTAAGCACACGGTGTCCGCAGTGCCCCGCTTCCCTTCGCCCGTCCCCTGCAGCGGGAGCCGTCCCCTCCTCCGGGAAAAGGAGAGAAACTTCGTGGGAAGTTGTGGGTGCAGCAGCCCTGCCCATGCACAGGAGTTTTGCAAGCGTTCAACTTGTACTAATTTTTTTTATAGTTGTATCCGCAGTTGTTCCCTATAAAAAATGGACCTGTGTTAGTTTATTAATAACCTAAACATTACGTATTAAAGACCTATGAGTGACACGAGATGACAAAAAGCTGTATTTTTCCAATATACACAAGCACACATTTAATAACCTTCTATTGCATCTCAGCTAGGCCTTCTCTCTGATGGTTCCCATGGCAACCGAGATAAAAAAGCAGCCATTTTCCATATCTCTATGAAAGTCTATTATATTGCAGGATTAGTTCATCTTCTGCTAAGGTCAAACACAAAGTCATACAACCTGAAATATTTAGAATCCATGTACATTCATTTTTTTATATGCCCTTTCATTTCCCACAAAAGACGGGGCTCCTCTGAGGTTTTATTCCCTGAGAAAATGCTAAGCAAAGCAATAAAAAAAAAATCACGATTAGCGGCTGATGAAAAGTTGAATTGTTTTTTTTTTTTTTTTTCTTTCTCCCTAAAGTTTTTTTTTTTCCCTTAAAAAAAAAAAAAGAAGAAGAAAAAAGAAAAAAGAAAAAAAACCCCACGCACTATTGTTGCGCAGATAGCGCCTTCCCCATTTATCTCTATCAGCAGCCGTGATTGCGGCGATACGGCGCTAATTGGGGCCGGCAGCGATCTGCGGGCGGACGGCGTCACCTTCTGGCCGAGCCGGGCACCAAACCGAGCATCGCCGAGGGATCGGGCAGAAATGCCGGCTGCTCGAAAAAACACGCGTTAAAGCACGAGTGGAGAGGTTGGCTGTCATCCGCGCTACGATGACAAGCTACGGCTTTTGCTTTGTTGGTTTTTTTTTTTCTTTCTCTCCTTTTACCCAAGGTCACTCTTGAAAATCCAAGAAGGAAATGTATGTATGTGTGTGTGAGCACCTGCTCACGGTCCACCATGTTCCTCCACCTGTGCACCCATAAAAGCCCACACCTGTGGCTCTACCTGCTCGCTCTCAGGCTCTGACCCCATAAGAAGGGAGCAGAGAGTTGGTGGTTTTAGGGCCAATGTGTAGTTTTGTGCTTTTAAGCTTTAGGTCCTGGATTACTTGCTTTGCCTTTGGTGTTTGTGTTTCTGATAGCGGGGTTTAAAGGAGAGGGCAGAGGGCCAAAAGCACACCCTGAGCTGCGAGTCTGAAGAGGAGCACAGAGCGTCCCCAAATGTAGGTGGTTTTCTTTTTTTAAGCCTTGTGGTTTCTCTCCTTCCCTCCTGCATCTTTCTCATCCTGGCAGCAGCAGATGTGCTGTTTGGGGTCTGCAACCCTGAAAAACCCTCTAGAAGCATCAGAGGAGCTGCACCCTCTGCCCAAAGCTGGGTGTCCCGTAGCACACCCATTCCTCAGGGCAGTGCTTTTGTTTCCCTTGGGATTCTGCTTGTACCAGGGAGGAAGGCTCTGCCCCCAGTCCTGGCTGCTCAAGGATGGCCTTAATGGGCGTTTGCTCCCTCAGCCCCACAATTGTGGTTCAGAGTGGTATGGGATTCAGGGGAGGGTGAAATGCCCCAGGTTGGCCCTGGGCTGTTATTTTGTCTCTGTGACATCTGGTGCATTGCTGCGAGTTCCCAGAAAGAGGCCCGGATGGAGGACATCAGGGTAGGAAGAAAGGAGCTGACCTCGCGATTAAAAGCCAAAGGGAATGGAAATGCTTCAGACAGCTTCCAGCAGACGTCTCTGGGAAGAAAATCTCCTTGTTCTGCTCCATCGGGCTCTGGTGGGCAGCTTTGTCTGCTAATTGCCCGCTTTGTGCTGCGCTGGAGATGCGTGATTTATCTCCGCTCCTGTCACTGTGCCTGAAAAGATCTTGTGGAGTTGGAGAAGGATTTAAGCCCCGCTGATCCCTCATGGATTCGTACGTTCATACAGTCTTATAGCAGTGCCTACAGCCCCAATGGGCTCAGATCAAAGATGCTCATCTCGAGCTGGAGCCTGGAGCTGCTGGGATCCCACCCATCCCAGTGCTCTCGGCGGCGCTCAGATCTCTGCTCCCTGCTCAGAGCAGGGTCCGGTGCAGGGAGGAAACCTTCACACTGCGTGGTGCTCCCTGCGATTGGGGGAGAAGCAGAGTAATTATCTGATTAGCAGCAATAAGCCTTGCTTACAGCTTGAGATAAATGAACGTTTGAAGCCCTCTTGGCTTTTTGGCTGCGATCAAACGTGGCATCAGTTTAACAACTGTATCCTTTATCTGGGGAGGGGAAGGCGAACCTATCTTGACGCGGGGCATGAACTTGAGCTAAAAGGGCTCTCCTTCAATTTTTTTTGCCTGTGCTGTGTGATGCTGCTGGGTGATAGCATGGGGCTGCAGTGCTGGGAGGATGGGGACAGAGTGCGAAGCTGCACAGGATATTTGGAGAACGGTGAGAGGAACGCATGCCAGAAGCCCCTTCCCTTGTTTTTTCCCAGCTCTGTTTTTGGAGATGACTGGGTGGTACTGGGCAGAAACCTGCCCAGCCCACAGAAGCCATGGCAGTGCTTCCTATGGGGCTGATAAAAGCAGGGTTGCTATTTCTGTATCTTTTTCTTTCTCTGGAATCCAAACCAGTCACTTCTATGCCCCAGGCACATCGAGGGGCTAGCCCAGTGTGATGGCTGTGTGCCCTGCCTTCACTGCAGGTGAAACAGGAGCATCCCCACAGGCAAGCCTTTCCTTAAGGCTGAATCCTGAGCCTTGCCTGCCGGGCTCCTAAACAAAGCCCCTTCATTTGTTACTATGGCCACGTTTTCTTGGATGAAGGGATGGATTTCTCCATGAATCACTATTTTTCATCAAATTAAGAGGGGAAGAGAAGTGGGGAGGAAGGGGTACACCCCAGCCCTTGTCTTGGTGGCTCGTCATGCTTGCTTTTAATTGACAGAGCCCATTATTAATGTTTTCCAGCCGCCTCTCATCCAGGGCTCAAACCTCCCTTTTAAAGCCCTGTCATGTTCAAAATTGACGTGTGTTGACTTTGGCCTGGGAGAAGCCAGGCCCTGGCTGTAGGTAGGAACTGCATGTGTTTAGTCTGGCATATGTTTTATTTTCCCCTTTCATCAAATTAGTTCAGCTGTATTTTTTATTTTTTATTTTTTTCCTAAAGGAAAGAAAAGAAAAACTCTTTGACAATCCAAAGCTCTGGGTTAGAATTGCAGCATGGCGTTAAAACAACAAAAAATAACTCACAAGTATGGGCTGGGCAGGATGGAGATGCAGTCCCTGCAAGGCTCTGCCTTGAGGAGTGGCAGATGCTGGAGGAGAGCAGGGATTTAGTTTAATTGGAGCTGCCTATGTCAGCATGTTCACCATTAGTCTCACCCATTCATGTGCCATCTCCTTCTGTGTTGACACTGTTTTGTATCTGCCCATCAGCTGCAGCAGGGCATCACCTATAACATCCACTAGTTCCTGTTATCATAGAATGGCCTGGGTTGAAAGGGGTCACAGTGATCATCTTTCAACCCCCTGCTATGTGCAGAGCGGCCAGCCAGCAGACCAGGCTGCCCAGAGCCACATCCAGCCTGGCCTTGAATGCCTCCAGGGATGGGGCATCCACAGCCTCCTGGAGCAACCTGTTCCAGTGCCTCACCTCCCACAATCAGGCTGTGACCTCTCCTTGGCTCAGCCAAAAACTGTGCTGCAAGCCCGGCAGGGTGAACTGTTGGGTGGCTGGGAAGCCAAGGAATCATAGAATCATTGAAGTTGGAAAAGGCCTCTAAGGCCATCAAGTCCAACCAAGAAAAGCAAGGCATTGAGTGACCAGTATCCCCCAGAGGTTTTCCATCAATGAAGTAAGTATGACCCTGCTTAGATTCTGAGATGCTGTCGCTTCCCCACTGAGCACCTGGGACCAGCAGTGATGTGATGAATCTCACTGGGGTGCAGCCCAGGCCCAGAGCACCCGTCAGGGATGCGGTGCCCATAGGTGTGGGAAGGAGCTCCCATCAGTGGGGTAGAAGTGCTGCCTGAGAGTTTTTACCAAAATGGAGGTGCCTTGTTTGGAGAGATGTCTCCCTACTGTTCCAGTGTTGCCCCGGGTGCTTTGGAGTCAAATGCACCAGAAGTATCAGTGGTGTGCATATAATATAGAGCAAATCAAGCACTTGGCTCCCCAGTGAACCTTAGAATCATAGAATAGTTTGAGTTGGAAGGGGCTACTAACGGCCACCTGGTCCCACTGCACTGCAATGAACAGGGATGCCCACAGCTCCATCAGGTGCTCAGAGCCATCCAGTCTGACCTTGAGTGTCTCCAGGAATCCACCACCTCTCCGGGCAGCCTGTGCCAGTGTCTCACTGCCTTTACTGAAATGAAGTCCTTACAGCCAGGGAAGAGTGGGGGAGATGGAGTGCTGCCGCCTCGCCCCATGATCCCTCTCCAAAGGGTCTGGTCCCTACAGGGGGGCTGAAACATTTCCTAGAGCGACTTCTGTAACATTAGTGAAATCAAAGCAAAACGTGTCAAAATTCCCATTAAGACACATTTGACTTCCCTTATTTCAAGACAAAGTGTCTTTGCCTGCAGGCAGGTTTTGGGTTCACCACGGCGGCCATGGGAGACTATTGGATTACAGGGCAGCTCGGAGCAAGGTTTTGCTCTCTTTGGGGTGAGGGCTTTTTCTAATCAGGATCGGTTTAATTCTGTCATCTGAATTATGAGCTTGGCTCTGTTTCTGGCTGGCGCAGGAAGGAGCCGAGGGGAAGGAGCGTGCTGCAGGAGGAGGGGAGCAGACAAGGGCAGATCCCTGGGACCTGCTCTTTGCACTGCAAGAGCTTCATATTCACCTTTCAGATGATGATGGATGATGGAAGGTGTGATGCTTCCAAGGGTTTTCCAGATACAGACTAAACCTCACCTCCCAGCTTTGCCGCTGGATTGATTTCCAGGTGGGGAAACTGAGGCAGAGGGTATGCTGCCTGTCTCTTCTGCAGCAGGGAAGGAGGCCAGGGGATGTGGCAGTGCTAAAGCTGAGCAAGTTCCTCATTAAACAGTGGAGATGGCAAAGTCCCTCCTTTCTGCCTGAGAAAGGTAGTGGCAGTGTCTCCATACCCTGGCTTGCGTGTCAGGGGAAGCTATCTGGCCCTCACCACATCCTTGCTCTGAAAAGGATACTTTTATTTTTTCCCATTCCCTTTTTTTTTTTTTCTTTTTTTTTTTTTTTTTTCTTCCAAAAGCAGGTCTGGAATTTGAAAAACTGTGCTTTCCCTGTTATTCTGCAAATTGGCAGGAGGCAATGGAGGAGGCAGAAGTAAGGCAGCAGATGGACCCGTTGCTTTGTGTGAATGATTTGTGGGTCCAGACTCTATCTGGAAAAAGGGAATTGCTTCCAGTTACCTGCAAGGAGAGGAGCAGTTGCCAGGAGGAGTTTAGGCAGTTGCTGGGTTAGCCACTGGAAAATGCACTGCAGTACATCTTCTCCCTTGTGCCAACATGGGAAGTGGCTCCTTGTGGAGAGAGGCAATTCAGTGAGATCTTCCCCATCTCATAGCAGTGAGACCCCTCTGTATGATAACCTCTGCTCCTTGGTTATGCTCAGGCCGCAGTTGTTCACAGGTCTGGGCCCAGGTTGGACTCAGATGTGTTGGCAGAGATGGAGGACGTGGGTGAGATGCAGAGGAGTCTTTAGCAGATCTACCATTGCGTCATGGCCTACTGGGTTTTTTAAAAGGTTTCCTTAGTACCAAAGAGATCTAGTTGGCATGTGAAGTGTCTTCAACCCATTGGATTTGGGGACAAAGAGCTGTCTGCTCCCTGGCTGGGCCAGTCCTTGGCTGGAGCAGGGAAACCCAGAATGGTGCAGTGGGATGGCACAAACAGTGCTGGGTCTGGCTTGTTGGCATTGGCCCTGCAGCAGCCAGCTTGCTGCAGGGCTCAGCTAGAAGGGGACAGAGGCTGATGTGATGTTTTTGGCTTGGTTCCTTGCTGGCATAATCAATCTTCCAGAAGAGATGCTCTCTGCTCAGCATCTCTGATGTTATCACATCCCCACTGTCAAGTGCGGGGTGAAAAAACGTCCCAGTGCTTTCATTTTCAGTCACTTAAGCCCTGAGCATCTCTGCAGCTTTGGTTCCATGCTGCTTTCTGCATCCTCACCTCCCTGCTGATGAATGGCAGGGGAGACATCCCACATCAGCGGTGTCCTGCTCTGCAAGGTGCAGCTGTGTTGCAGCAAAATCTCCAGGGGAATTTGGAGTTGGTAATGGATGCCTGCCTTGGAAGGGCACAGTTTTGTCTTTGTGCACTGATGTGATGGAATATTTGTGCAGAATGCCCCTTTCTGACTCTTTGGATGTGGATCATAGACAAGAACCGTGGCTTGCATCTTACAGGTGCTGGGTCATCTGATTCCTTTTCCTATGGCCTGGTTTGTTTAGTCTGCAGAGACCTTCACGTCAGAGAACGTCTTTCTTCCTAAACTGGAATCTGATGGCTGCATGCAAGCCCAGGAACTCAGCAATCCTGAAATTCTTTTCTTGGCCTCCTTAATCTGATGGAGTCAACATGACACTTATTGACAGGGCCCAAAGATATTACAGAGGTAATATTTTGGGGCTACTACTTTGGGATGTGCTGATTTGTCTGCATTTAGGACTCCGTTGTATATTTCAAGGTTGTTGAGGATTGAAAGATATGACGATAATTTACGGATTGATGCTGAGAGTCAGTGTTTCCTTAGGTCACAGTTGTAGGCTTCTACCACAGAGCTGCTGGAACTGGTGTCTGGGAAACATGAGGTTCTTGTGTGTCTCTTTGAATGTCTTCACCAACATCTGCCAAACAAGGAGTCCATATATCCTGGACTCTTTTTTTTTCTCCCACTTAGAAATACTGAAGGTGTTGTATATGGTATATGGTATATACAGTATATACAGTATATGGTGTTGGCTCAGGACATGGAAGGCTGCACCCTCTGGCATGAGCCACCAGGCTGGGGGGTGACAGGGATGGCATTTCCCAGGGCCATAAAGTGGGACAGCCCACAGCCACCCCTACAAGTTCCACTGTGCTCCAGCAGCATGTCTTCTCTGGTAGCCTGGTGCCACCTCAAGCCCTGTCTTCCAGCTACATCTCGGAGAGCTCAGACCATCCCTGCAGCTCCAGCCAGGCATTACAATGTGCATTGCCACACACCCAGGGAGAGGGGATTTGTGCTGGGTGCTGTGCTGGGGCAGAGCTGCCTAGAGCTGCTGGGCTGATGCTGGCTCCCCTCACCCCAGGGTGCCCCACCAAAATAGCTGCTATGGAAAGAAGTTTGTTGACTTTTTTCTTTTCCTTTCCTTTTTCTTTCTTTTTTTTTTCTTCCTGTGTTCAGACTTCCCCAGGCCTCCTCAGAAAGCCCTGGCATATCATCCTACAGATGTGGCACAAAACCCCTGGTTGCAAAATATATCCGTCATGGCAGTTGGTAGTGTTGTGCAATCTCCATCAACTTACGGAAACCACTGTGAGATCCTATTAAAGAGAAACTCCAGCCCCATCCATCACTCCAGCCACAGTCACGTGTCCGGCTGTCAGGCAGGAGGGCACAGGCAAGCTGTAGGCACCAAGAGAGCTTTCCCTTGCAGTGGGAGCTCTACTGCAGGAACGGACAGGATGAGAGATCTGGATTGGCGTCAGCTCCCAGTGTGCACACCAGGGGCTGCGGGGTCGCCTTCAGCCACAGGCAAAGCTGAGCTGGAGGATGTGGATCTCACCAACCCCATCCATGCCTGTCCTTGGGGCACCTTTCCTCCAGCCCCAGTGTCAGACCTCACAGGGCATTAGGAAGGGACTGTGCTGGTATGAGCATCCGTTGCTGATGGACCCCTCTCAACCTGGCAGCTTTATTGCTTGATACCTCTCCCTCTCTACAGCCATATTAATCCCTGAGGGCTGCCTGGCCAAAATTGCTGGTGCTCCATTACTCTGCTGTCAGCATCTGTTTCCCTCGTGAGAATCAGGCTCCACATCAGAAAATAATAAAGGCGATATTATGAGCAGAGGGGAGAGGAGATTAAAAAACCTGTTCAAAGAGCCTGCTGCTCCCTGCGCTGTTTATTGCACATCGTGGCTTTGCGTTGTTTTTGTTGTCACTGAAGTTGGACTTTTAATTTTCCTCCGATGGTGAAGTGACTGGTTTGCAATTTCCCTATAGCTCTGAGGATTCAAAATTCTGAAGTGCTGCTGTGGGTTTTCTTATTTTTCAAAGTACCTGCTGCTCCCCAGGAACTCACTGCTCATTGAAGTGCTAATAAAACCCTTTATTCCCTCAGACCTTGACGTGCATTGGGCTCAGCCCTGGGGTTAAGCCAAACTCCACGGCAGGGATGGGGCTGTTGGGGCCTTTGTGACCCAGCTCTGGGCTGGCTCTGCTCCCCTTGGGTCTTGCTGTGATATGTGCCATCATCCAAAAAAGTTTTTTTTTTCAAGATACGATTTTTTTTTCCAGAATGTTTTGGTCAATTTTCACCCTTAATGCCTATGGCTAATGAGTCTGCTGAATTTCACAGAATGGTTTTCATGCTCTGACACATTTGTGCTGCAGGTTGGCAGCTCTAAAGAGAGAAGGTCCTGAAGACAAAAATACTGTCTCCTCAACCCCTGTGCCAAATACTTTATCTGTGATAGTTGTTTTTTTTTTTCTTCCTGTTGGTGTTGTTTCTTTAATTAATGGGGGACTTGTGTCAATGCAGAGCTGGACTGTTAAATCGTGCAGAGTTGTGCTGGGATGATGCTGTAACTGAGGTCTGCTGGCAGGGGATAACTGGTGCTCCATCCCAGCCATGTCCTGCACACCTCTGTGGGTGGGGCTCTGTAAATGATAAAATATCTTGAATTGGAAGGGAATCATAAGGGTCACTGAGGCCATAAGGATCTCCTGGTGGCAGGAGAACAGCAGGGCTCTGCCATGTTTCTGGTCCATCAAAGACAGCCAGGTTTAGGGCTGCCCCCCAACATTTTTCATTGGCACACACAGAAAAAAAAGGGGGGGGGGGAGGGGAGGAGGAAAATAGAGAGAAATTAAAAATCCATTTATTTCTAAAAGAGATCTCCCAGCTGAGCTTTCCCAGCTGGACAGTAGGGGACGGTTGCTTTGTAATCACACCCAGCTTACTGTTGAAAACATTTTGGTCAGATTTTTATCTGTGTCGGAACAGGAGCAGCCTTGAAGGACTGTCCTTGGGGAGATTAGGTGGCTGCCAGTGCAGGGCAGGATCCTACTCGACCAGCTGGGACTTGCTGCAAGTGACACTGATTTGTGGCTGCCTAGAGACTGCATCCCCTCTGTGCTGTGGTGGAGCTGGGTGTCTGCATAATAATCTGACCAGGTGATGTCTGTGGTGGGGACTGGGAGTGGGGTTGTTATCTGCCCACCAGGGAAGCCCAAAAGAGAAGAGAGATGAGTCCTTGTCCTCAGAGTGGTGTGGAAGGAGTGAGGAGGCACAGGGCTGCCCTGTGTGGACAGCATCTGTGTTGGCATTGAGTTGCCAACAGGGAACCCAATGGCAAAACATCTTTGAGGAACTGGAGACAAGATGAGAGTCAAGGGGGTGCATGAGAAGCTGGAAGTGGTGAGATTTCATGGATTCATAATGATTGGAAAAGACATTTAAGATTATTTAGTCCAAATATCAATCTACCACCATGCCCAATAAACCACATCCCTCAGTGCCACATCTCCACAGTTCTGGAACAACTCCAGGGACAGGGACTCCACTCACTCCCCAGCAGCCTGTTCCAATGCCTGACCACTTTTTCAAAGAAGAAATGTTTCCTAATATCTGACTTCAACCTCCACGGGGCAACTTAAGACCATCACCTGTCATCCTATTGCTGTTACCTGGGAGAAGAGACCAATCCTCACCTTGCCACCACCTCCGTTCAGGCAGTTCTACAGAGTGATGAGGTTTCCCTTGAGCCTCTTCTCCATACTGCCCATCCCAGTTCCCTCAGCTGCTCTCTGTAAGTCTTGTGTTCCAGACCCTTCACAGCTCCTTTGCCCTACTCTGGACAAGATCCATGGCCTCAAGGGTCCCAAAGCTGAGCCCAGTGCTCAAGGCATAGCCTCACCAGAGCTGAATACAGAAAGGCTCCTTCTGCTCCTGCTGGCCACACTACTGTTGATACAAGCCAGGATGCCATTGGTCTTCTTGTCCTTCTGGGTACACTGCTGGCTCATGTTCACCCATCTGTTACCTAACACCTCCAGATCCTTTTCCTTCATGCAGCTTGCCAGCCACACTGCCCTGAGCCTGCAGTGGTGTTGGAAGAAGAGCCCACCACACAGCCACTGCTGCCTGGGGAGTCCAAACCCTGCAAGGACAAATCCTCTGTTCACCTTCTCCCTCTCTGCTCTCCTCCCTGACTTTTATACTCTTACAGAAAGAGAACAGTCCCAATCCATCAGCAACAGCATGAGCCAGTAGGAACAGCAAGGCAGAGGCTCACATCACCCAGTGACACCTGAAAAATGCTGGTGGCTGCACTGGGCAGTGCTAGGGTTTCCAGTAAGCCTTGTGCTGGGGCAGGAAGTGTGCAGCAGGAGGCAGGAAGCTGCTGCTGTGCTGTCCTGCATTCCTGCGTGCTGGAAAGCCGAGTCACGCTTCCTGCAGCCTGCCTGGAGCTCCAACGCCCTGAGCAGTACCCAGCTGGATGCAGCCCTGCTGTTCTGCTTGGGAATGGGAGCAAAGGGATGCCCGGGGGCTCTGATTCAGCCTTAGGTGCTCAGACTCTAGTTGCAGATCCCTTGGTGGTTGCAGCATAGCAGGGAGTTGGATATGCTCTGGGGAGATGAGGTGCATCTCCTCCATGCCACACAACCTCCTGTTCTCAGATCCCATCTCCATGCACATCTCTGCTCTCCTCTTCCTCAGTTTGGATCCTGGAGAAACCTAACCAGCATGACAGCAACAGCTGGCAATGGACCTGCCTGTACAAATTGTCTCCCCTCCTCCACTTACCTACATCAGTGGGGTCATGGCTAACAGGACAGCCCCCTTCTATGCTTGCCTCATGATATACCATGAGGATCTTCTCCTCTTCTGTGCCCATCTTTAGGTTATTTCCTTTAAGTTTCCTCTGCTTTAATGCTGGTAAGACCTCAGCTGGCTCTCACTGTAGTTTCTGTTTGTTTTCCTTCCAGATATCTGCAAATCCCATTTGCTTGTGGCCACAGACTGCTTAATTTATCAACATGTCATTTAGCTGAACCTGGGTAATGCACTGACTCTGAAATGCATCACTGAGAGGTTTTCAGATTCATTCTCCTCCAATAGCCCATTGGGCGAGCTCAATCTTCTACAAGTTACAGATGTCCAAGTTTGCTCAAATTATTGTTTCTGTTTCTTTGCTTAGTTTTATTGTATTAGCGATTGTTCAGTTTGGGGGCCTTCACTATAAGATATCAAGGCTCTGGAGCATGTCCAGAGAAGGGCAACAGAGCAACAGAGATGTGAAGGATCTGGAGCAAAAGTCTATGGCAAGCAGCTGAGAGAACTGAGATTGTTCATTCTGGAGGAGGATCAGGGGAGCCCTCATTGCTCTCTACAGCTGTCTGAAAGGAGATGGCGTTGAGGTGGGGGTCGGCCTCCTCTCCCAAGTAACAGCAATAGAACTCCCAAGCAAAAGAGAGGTGGTGGCCTTAAGTCACCCCCGGGGAGGTTCAAGTCAGATATTAAAAAACATTTATTCTCTGAAAGAGCGGTTAGGCATTGGCACAGGCTGCCTGGGGAGGTGGTGGAGTCCCTGTCCTTGGAGGTGTTCCAGAGCTGTGGAGATGTGGCACTGCGGGATGTGGTTTATTGGGCACAGCGGTGGGTCATTTTTTGGACTGGAATATCTTACTGTTTTTTTCCAACCTTAATGATTCTATGATTCTCTATTGTTTACCTGGTTGGCTTGCATGGAAAAGCCCATCCAAGGTTCAAATTCTGGCCTCAGTGTTCTGCTGCTGATTACAACATTGCTGCTGCTCACAACACCTGAAAGCAACCTGGCCTCTCTAGAGACCACCTCTACTCACGAGCTTCTCTGTGCCCTTTGAGTATTGTTGCAGGCTCCAAAGCAGCTCACAGCCAACACATGCTAGTGATGCCAATGTCCCTGCCTTGTCCAGCAGCGACCCCAGACTGCACAGAAACCCACCCCATAGGAAGCGGGATCACAGCTGGTGACTGCGGTTTCCCATGCAGCCGCCGTCCCCGCTGCCATCGCCTTGTTGATGGGGCTACATGCACACCATGGGGTGCCGATGTGGGGATGAGTTATCCAGAGCTCTGAGCACAGCAGAGCCAGCGGGGTTCCCAGGGAAGGAAATCCAGCACTTCATGAGCTCCAAAGAATGGCAGGCAGCAAGGAGCAGGAAACGCTTGTTAGGAAGGAGCGAGGAAATGGAGCCTCTGCCCCAACCCAAGCAAACTTTTGAGGACCGGAAAGTGGGAGTAGGAAGGTGTAAAAGTGCTTTGAGCTTTGGCAGAGGATTGCAGAGGGCAAAGGGTGAAGGGAGAGGGACAAACACTGCTGCAGAGCTCGAGGAGGGGGCAGCCCGTGTGTGCGTGCCGTGGAGAGAACTTCACGGTGGAGCTGCTAATTAAATAAAGAAAGCCTCGTCGCCATGCCTGTTAGGTTAACTCAGCAGGGATATTGCAAAAGCAAATTCCTCCCAGCAAGTGTAATTAGAGGGCCGGAATTCCTCCAGTTCCTTGTCCTTACTGTGGATTCTGCTAAAGCCATCAGGTGAGGGGGAACAAGAAAGTCCTATGCAATAACAACCCCCTCCTGGAGAGGCAAGGATTTCACATCAAGGCTTGACACTTTTCTCGCTGATTATTCCAGAGTGGAAACTACGTGTCAGACAAAACAGTCAGGGTCGTAGGGCTGCTTCCCCCAGGGCAGCACACTCACATTAGGGATGGAAAGAAGACAGCGAGAGGTCTGGGCAGGGCACTGTCAGGATTTGGGAGGTGCCCACATGCAGGATCCAGTCCCATCTGCTTGGCTGAGAATTTACAGCACTCAGACTGCTACATCCCAGTGCATCACAGGAAAATTGGGATCCCTGGGCTCATCATGGTACCCTATGCTTATGTGGGGAGGGAAGATGCTCACAGGAGTCAGCATATGAAGACATCTCACCTGGTTTTGGGGGACAACAGGTACCTGGGAAGATGGGGACAAGGCAGACCGCATGGTGTGGGTCAAGGGGAGAGCCTGGGGCTGGGCAGTGGGGATGGAACGCATGGGGTGGGGGGAGAGGAAATGTGGGGGGAGGAGAAAGGGTGAGCCTGGGACCTTAAAGAGCAATTAGTCAAAGCTGAATTGTTTTTCTAAACTCTTAATGAAAACAAAGAGTGGGGCATGGCCCAGATGGTGCCAGGGGATCAAATAAATGTCGCGCTCAGGAAGCAGCTGCTACTGGGAATGTTTCCTGCCAGCCCCGCTGCTGCTCGCAGCCACTTTTATTATTTGTTATTTTTCAGGACTGCAGCTGGGGTTTCCCTCCAGCTGTGTGGAATTACACTTAGAGCTGGTCCATGAAGAGCCCACAAATCCCTGCCTGAGCATCCCTGGGGCATGCAGCATCCCTGCCTGCTGCCCTGACCCCCCCACTGCGCAGAGAGGTCTCATCCTCTGATCCAGATGCTTTGTGTCTGTATAGGGGTTTATCCAAGGTGAGCATCCCATTTCCCTGCCTGGTCCACGGGGGTTCAGCCTGTGCCTGCTCCAAGCCTGTAGCTGATGTGAATGACCAAAGTTGAGAAATTTGATGAAGATGAATAATTTGGGGTGTTATTTTCACCTGCCTGCTGCTTTTAGGGAGACAGAAAGATATCTATCTGTAATCCCAAGGTCTATGAGATCTGCGCTTCTATTAAAAAAGTATAAACCACATCTGAACAGCGAAACACCTGACCCCAGCAGCTGGGGATTTATGGAACCCTGTCATTAATTAGAAATTTAAGAAACTTGCTGGCTCTTATTATAGCCAGCAGAGACTCCATGTAGGAGCTGTGTTTTGTGGCACAGAGCAGTAAGGCTAGGTAGGGTGGCTGTTTCCAGAGCAATGTGCCCTCAAGGCAGAAGGCCACAATGGGATGGTAGGTGTTGATGGGTTGTACCTTTTCCAAGGGCCATCCAGATGGTGATGCCACTAGGGTCCCTCCCAAGGAACTAAGCTCTCATCTCCTGGCCTTTTATACATAGAAAACCCCACAAGCACAGCAGGGCAAGATTTTTGACATACAACCTTGTCACAGGAGCTCTGCCAGAACCAAACCCCCAGCTGCTGTGGGATTTGGAGGCGCCCACCTGGGGTTTGGTGGTTGCTGCTTCCCGACTGTGACATCCAGGGCTTGGCCAGCCTGTGAGGCACTGCTTCCCTGCCCGTCACTGCGTGCCCTGGGGCTCGCTGTTATGTCCTCAGAGCCATTTGATCCACAGAAATCACAGCTGATCAAAGGGGCAGCTTACGGGAACACTCTGCTGGTGACTTCCTCTGGTGGTGCCAAGGGGCTGCGCTGCAGAGGCGAGACGCGAGGGAAGAGATTGTTAACTGCTCAGCCTCTGCTCCCTCTGACGGCACAGCAAAGAGGTTCTCCTAAAAAAAGATTTAAAAAAAACAACCCAAAAGCTTGATGGATGATTTTGAATTTCCCCTTTTCTGCAGAAGCACGTTTAAAAAATGTGAATTCCCACAAAACCATGATGGGCTCCTTGGGTTTGTGCTTTGCACATCTGCTGGGGAAGAAGTGATAGTAAAAGCAGGGACCCCTGCCAGCCAGCAACAATTCCCCATTCCTCCCATGTTTCTTTCTGTGAACGTTTTGGTTGTTAGTGTGTAATGTAAGTGTTTTTCCTTGGACAAGGGAAGAAAAATTTAACAGTGTCTGTCCTGCAGCAGCAGCCACATGA
Source organism: Lagopus muta (assembly GCF_023343835.1). Taxonomy (NCBI): domain Eukaryota; kingdom Metazoa; phylum Chordata; class Aves; order Galliformes; family Phasianidae; genus Lagopus; species Lagopus muta. Next base: position 9,117,442 of record NC_064443.1, on the reverse strand, counting down.
AGCCCTGCTGTTGGTGCACAGGGAGTGCCACCAGTGTGGGAAGAGATCACCTCAGGTGTGTGCTGCCAAGCTGGTGGTTATTGGCATGGTTGGTGTGGGTTGAGGTTGGACCCGATGATCTCAGTGCTCTTTTCCAGCCCTTATGATTCTACAGTTCACTATGCTGCCCACCCTGGACTGGTGACATCCAAAACTTCCTAAGGTGTTTTTCACTCCTTCTAGTGAAGCAGGAGGTTTGCTTGCAAACAAGACCAATGTTGGGCTTTGTTTCTGGAAGCTGGACCATCCCCAGGGTCAGCAGGGGAGGGATGGGATAACCTCCAAACGGAGGGACCATGCAGGGATAACCGCTGATCTGAACTGAGCTTGTGACTGGGACCTTTCTGTGCTGAGCCAAAGCATCAAACTGCTGAGACCTGAACTGGTGCAGTGGCACAGGGCAGGAGGGGGCTGGCAGAGCAGAAAGTCAGCGGGCAGTGGGAAACATCACAGAGGCAGGGCGGACGTGTGGTGATCCCACCCTGTGCACTGGAAAGGGACCGCTCCCAGGTAGAGGGGGAAGCTGGTGGTGATGATGCATTCCAGATGACACCATGAAATCAGAGAGGCTATTTATAGGTGGCTAATTGATTAGGGCGGCAACAGCAGGAGGAAATGACTTTCAGGAGTGCCAGCCAGCTTTGGAGAGGTGTCAGGGAGAGCAGAAAGTTCCCAGATGATCAAAAGGCTTGAGAAAGAGATGTTTCTGTGGGTTGCTCCTGACTTGGGTATGGCCTGAGGAGAAATCATGTCGGTGCTGCTCACAGAGCCCATTGGTAGGACAAAGCTGCCACCATCAGATATTGGTGGCTATGCATGACGCTCAGTGCTCTTGGCTCTTCATAGCTGACCTTGTGGGTCTTACTGTCTTTTCTGAGCTCCACTTAGAAGCTTGAATTTCTCATTTTTAATTCATTGAAGGCTTCAGAGAATGCCTTAAAATCTGCTCAACATCTTCTTGGACCATGGGATGATCTTCTTCCACAGCTTCTTGAGCAGAACCCATTCCCTCCAGCCATGGTCATAGAATAATGAAGGTTGGAAAGATCACTAAGATCATCTAGTCCAGCTGTCAACCCATGCCCCTGATCACTCTAGGCCATGTCACTCGATGTGACATCTACCCTTTTAGTGAACATCTCCAGGAATGGGGACTCCACCAGCTCCCTCGGCAGCCCGCTCCAATGCATTACCCCTCTTTTAGAGAAGTTTTTCCTAACATCCAACCTGAACCTTCCCTGTAGGTACAACTTAAGGCCTTTAACTCTTGTCCTGTCAACAAGGTTGATGTTGCTGTTGGCCGTTGGGCTACCCAAGTCAGCGTCTCAGAGCAATGGCAGCTCTCCCTTGCAGCCTGAAAGGCACAGAGGTGACCTCCAGAATAAACCTGTGCAACATCACATGCCTGTGACAAGGAAGAGGCCATTCCGAGGAGGTCGGAAGGCAGTATCCCAGCTGGCATGGATGTGGTTCACGGGGAGGTGGTGCCTGCCATGCCCAAGGGAGCGTGCAAAGCAATGTCAGCAGCAGTCGTGCACTGTCTCAGAGTCTGCTCATTTGGAAATGGTGCTCTTTTCAACGGTTCTGTTATCAGATGGAGCATTTCCTTCATCAGTGTTAATATCCATGTAGTGAAACAATGAAAGGGCTTCCTATCAGTTCCAAATAGGACGTGAAAAGCTCTCAGCGTTAAGAGTAGAGGATGCTGGAATAGGGCAATGGGAAACGCCTGAGTCACTGAAATGCCTCTTTGATTCCATTAGGCTGATATGTTCAAAAGGGAAGAAGAAAAAAAAAAAGAGAGAGAGAGAGCGAGAGTGGAGTTAGTTAATGATCTGAGAGACAGAGGGCAGGAAGGGCCAGCACTCAGCGTGATCCCTGCAGAGGAGGGAAGGCACGGAGGGATGTGCTGGCACGGGCTTTGGAAAGTGGTGAGCACAGCAGGGAGCTGTGTGCAGGGAACCACACGGTTTGTTTTTGGAGAGGGGAGGCTCAGCGGGGGAATGGAGAAAGCTTTAACCCTGTGCACTTCGTCCTGCTGCCTCCTGGCTGCTGTGGTGTAGCGTTGTTCCCCCTGCCTGAGCGGTGTTCTGTCCACGATCTGTGCCAGGGGAGGGCTGTGCAGTGATGTGCAGCACAGGACAAGGAAACAGCACAGGGAAAACAAAAGGGCTGAATGTGATTTAAAGGTCCCTCTAAGTGCTGCAGGCTCAGGAGGGGAGGGAAAAGCCTGTTTACCAAGCATCCAAGGCCACTAGCCAGAGCAGCAGCAGTGCACATGCCCATCACCCCATCTGGGAGGGCACACAGCCACTTGTGCTGGAACTGTGGGCACTAGTGAGGGATCTGCCAAGGCTGGGAGCACCTGCAGCCTGGGCACAGCAAGCAGGATTTCCCAACTGGAGGTGGGCAGGCAGCCAGGACCATGCGGTCACTGGCTGATGCTCTGCAGGGATTGAAGGGCTCACTGCCCATCTTGCCAGCCAGGTGTCAATCCCAAGGCCGCTGTACAAGCACGCAGGCTTTGACACATGCCAGGTCAGGGGCTGTGAGCAGATTCTTTTTACTTTTTATTTGCTATTGTAGGAAGAGCTGCAAAGAGAAGGATATGGCACTCTGCAGAGGGTGACCAAGCTCTGCATTCCCAAACCCCTCCTTTCTTGGCTACATGCCCCACTCCTGCTCTCCGGAGAGGTGACCCACTCCTCATTCCTCCCCATCCTTTACAGAGGAGATGCGCTGGGCTCTCAGGGACAGGGCTGCCCTTTGTGGCAGTGAGATGGGAGGTGCTGAAAAGCTGGGGAGCTGTGCCAGCTCCGCTGAAAACCTGCCCTGGGGAACGGGTGGCCGGGAGGCTGGCACACAAAGGGCCGTCCTGTCCTCACACCTGTGGGGAGGCCGGGTGCTGACAGCTGGGAGACGGTGCCCCTGGCGGGGGGAAGGTGATCACTGCGCCTGGGGATGATGCTGTGCGGAGAGGATGGAGGAACACGGGTAGTTCTCTCTCCCATCTCTCCAGCATTCAAACCAGGCATCCAGGTGGTGCTTGCTGGAATGCACCTTGGCCAATCTGTTTTCTGCCACTGTAGGAGAAATTGGTGCCATCGTTGAACTTCAACGGGCGAAGCTTGGCCGATGGTGCCCTCCCGCGGCACAGAAGTCCGGCTGCGAGCCGCGTCCATGAGCGGAGCTGCATCCAGGCCGGGATGCTCACAGTGCCCAGGGGAGGAGGCGGCTCTGGGGCTCTGAGATCAGCCCCACCTGCGTCCCGTGGGCTGCGTTCGTGCTGGATACCCGCCGGGACCCCGGGGCTGGGAGGTAACAAAGAGATTCGGGGAGCTTCAGATGGGGCACGAAGGGATGGGGTGGTCCCAGAGGAGATGATCCCTCTTGGGATGGGCAGCCTGCAGTGGGTTATGCTCAGTGCTCATACACTGCTGCTGTTCGTGCCCTGAGCAGGGACGGAGCGTCTCTTTCCTGTCCCAGCTGGGAAGGGCTGGGTCCCTGCCAGCTTTCCTGTTTGTGTTCCATCCTGCCGCTCCCCAGCAACCGGGCCCTTGCAGATCCCAACCCTATGAGCCTCCACCTGCACTGTGGGATGATGCTGGGCCATGCAGCAGCTTGGTCCCTGCTCCACATGTCTCCAGGGGCTGTGCAGGTCACTGGGTAGGAGGGAGAACACTGAGCATCAACCAGCTCCTGTCAGAGTCTGAGCAACACTTGTAAGCCTCCAAGTCACAGCCTTTGGAGCTGCTGGGATGTAAAGTGTAGCTCCTTGTTTTGCTGGGGCGGGGGGAGGAGATGGGCTCTCTCCAGCTGGCTGTGCCAGCCTGTCCACAGGCATACAGCGGTGAGAGATGCCTCCTGGAACTGTCAGAACATGAGGACAGAGGTTCCAGCCCTGCCTTGCAGATGGGCTGAGGCAGAGCTGCTATCAAAGCGAAGTCTGGAAGCTCCCAGGATTAGAAAATTAAGGGCTTGCATTGTTTTCCCCAGTCCAGATGGGGTGGATACCAGGCAGGATTAGTCTGGCAAAGCTTCCCAGTATTCTGCAAGGGGCACAATAGGACCTTAAAGAGAAGAAGATGCACTGATGACAGGTGAGAGGCACATCTCTCAGCAGCCTCTGCCTCCTGACACACATGGGATGCACTCACTGCAGGTGCTGCTGCTTTGTGTTCCACTCTGCCAGGGAACACTTCCCCATGTATCCCAACACCGCTGGGCTGCAGGGTGGGCTTAGAGGCACCTGCCCTTTTAGGGCATGGGGAGGGGGGGAGGTAGGGCATGGTGGGGAGGGATGGTGCAATGTCTGGGAGAATAGGGGTGTGCAGGTAAACAGGTAATATATGCATGGGAGTGATAATTTGTAATTAGCAGGTAAAACCTGAAGAGCCTGGAAAGAGGTGACAAAGATCCTGCCTTGCTATGTGGTTCTGCACCCCAGAGTTCTCCTGCATTCTGGGACTTGCATCAGCTCTGGTGCAGCTGTACAGAGTGAGGTCACAGAGACTTGAGCAGCCAGCTGCTAGGTGGCACCTCCTGCCCGAATACATGTCCTAAATGGTGGTGGACCCAGGCATACTGATGAGGCTGGAGGACAGCTGCTTCTTCAGGGTGCAGGGTGATGCTTCGAGTCCTGTGTGCCTTACATGGGATTTCCCAGAGTTTGGTGCCTGGGCTCAGTCTCTTGGCACAGGAGAATGATGCCTGTGCTAAAGACAGCACTTCTGTATGAGGATGCGCCTCCCCCTTGGCAGCTGGTTCCTGCACATAGGTTGTGCTGTGGGTGTCTGAAACTGGTTTGAGGTTGTTTCTGTAAAGAGGAAAAGGGGAAGGAGGGAGGAGAAGCCCTTTTATGTCCCTTCAGTCCCTACAGCAGCAGTGCTCCTGCTTCTGAGTTTTGCTGAAACCTGTATTACTAAGAGCCAAATATAACTGAATAAAGAGATGCATCCAAGCTGTGTGGGGTGGTAAGGGAGAGAGAGCCAGGGGTGTTCACTGCAGCCATGCCAGTGAGCTGCAGTGATTGCCCAGGTCCTAGCTGAAACCACAGCTTTGCCCTGCGGCACGCAACAACAGCCTCTGTTCCCCTGTGATAACTTGTGAACTGTGATAGAGAATGAAGCCATGGGGAACACGAGCGCATGTCATCACTCAGCTCTTCCACTGTGGGTAACCCATGGGCTTGGAGCTGGCCTGTGCATGGCTGTGCCCAGTGTAGCAGTGCTATGCTGGGCTGTGGGTACACACAAGCTGCTGGGGGAAGGTAGAAACTCACTGCCTACCCTACTGCAAGAGCTGCAGTGCTGAAAGCCAGGTTGGGAGTTGGAGAGATACAGCACACCTCAGGCATCCAGCAGCAGCACCTCTGGTTCTGGGGAGCCTGGGGGGCATCTCGCTGCTGCTGTGGTCCCACGGAGCATCCGGAACATCGGTTGGGCCGTAGGGCCAGGCCCCAGTGCACCCTGGCTGGCACACCGTGTTTGTGAAACCCCCCGTGCTTGCGGTTGACCAGAAGGCTGAAATAAGCCTGTCCGGAATTGGTTGCAGGGCTCTGTATCCTGATGTGGTGAGGAGCTCAGCAGGGTGGCTGCTGGCTGTGAGGATGGTGGGGTTTGGCACAAGGAGCACCCCAGGGCCCCGCCAGCGCCCGGAAAGCTCAGCCTGGCACTAACGGAACTGTGATAAAAATGAACGTGACCAGGACAGCAAGGAGAGGGAGATTAATGTCTGATTGTCAGAGGGGCGGAAACTAAGGCAGACAGTGCTCAAACAGATACTGGAGCATGTGGGGGCTGATGCTGCTTTTCCCAGTATTGCTGCATCTGTAGGTCTGCATCACCTCCTGCAGCCTTCGTGGAGAGAGAAGGGGACAAAGAGTGTGCAGCCAGCCCACGTCCCATCGATGTCCCATCTCTGCAGGTGGGGGACATGCCTTCCAGACAGGCCTGAGTAATACCATGGGCAGTGCTTGCTGCCTGAAGCACCACATCACTGCACATCTCTGGGGGACTCTGCCTAGGCCAGGTTTGCCTGCTTCCCCGCGGTCCCCAGCCCTTGTGGGTAGGTGGGGGATTTGCTCCGTGGATTTGCTCCATCGGTGCCAGTGAGTCCAGCGCTGCTTCTCTCCAGCCCTCCTTTCTGCAGGGCGACAGTCACCCCTGCCCGGCCCGATCCCCATCCCTTCCGAATGAAGCAACCCAAGCGTGGGCTTGCAGGGACACCTGGTGGCTGCCAGCCTCACTGCGGGGCAGGAAGATCCCTGGGGCTGCGCGGGAGCTGCGTGATTGCCCCGCGGGAGCTCATTGTGGGATTATTGCAGGGTTTGGTTTCTGTGCAGCACCCAGGGCCAGCCGCAAGCAGCCGTGCCTGCAGGGCAGCAGTAGCAGCAACAGAGCTTGTGAGCAGGGAACGGCAAATCCTCCGGGGGCTGATGGAGGTGCTTGCCTGCTCTGTTCCTTTAGCACAGGGAGGTCCCAGGGTCAAGGCCACAACGTCCAGCAGGCAGAGCTGGCTCTGGACACTGGCCAGCCTGTGCCAGTGAAAGCAGGGAATGCTGTGGGTGCAGGACCCAGTGAGAGAAGGAGAGAGGGCAACTCAGAGTCACTGCCCACAGGACATCCTCCTCCTCTCTGCGTGCTCCCAAGGAGAGAGCTGTCTGCTTAGCGTGCTCTGTCCTTGCTCCCCCTGAGGCAATGCTGTTCCCTTTGCCATGATGCTCCAGGCTGTTGGCAGGGATAAAACAAAGAGGATTTTGCATCCAGCTGCCTGCTGGAGATCCATATCCTCACTCAGAGAGGGGAGATTTGTTCATGTGTGGTAGCAAGTAATTAGTGTCTCCCTTTTCTCAGCTCTGCTCCACTTTATCGGGACAATGCTGAGTCCCTCTGCAGCTCTGTCCTGCCAGTTCCTTTTTTTAGAAGCCATGTTTCATACATGCCAAGCAGCAGCCCCAGCACTGTGAGCTCTATTAGGATGCTCACTGATTCTCTTATACCCTTTAGCATCAACGTAACTCAGCCCTCAGTGATAGTACTTGGTCCTCCTACCTGAGCTCATAGCTTGTCTGTCTTGCCTCCTGCTAACATATGCCATCTGGATTTGCTTTTTCAGTACATCCTCCCCAGCCTGTAGGATTTCCCAAAGGTGCGGAAGATCGCAATAAAAGCATGTTGACTTTACCAGAGAGATGCTGTGCATTCCCTTCCCTGTCCCTGCTCCAAACCACTGTGAGGCTGCTCTGTGAGCAGTGAGCAGGAGACTTTCACCCTGAAAGAACATTTGGGGTGCCACATTCTCTGGCCATGACTCAGCCCATCAGGACTTGGACCCCTCCAGGTTCAGAACCAGAGGGCGAGAAGTGCCTGGAGCCCGATGCCCAGACTGATGTCTGCCTCCCTCAGTGAGGAAGGATTGATATGACACGCAGCACTGCTTTCACCATGTGCTCATCACTCCTCTGCTGCCTTCCTGTGTGCTCTGAGAGGTGCCAGCAGGGGATCCCCTCCTTTCAATGTCCCACAGCACACTGAGAGCCTCCCTGAGGTCTCTTTGCTTTCAGCTCAGCTCTCTGCAGCCGGTGGCTGCACGCACAGCGCAGCCACATCCCTGCTGGCCGGGAGATGCTCTGCACCCGCGGCCCTGCCACACAGGCTACTAACCAACACAGCCCACACGTTCCCACGAGGAGGATGTCCCCATGTCCCCTGGAGCCTTCTGGTACAGCAGTGCCATTGGGTACACTGGGAGACTGGGCTGGGCACCACGCGGGGCCACATAAGGAACATTTGCTGGGGAAGTCCCCAAGTTGTAGCCATCAAAGATAGGTTTGTGCCACCATGGCAGGCGAGGCCCACGCCATCCCGCTGAGCCCTGCAGCCTCCACATGCACAGCCACAGCCCTTAGGAGGAAGCAGCGCCTCCAAGCACAGCTCAGGGTCTGGCACCAGGTGCTCATGTGGCTGGTTCAGTGGGCTAAGAGCAGCGGGGGGCTTGTGGTGGCCCAGGTGAGGTGAGGGCCACTGGGCCAGGCCCGGAGAGCCGGGCAGACCCTGTGGAGCTCCCCATGCCGGGGAAGTTTCCTGTTTGCTGCCCTTGCTGAAGCATCGGCCCCGCAACCGCCGCCGGGCCTGCGCTTCCGGCCGGGGCTCCCGCCCGGAGCCCCCCTGCACTATCAGCTCGCCAGATGCCTTTTTCAGGATACTGTGGTAAAACTGTGCCGGGCAGGCGCTGTCATTTGGGGTTTTCTCTCATGTCAGCCTCGAAGACAAATTGGATAAGGAGGAGCGGGAGGGGAAAGAAAAAATAAAATTGAAAAAAAGAAAAAAATAGAAGAAAGGAAGATGCCTGCTGCCTTGGGGGCCGTGCAGCAATGGCACCACCAAGCTGTGGGGTGAGGTGATGGTGGGATGGGGTGGTTGCCATGGCAGCATGGCCCGCCTGGGCGCTGTCGGCCTCTAGTGGTGGCGATGGCAGCGTGGTGCCATGGCGGTGTTGCTGCGGGTCCCAGCTGCATCACCGGCCTTCTGCCTTCCCTCCTGGTGCTGCTGTTCAGTCTGGATGTGGCCTCTGGGTGCTGCCTCTGCCAGGATGTCACCTTCCACTGAGACACCGTTTTAGGTGGTCATCCTCCAACAGCACGTCATCATCCATCAGGACGTTGGTCTCCATTGTAACACTGTCCTGCACTGGGACGTGGCCCACAGCACGATGGCAGGGGAGCAGGAGCAGCATGCACTGCCTGTCCTCGTGTAGCAGCAGCAGCAGCCAGGCAGGCCGCGGTGGCCCAGAGCACTCACAGTGCTCTCCTGGTCATTGCTCTGCACTGGATGGTGTTGAGCATCCTCTGTACTGGGCACACTGGTGACTGGCTGGGGCAGACTGGGAGATCAGAGACAAATAGGGAAAAGATATCCTCTGGGATGCAGCAGTGCAGCAGCACCAGCTGTCCTGCAGCAGTGTGAAGGGCAGGGTGGGGATAGCAGGGCCCAGGGGACAGCAGGGCCCAGCATGCAGCCTGGGCAGCCCAGTGCCACCCTGCCAGGCAGCGGCTGTGCTGAGCCAGTGACCTGAAATCATGGCCTCTCGCTTTCACCGGCAAATCTTGTGTGTTTGTGTGGTTTCCTTTTCCTTCTTCAACATACTCTTTTTTCCTTCTCTCTTAGTGTTGTTCCCTTTCCTGTGGAGGCAAATAGCGGCCCTTCCAACCTTTTGGTTCCACATTCTGCATAGGATCAAAACTAATCAGAGTCCCAGCGGAGTTCAGCTTTAATTACCCATGGGACGCTAATCTGCTGCAGGGTCTACATGCTCCTTCATCCAAGCTTTCCTTTTCCCTCTGCTGCTCTGCAATTCCCCTGTCACATGTCTCCCAATTCCCCACAGCTTCCCCAGGCAATTTGCTCTGAACAAGATCACAAGTGAAATTCCTAGCCCAAAAAAGCTTCTGTGCAGAGTGGCATAGAAAAAGCCCAGCTCTGCTTCAACAGGACCATAGAGGTCTTCTCCATCAGCCAGAGGCTCCACCTGGGACCCCCCATATCTCATGTAAGATGTCTCCAGCACAGCTGAAGGAAAGAATCCCAGGAATCCTCAAGCCTAAGTTCCCTGGATTCTTCCCTGGCAATGCCTTCCTCCCTGCACAGTGCTGACTGAGATGCTTTGGGAACCTTTTTGGCTCCAGCTCTGTGCATTTGATAAGCAGCCAAGCCTGGAAGAAATAAGGGATACCCTTGGAAAACAACAGCTCAGGTGGATCCTGGTGGCAGAGTGGACAATGGCTGCGGCTGAGTTGGCAGCAGTGAAGGACACAGTGGGTGCAGGAGGAAAGCAAGTACAATCTGAGCCACACAGCAGAGAGATTGAGCTCCTCGATCCCTCTCCTGATGAGGACTGCTTCTTCAGCAACACCTGAGAAACGTCAGCCACCAGGGGGAGGATCAGCTAGCCAGAAACCCACCTGCAGTGGGGCTTTTGCAAAACAATGTACGTTAGTTTTGACCCCACCTCTCAGGCCGGAGGCCTCTCCTTTTAAACTTGCCAAACAGCTGCAGCCCTGGTTGACCTATTTGTTACCATCAGATGCTGCTGCTCCAGCTCTTCTCCAGGCTCTGAGCTCCCAGTAGGTGCTGTTTTATTTTTTCTTTCTCCTTTTCTAGTGTATTGTCAGGAGTAAGTTTGCAGGAATCCAGAAATTGCTCTGATTTCTAGGTCACTCTGCTGCTGAACGATTGTGGGTGATGTTTATGATGTATGTGTTACTGTAGGCTATGGTCACAGGTTGTGGAAACTCAGCTGTCCTATTTTGTGAGGTTGCATGCTTTAGGGCTCAGGGTGCCTCCATGCTGTGGCTCTGTAGCAGCCTAGGGGCTACACACACAACCTAACCCTGGACCACCTGCCTGGGGTTGCCCCTTCCACGTGCAAGAGCTGGCTCAAGGAGCAGTGCTGGGTTTGCACAGCACCAGGGGCAGTGGCTTCCCAAGGAGGGCAGCAGGGTGTAGAACAGCAAAGCATTGCTTGTTCTAGTGGCCACTTTATCCTCAGACACTGGAACTGGGGCAGCTCTCCTCAGGGACCAGAGGCCTCTTTTTCTGGGGCTGTCTGCATTTATCCCTATTTATAGCAGCCATCTCTGCAATCAAAGCTTCCTTTAACATGCAGGATCTGAAGCTACCCAGCAGGCACGAGGGCTGAGCCGTGGCAGTGATCAAGCAGAGCTCCTGGGAGAGGGAGGAACGGACAGTGACACACTGTGTATCCCCACAGACTTCTGATGTGATGGGTGTGACAGACACTGCTGTACTCACCAGGGACAAGGCTGCTAGGAGGGATCAGGGCAGAAGAGTGGTACTGCCTTTCCCTTCAAAGGGGAAATAAGAAATTAACAATACCTCTCAGATCAGCAGTTTGATAGTTCTTCTCCATCGCCTGGACCTGATTACAACACCTCAGATGCAGCAGGCAGTCCTGTCTGGCTTTAGGAGCGGCTGGTATTTCCCCATGCCCTGTATATTTTGGCATTATGGATTAATGATGATCTACTGGGCATTTAGTTGTTTGTCAGGCAGACTGAGAAGCCCTGAGCTGAGCTCGCTCCTTGTGCTCCAGTTCTGCTTGCCTGGGATTCTGGGGCATGGAAAAGCCCCTGGGCAGGATGTGGGGCCAGGTGCAATTATCATAGGTGTGGTGAAACTCTCTTTCTCCCTTTCCTCACCCAATGTTTTTTAAAAAGGGAAATAAGTATGCACTAATTGGCACCTTGAAAACTGTCTGCTTCCTCAGCCACCAGCCCAGAGCCCTGGGCAACAGCAAGAGCTGAAACTGGAGTTTACTGATGTTTCTGAGGCCTGCCAAAAACATGTGCCCTTCCAGCAGGTAAGAAAAAAAGCTCTGGGAGAGTAAAAAGTTGTGTTTGTTTAGCAGAGGACTGCATTCCATCATGGTGAGTGGACTGTCAGGGAAGTGACAGGCAGTAGCAGTGGTCTGGAAGGGCCGGGGTGTGCCCAGCTGCAGAGTAGTGGTGTGTTGTGTTTTTGTTCCCTGGGAGGGTTTAAGTGTGTGCATATCTTTAGGAAAGGAGGGCTCAGCTCTCCTGCCTCAGTCAGGGCTGTGCAGGGTGGCAGAGCTGTGTGTTCCTGGACTATAGGCAGGGACGGAGACACCCAGCACCTCATCCACCCCCTCTCTGTCCCACCATGGAAAGGCAAGGCAGTGGCAGTTTTATCTCAAAGTAGAACAAAGGGTTCTTTTATTCTTTCTGGAGACACATTTTGATTTGCCGTGAGCATGTCTGTGCTCAGACTGGCTGGCTGTGTCAGCTTCATCAGGGCACATCTATACAGGGAAAACTGAAAGCAGGAGACTTCTGTCACCAGGCTGAGTCTCACTTCTAGGAAAGAAATCCTGTTACCAGCCAAACAGTATGATACTGTGGTCCCCTGCACAGCAGATGTTGCTGAGCAGACAGGCTCGACAGAACAATCTAAAAATAAAACATACTTGCAGATATTTTTCACATCAACTTTTTTCCTTAATTTTTCTGGGAAGGAGTTTTGGCTCAAAGTGTATCTACTCCCAGGCTTCTCATCTTCTTTCACGCCTCTCCCCTTCACCTGACTGCTATACTGGAGAGCTACAGCGCATCAAGGATGTTGTCAATTTTGGTGACCAGATCCTGACGCTTGTTGGAATGCATCTTCTCATTCTCGATGTATGTATCCTTCTTGAGCTTGCCAGCTACAAGCCGCTCAGCTTCCACCGAGGACTTCAAAACGAGTTCCTTGACTTGGCCATCCAGCTTCTGAATCTCACTTACCTTACAGGATAAAAAACAAAAGGAACATTAGAGAAGACAAAAACAAAAATCCTACATCCCTATAGTAAAGTTGGAATAGAAGAGATGATTGGGGTACAGCAAAAGATGAAGTCAGTGCTAAACAGAAATGTCTCCAATCCCTGCATGTTGCCTCCTGAGCTGTTGCCTCTTCCTGCCAACACATTATGAGGAACATCTCATGAATGGATAATTAAGCAGTGCAGATATAAAAGGGCACTAAGGACCCAGGAGCCATACTGGCAGGAGACAGATGCAATGACTGTTAAAGGGTGCTTAATGATGGGTTTTAAAGGCTTTAAGCTCTATCACCACTATGACAGCTGGAAGATGTGCCCCTGCAGTTAATGTCAATGGTGTGCAAGAAGCAGCTCTATAATGACATAGCTACCCCTTCGGGTAATAACAGATTAAGAAAAGTGTCTGTTGGTTGAAGGGATCTCGGTGATTAAAACATCCCCTGCTTGGGGTTAGGTGGCTGTTCCAGGTAAGTTCTGAAATACAGCAGATGCAGTGAGGTGTGTGCTCTCTGTACTGCAGCTTTCACAGAATGGCCAGGGTTGGAAGGGACCTCAAGGATCATGAATCTCCAGCTTTCAACATGGTACAGCAAAATACCCCTTGAGGAGCAGCATGCTATGAAAAATCTATCAAATTTATACATGGAAGAAAACATGAGATTAGGAAGATGATGTTAGCTTGGCTGGTGTCAGCAGCAGAGCTGTAACTGATGTTGGTGGTTTCCATTTTTGCCAATTGTCACCATAATGAGCAAAGTGAGCATTAAGACTGTTACAAAACCACTACCCATGCGGCAGGTTTTAGGGGCTGCTTAAGAAACAGCACAAGCAGCTGTTTAACAATGTGGCTGCATAACCAAGATTACTGCAAGTGGAAAAAAGAAAAAAAACAAAATGTATCTTCACCCCCTCTGGCAGGGATCAAGCCAGTTTTTGCAAGGGAGAGGGAAAGATATAAGCTGCAGAAACTAAACACCACATTACAAGTCAGCTCAAATATCTGACTGAGCCAAAAGCAGGAGAGCTTCAGAAAATTAACATTTCTTACTTTATCACATAAGTCAGAGCCTTCTGTCTTCAGTTTAGACTGCAGAGCAGCTATTTCACTTGTCAGGGCCTTATGTTCTGTCTCCAAAGACTTCTTGCCACTGTTCAGGGTGGAGATGTCCCGCGACTGTTTGTATTTATTCACTGCTTCATCAAAATGACGGTACAGCCCAAGTCTCTTGTTTACCAGAGTAAGCACTTGCTCTGTGATGCAGGCAACTTTCATCCTAGCTTCAGCAGCTGGATCCTGGAAGAAGACAGAAGAAAAGATCAAAGCAGTCCTATCTTTGATCTGCATTAAGCCATGCCTGCTATGTGCCACAAGACTGTTACAGCAACGGCACCCTTTGCAATTAGGTCAACTGACAGCAGCTAGGAAATGGTTCAAGTACTGACTAGGGCAAGCACCTTTCAGAAATTCAGCACAGCCCAACAAAGAGCTTCAAAAAAAAAAAAAAAAAAGGCAAAAAAATTGCAGAAAGGTTTGCAGATGTCCTTGTTTATCAGGGACATCTTTTTTTTATCCAGGGGGCAAAATTCACATTAGCCATAGTACACCAAACCCTATGGGAATACCAAAACAGGGATCCACTTAAATGTCAAGTGGGAACAGTTGGAGAGAATTACTGGCATGAAAAATCTCTGACCGTTGCCTGAGTAAGACATTAACATTTGCAAAGGATTCTTCATACAGCACCTTAGTGATGGAGAAATCCAGCCTCACATAGATGATCACAGTGAAGAACAAGATGTAAAAGGCTCCAACCACCAACAGGGGTTCCTGCAGCATCAATATTTTATTGAAGGTGTAATGAACCTACGAGAGAAGTTTGAAATGCTGAGCAGTGACCCACGTTGGCACAGGACAGAACACCTCAGGCAGCAGCAGAACTAGCTCTGCAGTTAAGGAGGCGTTCATTTCTGAAACCAAACATGAATGTTTTGACCATCATGATAAATGCAGAGGAAGCCCCACTGGTCAGGCAAACCTCGCAGGGTGGCTGTGCTCACCACTATGTCTTGGATGTGCTGCTCCACCAGGTTGCTCTTGTGTGCTACAATAACTGGGCGTCCAAAAGTGTCCAGGTACGTGTAGTGAAGCTCATCTGAAGCACGATTGATTTCATAAGGGCTGTCCACATGGATATTTCTGTGGATAAAGCCAGACAGTCCTGTCTGAGGCTATGCTGGGACTTGGCTGGTCAACTGTGGACTCCAGCACAAGGCCAATTATGCAATTTAAGCATCACTCTAGAAGGAAGCAAAGCTGCCTTCCAAGATCTCTACATGTATAATCACTGTGCTGTTCCACTGTCTTCAGGCCATCAGAGCAGCCAAAGTAACTGCTACCAATACAGCATCTTCTACGGCAACAAACCAGGAGTAATGGCACTTACTTGGCACCTTCTGGCAGTACGATCTTGACAGTCAGAGAATCTGTAACTTGCTCGTCAAACACATGGTCCACAAACCTCATTTTCAGGGCATACTGATCACCTAGGAGAGTACAGACCACGGAGTGGTTATGTTTCAAAGAACAAGGAGCAAGCCTGAAGCTCAGCTCCTGTTAGAAGCAAAACCAGAACTCAGACAGATGCATCACACAGCAGGGGGCACTAGCTCACTTAAATACGTTTTAAACAGTTGTCTCCAAAAACCTGTAGGAAGCACAGAAAAGAGGGATGGATTTGCATATTCTAGAAATAACTCCTAGCAACAATTGCTAAGGTACAGCATACTATGGCTTTGAATTTGTTACTGTACTGCAACCACCTTTACATGCAGAGGAAAAGATTTCTTATTCCCTTTGCCCAAACCACCCACCAAGATTGTAGAGGTATTCGTAGCTTGGCAGGTTATAACCAATGATGTAATGGGTTTTCCATCCTCCAAAAAGTGGGAAACGGGGACGGATCTCCATCTCAACAGAGTCATCCAGGACCAGCAGGTGGCTGGTGGAGATGTTTCCGATTTCATCTCTGTAATAGACATCCTGAGCAGCAGCTGGGAGAATGGTCTGTGTGAAGAGAAGCAACAGTCAGTTCTGACAAAACCAGCAACAGCTGTAAAGCATCAGAAAACAGTGCTCCCACGAGACAACAAAATGCCATTCAGCACTAAGAGGCAAAACTGCACTATTCCAAGTGATCAGTCACTGCAGTGACTGCCAGTACCCAATTCACCTGGCCTATAAGTGAGTGTGGAAAACCAGGGCTTTCTCCAGCCCAGATTCAAATATTCCAGACAGCAAGGGATTTCATCGCACCTACCAGAACAGCAATTCTCTTTTCACTCCAGCTCACTGCTCCTAGCTCACTGAGCTTGCTGGTTTATGCACAGCAAAATGAGATTTCTGTTTGGCTGCATCACCTAGCAGAATTACATCAATCAATTCTGGAGGCCTCAAGCAGTGAGGAAGGTTTTGGTTCAGATGAAGACATAAAATACTTTCTCATATCTGGCTAGCAGAGCCACAGCTTTACCTTTTGTTAAGTGTTTTATGATTAAGGAATGGATGGGTGAGTTTCCAATTATTGCTCAACATGCTATGATAGAAAAGGCAACTCTGAAAACAGGAGGGTGGGGAAAGGATGAAAGGCCCTTGTATAGTGGAAACAGGAAACTGGAACTGTTAATGCATTTGATTAAGGGGTGTAAGGCAGTTCTTGAGACTGGAGGGTTAAGAGCGCAGAGAGAAACTACATGCCTGGCATATGCAGCTTCTTTGGCCACCAGATGTAATAAGGCATATAACCTCCAATTTCCATTTCCAAATGCCACTTTTGGCTTTTTGGAATGATCCTTCTCTGAAAACAGATGAGAGCTTTAATAATCCCTTATTACTCAGAACTGGGTATTTATTTATATATTTAAATCTAGGGATATGAGGAAGAAGCCACGGTATGAACAGGTGATGCAAAATGCCAACCTTGAAAGATTTGACAGAAGAGATTCCGCTGTCTGGTTGTCTCTGGTAGTCATATCTGGAGAAGGGCCCTTTCAGCACTGCTCCCGTGTGCTTTAAATCAACTGTCTCTTCAACTGCAATATTTCCCCAGTGGGACACCTCAATGACTCGGGTCATACTGGTGATGGTCAGGAATGGACTGTTGTTTTCATAGTGCACCTTCAGAGTGTCCTAGCAGAAAGAGAAAGCAAGTGACTAACCCAAAGTGAGGAGCAACTTCCCCTTCCTTCCAATTACGGGTCTCTATGTCCCCAAGAGAAACTTCCTCAACAAACTCTACACAGGTAGAAGTTGTTTCTTCTGCTTGAGCCACCCCAGCCCAACCTACATACCAGGTGCCATGGTCACAATTTCTCTATGCAGGCATTTACCTGGCTATATGGAGGGATGTCCTTGAAGGGACCATACTCAATCATGTCTTCTGTGCGGGAAGGGTTCCCCAGCTTGGTGTAACTCTCCACATTCCTTGAGGCCAGTTTGACACGAGTTGTTTGGGTTTTGGTGAAGTATGGCGAGTAGAAATAGTGATTTCCTTCAAAGACCACAAATTGCTTCTCGCTCTGGGTAATGTGAGTGGGGTAGGGCTGCAGGACGTGCGTGAAAACCATTTCAACAGAGACACGGACCTTGGCCCCAGGTGCCAAAGGAGATGGCAGCTTCACGGTGAAAAACTTCCCACTGCAAAGAAGAGGAGGCAGTGAGATCTCCCCAAAACAACAATCAGATCCAACCCTCTGCGAGATCCCCTGTGCATGGAAACACCTAAGATTCTGTACTGCATATACGGTGTGCGATTGGGGACAATGTTATATTTGCTCCTCAGAGGCCTCATTCAAGAGGGTGAGCTTATTCTGTACCAAGAGGGCAGGACGAGGGAAAACACAGGGTGAACTGTGTTCGGGCACAATTATAGCCTCTTTCCCAGATATCTGGGTATCGTTTTGGTACTGGAATGGTGTTACGCTCCTGTCTCTAGTTCTGCATTTATAATGCATGCTTCAGTGGCATTTTCCCATTCTCCAGATGATAAGAATGATATGAATCAGAAACAGCATGTGCAAATGTGCTTGAGATGTCTATAATTTGTCTTCTGAACATGTTCCACCAAATCTTTATTTTCAGCTTTTGCCCACAGGAGCTGAAACCAAGGTACTGTTAGAAAATGATCAGAGTCTTGGAATGGGGTACTACACAACGCATTGAGGTTTCACTAAACTGCTAAGTATGTACCAGGCGGACTGAGGTGATGTGAGCAGCATGTGGATTTCATGCCACGCCTGGTGTCCCACATGCAGAACAACATGAGGCTTCCTGCTATCAGGAACCCTGATCCACCTGACCAGTGTAACTGCACAGCTACCATTCCCTTAACATTCATCAGCACTGCACTGTTGACCCACTTTTTAAAAGATCCTTTATTTCTCAGCACGGCTTAGAAATCATGTGCTGGTCCTGTCTTACAACCCATGCACAGCACCCCAAGGTTGGCAGAGCAGAGCCCCGGACACAAGACAGTGTTCTCTGTCCCTGCAGCAGGAATTGCAGTACCCCACACACTGTATTACTTTCCACATCACAGACTAAGAACAGTGCTTGGGGACACGGCCAAAGAGCATTTCTAATTTGTTGTCATTGCTGCCAATCATCTGAGACCCCAAAAGGCATTACTGCAGTTATAATCCTTCCCACCTGCTGCTCTTTAATGAAGGAATGGCATGTTACTTAGGGACGTGGTTGAGCAGGCATGGTGGTGATGGGCTGACGGTTTGAATGAATGATCTTAGAGGTCTTTTCCAATGTTAACGATTCTGTGATTCTTATGGGGCCTGCAGGCAGCAGGACCTGGGCCTGGCTGCTCCTTAGCCCTGCAGTCAGCACGGAGCACATCTCAGCAACGAGCACAGGGCTCTCCCTGCGCACGGAGCTGTGGAGCACTTCCGTCTCACCCCACGGACAGCGCTGCAGCCCAGATGTGTAACTGCAGGTACAGTCCTCTGAGGGTGACACTCACCTTTTTCCCTTCACTTTCGTCTCTTTCACTTCCAAGATGTTCTCCTCCTCTTCCTCGCCCTTCACCTGTTCCAGAACACACCGATCAACGCGCTGCCCTTTCAATCACCGAAGGCAGCCGGGTCGGACCCCAGACGTGGCTTTTAAAGGGCCGTTCCC
The DNA here is from genome assembly GCF_023343835.1 of Lagopus muta. Classification (NCBI taxonomy): domain Eukaryota; kingdom Metazoa; phylum Chordata; class Aves; order Galliformes; family Phasianidae; genus Lagopus; species Lagopus muta. The sequence continues at coordinate 9,098,862 of NC_064443.1, read as the reverse complement.
GCAGAAGCTGACAAGAAGTACCCGCCGCCCTCCCGCTGCCCGGACACAGCACCTCGGCCCGCTTTGTTCCTCCCGATCTCGGCAGGTCCTCCCGCTGCCGACGTGTCCCGGCGGGGCGGCCCGGGGCGCGGCGCTGTGCCGACGTGGCCCTGCAGCCCCGGGCCGTGCTGCGGCTGTCCCGGCTCGCGGGGCTCCCCGCCGCTTCCCGCACTCACCTGCACGCCCAGGTAGGCCAGGCGCGGCTCCAGGCCCGGCTCCAGCGCCAGCAGGAAGGAGGAGGCGGCGGGGCCGCCCGGTGCGTTGGCCAGGCTGAGCTCGGCCGACACCTTGGCCAGGTGCGTGCTCAGGTCCACGGTGCGCCGCGCCTCCTCCAGCTGCAGGTCGGCGGCGGCGGCGGCCCACACGGCCGCCAGGCAGAGGAGCAGGCGGCAACGCAGCCCCGCCATGGCCGACGCGTGCACGGGGAGGGCACAAGATGGCGGCGCCCGCGCTGTACGGGGAGGGCACAAGATGGCGGCGCCCAGCGGCATAGGAGACGCGCGATGGCGGCGCCCGGCAGCGCGTGAGGCCCCCGGCGGGGAAGGTGGCCTTGCGAGTGCCTGAGTAAAAAAACGGGGCCGGAGGCGTGGTGCTTTGTGCTGTCCGCGTTGCAGAGAAAAGCGGAGGGCGATGTTGTCTGCCGTGACCGCTGTGGGTGCGACCCCGCGGGACAACGGGCCGTGAGTGTTTTCATAACGTGCTTCAGGCCCTGGCCTTGGTTTAATATGTTGACGCGAGCTGCAGAGATAATGCTCTGAATTGGGCTGAGGTTGCCAAGGGTCGGATCGGAAGCGGATTTCCTACATGAGTTTGGAGCTGGAGTCACACGGCCCCTTGGCAGCGGTGAAACGAAGTGGGACATTTCCTGGTGTGTTACGTTCTGAACAGCATCACCTCTGAAGCAGCCTGCTGGCTCTGATCCAGGCTTTGCACAGCACTGCTGCATTTTAGGGCTCCCTCTGGGTGTCCGTGTGGGTTTTGTGTGGAAGTGTCCTCTCCAGGAGCAGCTGTCCCTGCCCTTCCTCCAACCCCAGCGTCTGTGTCACAGGGAGTAAATGAACTCCAGACTGCCTTTATTTCCCCTCTCTCCCTCAGGGAGATTTCTCCTGGCAAATGGAGAGAAAGAAATAATACACATTCCATTGTGTCTGAAGATAATTGGGTTTCAGTTGTTATATCCAGGGCCAAAAGTTGGATTTGGCCCAGATCCTGACTCTGAGCTAGCTGGCAAACACGGCATTTCTAAACCTGACCCATCCCAGACCCCAGAGAGCTCTGAGTCAGGCTGTGATACGCTCACCCCGTGCTCAGATCCATTCCTAACTGTGATAATTGAGTCATGCTGAGTCTGTGTAGCATCTGCTCCCAGCTCTACCACATTGTCTAAATTTATCCATAGGCTCAAAAGCCACTGCTTTTAGGATTCTTGCTTGCAGAACAGGTTTTGCTTGCAGGCCCCTCTCACTGCTGTCCTGCACCCAGTGTGGATGTGGTGTAACGTGGTACCAGGCTACAGCTACTTGTGCTGAGTTAAGGCTCTCAGAAGGCACAAGAGAAACTCTGGCTAGGTTTGCTGGTTACATCTGCTCAAGCAGGAAGGGAGAGGCTGGGTTTAAACATGAGAAGTGCTGCGGGACCCTGGCCAGATGCTGCACACTAATTGTTCCAGGCTGCAGGGCCAGCATCCCTTGTCTTAGCCGGTCCCCATGCCCCAGCTAGGTAGCTCAGCTCCTCTGCCATCTGCAAAGGATGTGGTGCAGGGAAAGTGTGTCACCCTCAGGAACACCGAGCACTGGGAAGGGATGGAACTGGTGCCAGCCCAGCATCTGCTGGGCCTGAGGGGCAAGAGCAGTCTGCCAGAGGGATACAGAAGCATTCCTCTCTCTCCATTAGCCCCAGACCATTGAGGTTTTGCAGTCCCAGCCCTGAGGCTATAGGTAAGACTGACAGCTGAGTTTGCTTAGCCTTGCTGAGGCCCTTGAGAAACAGATGGGGAAAAAAGAAAAAAAAAAAAATTCCAATTTTGTTATTTTTACAACCTCATTTTTCAGCTAATCAGCACAACTCATGCACAGCTTTTGCCAAGGAAAACATGCTGTGATTTCTGGTTCGGGCTCAGGAGAGGTGGGTCTGGAGGGGGCTGTTTGGGGCTCACTGCTGCCCTGTGTTCATAAGCCCTTAAAATGTGTCCTGCTTCCACAGAGACAATGCTAAAGGGTGCTTTATCTGTACAAAAAGAAATTTTTTGCTTAGATGTTTAATGCTTCCTAGAAATGTAACTGAAATGGCTACAGATGAGCACTGGTGGTCTGCTTGTAGAAGAAATCTATGCAAGCAGGTGAAATGCTTGAGCATAGAAGGGGATGTTGCCCATTTGAAGAGATGGCTTCAGTTCGGCTGGGTTTGGGTTTTGTTGCAGGATCAGACCATACTTTGGAGACAGGAACTGAGCAAGTTTGATTATATGAGAAAATCAGGGTGTGATCACAGCTGCCACTAACGTACCTCTGAGTGCTAGCAGGGCCTGATAACACACAACATTCAAACTGCTCTTAACGTGTGATCCGGCCCTTTGCATCACACCCCTGCTTGAAAATGCCTTTGGCAGACTGGATCCTGCAAAGCCAGAGAAGGCATAAGGGGAACAAAGTGCAAATCTTGGCTTGAAATGTTAAATTCTGCCTTTCCGCAGAGCCAGCAGCGCAGGGAGGCTGCTATCCTGCCAAGCTCTACGGCTCACGTCCGCCAGCCTTCCCTGCCGTGCCGCGCTCCGCGGCCATGCCCCTCGCTCTGCCCCAGCTTTGCAGCGCTCGCCCCGCCAGCCCTTTGTGTCCGCATCCCGCCGCCAGGGGGCGCCCAAGCGTCCCTCAAGCCGAGGAGCGCGGCGGGGGCGGTGCGGTAGCGCAGCCCCGCCCCTTAGTGAATAGCGTGCGCTACGCCGCTGGCGCACGGAGCTGCGCGCATCAGTCCGGCCGTGTGGTTCGGTGTGACCCCTGTCATCAGTGGCACTGCGTTTTCCTTTCTGATCCTTTAAGGCCCTGCAAACGTGGGTGCTAGGAGTCACCTCATATCTAGTGCAGTCCCAGGGCCGTGATCCTGTGTTTGGTGTCAGCAGGGCGTGCTGAGGCATAGTCCCATGTTGCTTGCTCTGTTTCTTGGTGCAATAACTGAGCTCCTATCTTTGCACGGAACTTCTCAGCTTTTCTCAGGAAAGGAGAGCACTTGATGTGTATTTATCTTGGAAGCTCTTTTTTTTTTTTTTCTTTTTGTGGAGTGTGTTTTCTGTTTGCCAGAAATTCAAGCAGGGACATGAAACCAGTTCTGAGCACTGGAATAATTATTGAAGCTTTAACATCCAGCCACAACCATTTCAGTTTTAGATGATAGTGTTTTGCTGGACATACCTTCAATTTGGTGGCTCAAGGATTCGCAAACAATGAGTCATAACTCCCTGGGATCGAAATTGCAGCTGCTGGGGCACCAAGCATTGAAAAGTGTGGTCCAAGATAGAGCAAAGTAAACCTCACTGCCCACACACCCTTATCCTTCAAGGCTGAGTATCTTTGCAACACTCTTCAAAAACATGCACACAAAATTATACGGTTGCTATTGATACAGAACTTACTTCTCCTTTTAGAGCAGATAAGAGGGGATTGCGAAAATCTGTGATTTGAAAGAACTGAAGCAGATGGACCTGAGGCCAATATGCAGCACGCTGTGCCTGCAGGGAGGCGGCTGGATTGTGAGAAAGGTGTTGTGCTATGGTATGTGGCCATGCCCTTCTGCCCAAAGAGCCCCCAGGGCCTCTGCAGACCACGTCTGGCCCTTCACATCCAGGATGGACCTGCAGAAAGCATGTGGAGGTGGTTTGGTTCTGACTCAAGGAGAGCTTCCCCTCTTCGAAATGCCTATGGGACACTTTTTTAGCATTGACTGACTGCTAAAGAAGCTGCCTGCAAGTCACCTGTACCATAAAATATCCCACGTGCAGCGCTCACATGGCATCAGGGCCCTGTTGTGTGATACATTCTGGGTACAACAGCATGACACAGCCACCTTTGCCACAAAACCGCCTGGCTGCGGGGCTCATGCGGCTGGTCTGTGCAAGGGAGAGTGGCAGGATACAACCTATTGGTCCTGCAGGCTGTTACAGGCCTGTCTGGCCTGGCCCTGTGGCTGCAAATGCACTTATGTCATGAGCTGGGAGATCTCAGACACACCAGACCTTCGCTCTCATGGCTTCAGAGCCTGGTAAGAACAGAACAAGCTGCTGTAACAAAAGCTTGATTCCTGAAGAGACGTCAGTTCTGCAAAGGCCTGTGCCATTCTGTGCTGGCTGTGTGCACTGCTCTCTATTTTTATAGAATTTCTAGGGTTTAAAACATTATTTACAAACGTCCCTATTTAGAGGGACCTTGATCTGACAAGGTTACTGACTCACTTCAGCCTCAGGGAAGTTACTTCACCCCTGGATCATCTTTTCCATTTGAGTACTGAGACCAATCATGTAAAATTACCCGGCAGGCTGCCAATGCAGCTGTAAAAATTAATTACCCAGTATTTAGCACTGCGTAAGAAGTGGGAAGCTGCTGCTGTTGGAGAATCTCTGTACCAGGGAGGCCAACTCAGAGACCCACAGGTTCTCAAGTGACCGTCACTATTTGTGGGACGGCCTCTTGACATGAATGGAATGTCGGCACCTTTCTGCTCCCTAGCCTGAAGTCTGAACTACAAAAGCTTGCCTTTGTCCTGTGACACTTGAGTTTTCTGTGGGTTTTGGCTCCCACCAGTCCAGGCTCCAGGTCGCTGTGGTGGTGACGAAGCTGTGTGGTGGCTGTTTTACTTTGGCACTTTACATTTTACAGAGGCAGACAATTGCTTCTCCCTGCTTGCCATGCCACAGCCAGCACAGGCACTCGGATCTAAGAGAATGTCCCTGTGAGTCTCAGGCCTCAACAGATGCATTTAGACCCTTTATCAGTGCTTTGTTTTTATGATGTTCAGCCTCCAGCAGCTGCATTTCATCAGTGAGCAGAGATGCCAGTAATCCCTTGTGCTGTACCTAGCATTCCCTGCACCTCAAGAGAAGCATGGATTAGAGAGATCTGGCATAAGATAACATGATTGCAGTCGCTTCCTGTGGTTGGTATCTGGTGATCTAGTCTTGTCAAGAGCTGGAATTTTACTTTCATGTGTTGCTGCTGTAAGATTTAGAAATCAGCTAAGGACTGCAAAGGAGAAAGCATCAGTAGATTACCAGAGCAGTATTTGTACTGCAGGCAGGGATTAGAGAAGAGGGCAGGCGAAAGACTACAGCTGTGCTTTTGCCAGTGGAAATGCTTATGTGGTCATGTAAGAGCAGATTTCTAGTGAACAAAATGCCAGAAGAAGCAGGGTGAATCTGGTTTAGCTTGGAGTACAAAAAGGAGATATTGTGTGTTTGCTGCAGCTTAGTTCCTTTTTTAAATTTTATTTTAGCAAGTCCTAGCATTATAATGATAATTTGAGGAAGCTGGCCTGGAAAGCAAAAGATGGCAAGAGAAAAACATTGCAAAGCTCCTGAGAGGAAGCTTCACACATGGATGACAGGACGGTCAGCTGGAGCTTTATTTTTCCAGACCCAAGAGGCAAGAAAGGATCCCAGGGCTGTGACCAGCAATGAGGAGGAGGGACTGCAGGACTCAGGTGAGCCAAAATATGCTGGGTTAGTACTAGAAGAATGAGCAGGCTCCCCCCAAGCTTTAACATCACAGATGGTCCAAGGTGAGGTGGCCGTATGTCCATGGGAAGTGTGTGAGTGCATTAGAAACTATGAGAAACATCAGCTAAGCCAAGGTGCAGGTTAGCCCCCTGGATCTCTCTGCAGGCCCCTCTGAAATCAGCACATAATGAGTGTTTTTGTATTCAGGCTATTTCTCTCACTGCCATTTCATGGACTGGCAAGAGGAAGGGGAGGATCCCTTTCAGTCCAAGGACACGCAAAGAGATGGTGTTTTATTATCCCTAATTGGATGGGACAGAGATTAGATGTCACAAAGGGAACAAATCAAAGCTAGAGACGTTCTTACTTCCTGGTTCAGTGGGATAAGTGCCTGAAATATGTTGAGGTTTCTGCAGTGGTAAATGTTTGTTTGCTATAATATGATGGATCTGCTAATCTCTGTAAAGGTTCCTCAAAGGCAGCAAACTTCTTTCTTCTAAGCAATGTTAGTGATTGGGAACAATTGGCTTTAAACCAATCAATTTTTATAAGGTTCCACTGAGTTTTTATATTATCAATTGAGTGGTCAGATGTGAAACACCATTTTCTTCACAGGCTACAGCATTTAGTCGTGCTGTTCACTGCATAATGCTCTGGTGTCTCCTGAGCCCCGTGTTTATTCTGGTGGGGAAGTGTGTGTGCTGTCTGTACAGCCAGGTAAAACGCAGAAGCCACCACTCAGCACTTCCATTTACCTCTTTCTTACCACTGTCTCTTTGCTTTCAACCACAGCCAACCTAACTGTCATCTGTGCCAAATTACAAGCACCCGGGCTACATCACAAGGTCCTCCCTGCAGACATTCATTCTCCTGAGTGCCAGCATTCACGTGTTCTTCAAGGCAGCAGGACTTTGCCTCGTCAGCCTGCGCAAATGCAGCATTTCCACAGTGGACCAGAAAGTCATCACGGATGGCTATTGCATGACACAGCTGCTGGTTGTGCCAAGAAAGCCAGTAACACAGGAACTCAGTGCGAGGTTATCCTCTGTGTAACGAAAGCACTTAATAGATGGTGCCAGGATCGCTCTGCGATAGAGAGGGAAGGAGGAAATCTCACCCACGGGCCTTGATTGCTTTTCATAGTGTGTAAAAAGAAAGAAAAATGAAAGTTTTAGGCACGAGAGCAGGGGAACGCTCTGTAGCACAGCTCTCACGCCTGCTGCTAACAGCCCAGCGTGTGCCTTCCCTTAAAGGAAACTGGCAGGGCCAGGAGTGCTGTGCCCCACCAGCTGCTGCTGTGCCCAAAGCTGCAGTCCTGGGGCTCAGCTGTGAACCACAGACCTGCACGATCATCAGATCATTTCAACTGGAACAGATACTCCAGATTAGCACGTCCAACCATCACGCTGCCCTACCGCATCCCATCACTAAGCAATGCTCCTGGTGCCATGTCCGCGCACCCCTTAAATACCTGCACCACCTCCCCGGGCAGCCCATTCCAACGTTTAACACTGCTAACGAATACATTCGAGTCGCCTTACTGCAGCGCGCAGTCTGCACTCGCACACCAGCCTCGCCCCCGCCCACTAACATAAGATGGCGGCAGGTAGCCCGCGATCACGTGACGCGCGCACGCCGCTTCGCTTCACTTCCCTTCCCTCCCCCTCCCGCCGGCTCCCGGCGCCGTGATGACGTCAGCGACACCGGGCGGACCCCGTGACCGGAAGTTGTCGGGGGGGAGGCGGAAGTGAAAGCGGGGAGGTGGTTGGGCCCGATAAAGCCGACCGAGACGAGCGGGGGAGGGACAGCGAGGTTCGGGCGGGCGCTGCGGCACACGCACCACGGTGAGTGGGGGGGGCGCGCGCGGCGCCTGTGCTCGGGGCTGGGTTGGGGGTGCCAGCTCCGGCCCAGCTACCGCTGCTGGGCGGGGGGTGCCGCTCGGGCCCCTCCCTGCGGCCGGAGGCGCCTCTGGGGCTGGCTGGGTTAGGGGGGCGCCGCCTTTGTGCTTCACCTGAGCTCGGCCCGGTGCCGGAGTGGCAGCCGCCCGCCTTGGGGGTGATCCGGGGCTGTGGAGCCGAGCTGCCGCCTCCCCGGGGCCGGGCCCGGCGCTTCTCCTGAAACAATGGAGCCGAGGGCTCTCTGGGAAAGGGCTTCTCCGCCCGGCGCCTCGGGCACGGCGGCACGAAGGCCTTCCTCGGGCTGTGCGTTTTCTC